>NW_011494635.1:14837902-14843725 GCF_000754665.1 Bison bison bison
CCTCTCACTCCTGGCTCCTGATCTCCCCCTGGGCCACACACCTGATCTCCCCCAGCTCCTGGCTTAACCTGCAGCCATCTCACACTCTGTGCCCCCAATCGGATGTGCCAGGAAATCTTCCAGACACAAAGAACCAATTCTGTATAACCACCAACTTCCACCTCAGCTGTTTTGCATCTCCCTGGACTTAGGGCCTGGCAGGGAAAATCCACCTTGTGGAGGGCGCCATCAAAAGACCTGTCCCAGGAACACCCAAGTTAACAGGAAAGCAGTTTCAGCTGTGAAAATAGATGTTTCCTTCTTCGGTATGGGATGGAAACACATCTTGGGAACAGCTGCTGTCTCTGCCTCCCAGAGGGATGGACTGACTGACAAAAATATGCAAGGAGCGCCAAGAGGGCAGGAGAGCAGCAACCCTGTGTCCCAGTCGCTCTGCCGGGCAGGGTGGAGGGACGCCGAGCGAGTGAGTATCATAGGTGCTGTGGTCATCTTGACTCTTAACACTTACTGTGTGGCCTCGAGCAAGTGGCTCTGCCTCTCTGAACCTAGTTTCCTCACTGGTCAGATGGATTTGATGACAACCATGCACATCACCCAGGGTAACTGTACGTACCACTGGGACCTTACGCGCCAAGTGCTGAGCCCAGTAAAGGGCGGGAATGATGGTTCCCATTATTATCACTTTGGTATTTTCCATGGAACGTGGCATCCTGTCAGATGTCTAGCTTTAGTGATGGAAACGTCCAACCCAGCTTGGTTTTAAAGAGCCTTGGCCTGAATGACAGGGGGGCTTGGTGTGCCACGCAAGCCTTGCCAGGGATCTGCTGGGTGAGTCCAGCCAGCCCTGGCCTCTCTCAGGGCTGCAGTTTTCTTGGTTGCACAAAGAGGTGCTGACTGAAGGCAGCTCTCACAGGCCTCCTCCGGCTTTCCAGGTCTGGGAATCCACAATTCCAGCCCTATGGATCGAGACAGAGACACCTAGAGGCAGTCTGTGCCCACGGCGGGTGCTGAGTCCCAGGAACTATTCAGTCACACCAGCCAGTCTCTGCTCAACTTGTCTTCCCTGACTGCAGAAAAGCCACAGGAAAAAACGTGATGCTCGTGTTCACTCGCGACAGCTCTTGTTTTGTGAGCCCCTCTGCTCTGTGCGCAAGGACTTTTGCAGGGTGCTTTACCAACATCAGTCCCGCTCCCATAGATGAGGAAACCCAAACAGAACGAAACGATGACGACTGAATGTAACGTGTGGTAAGCTGGTACTAAGTACGTACTGCATGCCAGGCACAGCTTCAAGCATGAAACGAGGGCTAACTTAGTCCCTGCAATACAGTTGTTGATGTCATCTCCACTTTACAGATGAGGAAACTGAACCACTGGGCTCAATAAATTGTCCAAGTAGGTTAGGCTGTGCCTGTGCGTGGAGAGGCTACAGTGCAGAACCAATATGCCCACCAGAGTTAAACATGCACTAATATGTAATAAAAAAAAAAAAAAGGAAAAGAAATAAGTAGCCTCCGATAAATCCTGGGGTGAGGGTTCAGAGGAGGAAGACATCCATGGAACAACAGGCAGCACAAAGGCAAGGCTGAGTAGGTTCGGACATGTAATGATAGGGACATATAGGAAACGGCATCTCGGGTGGCAGGAACGGCATAAGCAAAGGCATAGAGATGAGAAAGTTCAGCTGAGGCTGTGGATTTGTACAAAGGCATTAAACAAACTTTGGTAAAGTACGCCTGCAATGCGGAAGTCCTGGGTTTGATCCCTCAGTTGAGAAGATCCCCTGGAGAAGGGAATGGCAACCCACTCCAGTATTCTTGCCTGGAGAATACCATGGACAGAGAGGAGCCTGGTGAGCTATTATCCACAGGGTCACAAAGAGTCGAACACGACTAAGCAACTCACACAGACACACATTTACCAAACTGGGTTAGGCCCTGTGTTAATGGCCATTAAACAAACCCAATGCCTCTTATTCGTATGTCTGGGGAACCCTGGAGTGAAAAGGGTCCAGCTGGGGCTTCTACAAGTGGAGGCCATCTCAGGGCCTCTCAGGTGCTGATACACTTGAGCTGCCAGGAAATCTCTGGCTGCAGGGCGGAAGTCTGGCTATCTAGCAGCATCTCAACAGGTCAGCTCTTTGGAAAACATGTGGCTTAGAAATAGGGCCTGTCAGGGAGGGAGCCCAGACCCTGTTGTAGGTTTTGCTTTATTTTTTTTAAAGAAAACTTGGACCCACTCAACAGTTTTGAGCAGGAGAGTGACATGATCAGAATTGTGTTGACAGACCAGAAATCTGAACGCATTAAAAAGAGGCGGGGGTGGGGGGGCACCTTCCATCAGTTCAGGACTACAAATAAGAAAATAATCTGTCGCACGGAGCCATTGGAAGCAGTGAGCGAATGCGTGTGGGATTCATACAACAGTTTTAGACTGCCTTCCTCTCACACACCCCCTCTCCATCTGTCGCAAAGGGCACCAGGAAGATGCAGGGAGGAAGATTCCAGCTCTAGGGGCTCCAGAGCTCAGCAGCCCAGATCGGGGGCTCTGACAAGAGCCACACTGCTCCATGAGCTGTCATTTAGGAGGGCCAAGGGGCTGCCAGTGTTCCCATCCTCAGGGCACTTTCAGAGAAACAACTGTGGCTCAGTTAAAAACTTCTGCCCCAGAAGGAACCCTTTCACAAACCTCTATCTGAGGTGGATAGGGGGACCCTCTCACACCATTGGAAAGTACCCTTGATTAAGTCATCAAACGTCTCCCCTCTAAGGCTACCCAGCCATAAGGTCAAGATTCAAAATCTAAGCTGCCTACCACTTACCCCTTGGGCAAGTTACTTCCCTAGTCTGGACTCTATTTTTCTCATCTGCAAAATGGGGATAATAGCCAACTCACGCTTTGCTTTGCTTTGCTGACTGATAAGATAGCAGATCACTTGGCAGATAAGGCACTACTTAGGATTCAGCCAGGAATACAGGCAACATTCAAGGAATGCTGGTTCTCCTCCCTTCTCTCAACACGAGGATCTCATTAGGACTTCATACATGCTAAATGATGGCAAGTAAAGGAATGAATCACACCATGAGTTTCCACGGGGTTGGGAAAGGAGTAATTAATGGCAAGAAAGTACCCGGAGAACACCAAGACCTTAAAGGACCTTCCACAAACTCTTTGGGGCCAAGGCACCCCGCCCGTTTTTTCTTCTTGTGAAAGAGGAAGTGAGTTGAACTTCACCACTTAGGAAAGTACAGAGGAATCACCAGCATGCTACCCTCTTCCGAAGGGTGAGAGGTTCACCAGAGCGCTCAGCTGTCCCCCAAAGCCCAACACCCATTTGGCCTGGCCTTCTCCAAATCAGAGCAAGGAGCGAATGGGAGTTTTTCTAAAGTCTGTCCAGCAGGGGTCCCAGAGGTCCTCAGACCCGGAGGGGCCAAGTGAGGAGCCTGCAGCCTTGGTGTCAGGCACTGCTGCTGCCACTGCAGAGTCCAGCTTCTCAGGTGCCCCCAGTCCAGGCCCCTTGCCCTTCGTGCCACCTCAGAATCTCCCTTGGTGAAGTTGTTTGAGGAAACACTGGCTCCAAGAACACAAGTTGGTGACTTCACTGGCCTCTTTTCAGAACTTCTCTTTGGCAACATTTGTGCTGAAGGCAGTCTTTAGAAACTTCTTCCCTGTCTCCCCTATCCAAGATAATTCACATGAGCAGCCCCCTCCAAACAGTGATCATGTGAAACCATAGCAGTCATGTGACACCTCCTAGGCCGACAGTTCTGCCGGAGACACTAGCAGTCATTCAATCCAAAGATGCCTTCCCAAGCCTGACATTTGAGTTCCTCACTCAAACAAATCCATTTTCTTAGAAAATTGGACAACTGCCTCCTTCTACCTTCCTGCTCTTCTGCCCTGCCTCTCTTCTGCTTTGTCATAAAATCCATGCCTGGAGACCCGAGGGAAGGGTCTGAAGCCCCATTCTTCAGCCAAACCAGATGAATTCCATGCCAGGGCCAAGGGTGACCAGGACTCCTTAGAACCGAGTGAAGGATGCTGAGAAGCTTGAGCTCTGGGAGTGACACCCCTTCCCCACCACCCTCAACCAAGAAATGTATTCTTCCCTCCTAAGATTTATTTATTTCAAAGTTAATCTTGGCCTCTCTGCTGCTCCCACTTTTTCAGGCTATTGATGCTGAATGGATTGGAACGGAAGTTTTACAGCCTAATCTTTACCATTTTATAGATTGTTTTTATAGCAAAAGTGGGAGAATTTCCTCACGAGAAGGGTGTTGGTGCTCCCAAGGCAGCCTTGGGAAAGGCAGCTGCCCACTTGTTAATCAGCATCACCCTGAATTTCCCAGGGATGGAACCACAGGGTCCTGGTTAGAGAAGGGTCTCAAACAGACATTTAGAAATTAACTTGGGCCCAGTTCCCTGCTTCAGGGAACTTGTGAGAGAATCTCGTGCATCCCAGGCCAGGAAGGAGGGCAGGGCAGGGCCTCAGACTTTCACTGGGTGTAAATGGTCAGCTCAGGCGGGAAGGAGTAGATCGGAGACACCACTGGCTCATCAGAGAGACATGAAATCTATTAGGGCTTCCTCTTGCCCAGCAAGGGCCCAACTGTAATTGAAATACTGGGGGTGGGGGTGGGGATGTGTGGGGGTGCCTGCGTGGGTTCTGGGGGCTCAGTGGAAACAGTGGGGCAGAAAGAAGCTGCTGTCCACCCCCACCTCTCCCTCCACCCACTCTTTGCTAGTTCTCCCTTTCTCACCGCTATCAGATGGTTACCAGTCTCTAGGCAAATGCAGAAGGAGGGGGGAGGTGGGTACTGAGCTCATCTTTACCTCCCTCCCTCAAGAGAGGGAGGTGCAGAGACCCCCTCTGCTGACAACACGGCTTCAAGCAGCCAGAAACAAAATCCCATTCTCCCCCCAACAACTCCTTTAACACAGTTTCTCTGCCCTCCACACCCTCCCAGGAGACTCAGGGTGCTGCAAAACCCCTTTAAGAAGCAGGGCTCCTGAATGGTGACCTCACCCTTTGG
This sequence comes from Bison bison bison, assembly GCF_000754665.1. Lineage (NCBI taxonomy): Eukaryota > Metazoa > Chordata > Mammalia > Artiodactyla > Bovidae > Bison > Bison bison. Next base: position 14,842,936 of record NW_011494635.1, read on the forward strand.
CGAACACACGGTAGCCTTCAGAGCCCGCCTGCTGGAGACAGCCAGGTGTTTGATGTAGGCCAACAAAAAGACATGCTCAGAGCCACAGGTAACAGCCCCACTGAGCACCTGAGCAGCAGCGAGCTGCCTGGAAACCTGGGGAAGGTGGGAGGAAGGAGGGGGGCCACAGAGCAGCCAGGAGCACGACCATCCACCCAGAGGCTTTGGCAACCACAGGGATAATCCGCTGTGTTTCCACATCGGCATCTGCAGATCGCAGCCGCTCACCCCAGAGTTACCCTGGCCTCCCTTTCTCTTTCCCCCATACTAACACTGTTTTACTCTGCGCACCAGAGGGAGAGCTCACTCTTCCCCAATTGTCATAGCCTGTTTCTGTTCCATCCTGGCCAGTACAGGAAGGATCTCTGCCCCTATCCCCTTCTCTCAGACCCTGAAGTCAAACATATGGAAAACATAAGACCTGGGAGAGAGATTCCAGAGGAGCCAGGGCACCTTGCTCTGAAAGCCACTGACAGCCTGCCTCCCCCATCAGATTGGGCAGGGACCAGTGAGCCAGCTCTTCTGGGTCTGTTCTGATGGCCGGCATAGTGGCGCACAGTCAGAGTCCAGAGAGACTGGGTTCCATCCTTGGCTGTGTGACCTTGGGCAAGTCGCTGTCCCTCTCTGGGCCTCAGTTTCCTCATCTATAACCCTGGTTACAGGCACCTCTCCCCCTATTACTGCTAGACATTAGCCGAGTGGCTCCGAGTGGCCGGCTGAGAGGCCTGGGCCGGCAATTTGGGGACGGCAG
>NW_011494635.1:14844185-14844364 GCF_000754665.1 Bison bison bison
GAGACCCCAAGCGCGCGAGAAACGAAGCCAGGGACAGCCCGAGAGAGCCGGCAGGAGAGGGAAACAGACCCAAGGGAGCCAGGCAGAGAGCCAGAGACACAGAGAGGCGAGAGCTGAGGAAAAAGAGAGAGCGCGCGCGGAGTGAGCGAGGCGGCGCGCAGATCGAGACAGAGCGGGAG
>NW_011494635.1:14844464-14863432 GCF_000754665.1 Bison bison bison
GCGGCTCGCTTCCTCCGGCCCGCAGTCTGGGCAGGGTCCCCCGCCCTCCTTCCCTTCCCCTCCTCCCGCCGGCCTCGCTGGAGGCTGCGGGGCTCGGGCCCCGCGGGCACCTCCGCCGAGCGCCCGCCAGCTGAGCGCCCCGGGGAGGGAGGGAGCGAGAGAGGGCGGTGCGCAAGGCCCGGGCACCCCTTCATCCCCGCCCGGGCCCGGGCTGTGGCCCCGGCCGCCGGCGCCTCGCTCGGCTCGGGACTGGACGAGCCCGGGCTCCGACAATGTGCCAGTTCAGACGCCCGCGCGGTGGCCCCGGCCCCGAACCGCCTCCCCCTCGCCCCCTCCCTCAGCCAGCCGGGCTCGGACCTGCGCCGCCCGGCGGACGAGAGCTGCGAGACAGTGGAAGCGTCGCCGGGGCTGCCCCGAGGCCGGGCCCCTCGCTCCACTTTGCGCAAACTTGTTTTTCTAAGGTCAGAGCCGCAGGCCGGCTACATCGTCCTCTTAAGGTGGACTGGGGAAGTTGCGGCCGGCCTCCCCTCACCTCCGGACTCTGGCCGCTGCCAGTCCCAGCTTCCCGCCCCGGGAGGCTGGAGGCGGCTCCGGAGCGCGGGGAGTGGAGGAGGGGGAAGTCTGCCTTTCGCCCCTCCTCTGCGGCCCTGTCCCCGGGCCCCAGAGCCAAAGCCCCTCTCGGGGTGGGTGAGGGCCAGAAGGGCCCCTATCCTTTCAGATCTGGGCCGAGGTGAAGGAAAAAGCAGGAAGTAAGTGAAGGTAGGGGGAAGGGGGCAGGAAGGAGAGAGTGATGGTACAAAAATAGCGTGTGTGTAGGAAGGACTTCAGTACCGCCTGGAAAAGCGGCGCGGGGAGGAGAGGGAGCTGAAGGGGGGCTGTGGCCAGGAAACCGGGGGGAAGAGTCCGGGCCTCTCTAGGGAGGTGGGCTCTCCCCGCCAGGTGCCTGTCTGTCAAGGAGGTGCCTCTCTGTCAAGGATGGCTGCTTCAGGGATGGGGAGGGGCCAGGAAGAGGTGCGGGGCCAGGGGAACTTGAAGGCCAGGAAGATGGCAGGGGGTGAGGAAGATGAAGGGATGGGAGGAGAGCAGGAGCCAGAGGCCTGGAGGCAGGACAGAGCCTGCTGGTGAGAAAAAAGCAGCCGTTTTCCCTCTCTCAATTCCTCTTTCTGTCCCCTTCTTTGAGGGAAAGCTGTATCCCCAATAGCACTCAGGTCAGGGATGGGGGTGAGAATGCTCTGATCACCAGGCCAAAGAAGGCTCCAGACTGGGGGAGGGAATGGAGTCAAAGACCCTCTAATTGTAAATAAACAATAACCAGTTTGGTTTCAAAAAGCCTTTAGTATGATATGAAGCAAGGTGGGAGAAGGGCCAGTCCTATAAACTGAGGAAAAATTGAAGCCCAGAGAGGGTATGGACTTGCCCAATGTCACACAGCAAGACCTGGGATAGAAACAAAGTTTGAATTTCTGATTCCCAGGTTAAAGATCTTTGTACAGTGACACCCTCATCCCTCCCCGACCCTACCCCAGCCTCCCTGTTAAATGCCTGATCTTGACGTGGTGCTAAGACAAGGAGGCAGGCAGAGTGCTGCCTCGGTTCAAATCCTGCCAGCCACCTCTTTTGAGCTGTGTAGACTTGAGAAAATACCTGATTTCTGTGGCTCCATTTCCTGAGCCAACAGGAGTATCAACCTAAAAAGGCTGGAGTGAGGATTAGATGAGTTGGTATTTGTACAACATTTAAAAACTGCCACATGGCATTTGATAAATAAGTCATGCATTTGACAGCAGTCCTCAGGAACCTACAGGGTTCTGGGCAGTATGTGAAGTGTAAGGGGATTTTCTTTGGGCAGGAAATGCAGCAGGGACCCACGCCATATCCCTGTCTATGAAGAATTTACATTCTAGTGGGGAGACAGATAAGTAGACAAGCAGAAATAATTAATGAACAACAGAAGGTCGAGCTTACGCAGTGAGAAGGGTGCGCTGATTTGGATAACGGTAAGTCCTCCTGAGACTGGGAGCTGAATCACAAAAAAAGGGCAGCAAGGTGAGGGGTGGGGGATTTGTTGTTCCAGGAAGAGGGACCAGCACATATAAAGGCCCAGGGGCTAGCTTGGCTGGAGGGGAGTGAGCAAAGGATGGGGGAGACTGGTCCAAATGGGTGACCTCGCAGGCCTTGGTAAAGCACCTGCATTTATTCTGCAGGGAAGAAATAATTGGCACTGTTAAGCAGGGGAGCGCCATGGTCTGATTTATGTGTTTAAAAGGCCACTGTGGCTACAAGTGGAGAGTGGGCTGGAGGGAGGAGAGTGTGGAATCACGGAGATGTTCTGGGGTCCTCCTAGTATCTGAGGTGAGGGTAGGGAGTCTCCAACTGTTCAAGGCCACATCTGACTGAAACCATGAAGGTGACCAGTGGGGCTCCTGGGTAAATCCATCACCCGAATCTATCTGGGTGGGAGTCGGGGCAGGGGCTGCTGCTGAAGGTCAGAGATGAGGCAGCCTCCTGGCCTGGGCTTCCAGAAGGCTCTGCTGTTCATTGCACACATACACACAGACCTGCCTGGGATTAGGAACCTGCGGATTAGGGAAGGATAATAATGGAACCAGCTGCTATTTATGTAGCACCTTCGGCCAGGGCACCCAGCAGGGCTTCCCAACAGCCTCCCTTCTTCATCAGGAGGGGGTCTGGGCCTTGTTCTCCTGAATCAGCATCTACATAAAAATCACCCTTGGCCAACTGCCAGGGCTGGGAGATCACTGAGACCAGTGGGCATCTGGATACATACTGAAGTAGAGGGACAATTTGCCTGAGGTCACGCAGATTACGGCAGATAATTGAGGTGAATCAACCCCTTCCATGGGAGGCATCCTGGGCTGCCCCAGATTAAAGTCAAAATGGCTTTGCCCCTTTCCCATTCATTCACACACTCATCCATGTTTATTAAGTGTCTGCTATGTGCTAGGCACTAGGCTGGGCACTAGGGATGCAGCAATTGAGAAAAATAGACAAGAACCTCACCCCAAGGAGCTAACAGTCTTGTGGGGACAAGCAAGTCAGTCTGTCAAATAGCTAGTCTGTCAGAGGGGGGACAGGCTACAGGGGTAAATGAAGCAGGACTGATGATGAGAGGGGAGGGCATCAGGGGAGGCCTCAAACAGGTGATATTTGGGCAAAGACCTGAAAGGTGTGAGATGGAGCCAGAGGCAGCTCCATCAGCCTTTGGTCCTTGACTCTGTAACTCCCTAGTATAACACGTCAGCACATCCCCCACTGGCCCATGCCTCCACATCCAGAGCCCAAGCACTCAGCCCCTTCCTTCCACCGCTCAGGTCCAGTCCTCTGCCATCTCCCACCCTGTGTGTTCTCCACTCAGCAGCCAGAGGTCAGACCATGTGCCTCTCCTGTTGTTCAGCGTTGGTGTAAAGAAGATGTGAAAGAGTACGAGGAGAGGAGGGTCAGGGTCTTGAAGCCAAGACTCTGCCTATTTGACTCATGCAACTTGGGGGAAAAATTTTTTTTTTTAGCCTCAGTCTGCAGCAGCAGCAGTCTGTTCATCAGTGAAACAGGAATAACAAGGTCCACCCTGGTCAAGGGGTTGGTGGTGGCACAAACGTGAAGCTGCTGTGGTGGGAGCATTTGTGAAATTTGTCCCGGCCGGTAGGGTGATGGCGCCTCTGTGTGTGCCAGGCCCGTTTACAGGGATTGTCTTGTCAAAGCCTTAGAAATTCCACCGTGTCCTCAGAGGTGAGGAAGCAAGGCCAGGGACAGAAAGCGACTGGACCAGGGTCACTCTGCCAGAGCACGCAGGAGCCTGCAGGGACCCAGCTTTGCCGGGCGCCAGCCCTGGGGGCTCTGCTCCTCGTTTCCCATCACCCTGGGCTGGCGTCAGCAGGCAGGCCCGCCAGCCGCCTTTGTGTGGGGCCTGTCAGGAGGCCGGAGCTGCCAACGACCTATTTTTCTGGGCAAGAGGAGCCATTTGGAGTTAGAGGCCTCAGCTGTAGAGCCAGAACAATAAAAATAAAAACAGCAAGGACTCCTGGGCAGCTTGGACCAGGGAACCAACTGCCCCAGCAAGGAGCTGCTGAAGGGCTGGAGGGAAGCTGGTGGGGGCTGAAGGAAGGAGCGTCCTCACTGCGCCCCCTGTTCTCTGACCCGCAGGGGGGTCATCTCCAGAGGTCACACGGCTATTTTATAGCTGTGGAAACTGCAGTTCAAAGGGATGGGGTTACTTACTCCGGACATGGGACAGACAGCTAGTGAGCCACCAAGCCAGTTAAGATTTGAACTCACTTCTCCAAATAATAGCAGTTTCCATTTATTCAGCACCTTCTATGCTTTGTTGTTGTTATTTAGTCGCTAAGTCATGGCCGACTCTTTTTGTGATCCCATGGATCGTAGCCCGCCAGGCTCCTCTGTCCTTGGGATTTCCCAGGCAAGAATACTGGAGTGGGTTGCCATTTCCTTCTCCAGGGGATCTTCCAGACCCAGGGATCAAACCCAGGGTCTCCTGCATTACAGGCAGATTCTTTAATGACTGAGCCACCTGGGAAGCCTCCTGCTGTGCTTTACTGGCATGTTTTTGTGACATATTCAAACCACACCTAGGTACTAAGAATTCCTCTAAGCTGCCTTAGAGGGGTCTCTGCTCACAGGTCACTTTGCTGGGCCATCCTTTTAAAAGTCCCTTCCGTACCCCAGTGTGTTCTGCCTCCTTCTCTACTTTCTTTCGTGTTCATCACAGGCATCGCAACCTGCCAGCACTGTGCCTCTGCCCTGCATGTTGTCCATTTCCTTAATGAGCCACAGGTCAGCCTGTCCCTGGGCCCAGTGCCCGGCCTTGGGCACATACTATGGTGAAACCCCCAGCGCTGCCTCTGACCAGTCATGGGGCAAGGTTCTCTGTCCATCTGTGCCTCACTTAACCAGATTCAGGAACTGATGGAATCAGACCTAAAAAGTCTCTAGTAAGGAAAATGAGTTAATCTGCGGAAAGATATTGGCTATTGCCATAGTTTTCTCCCAGCACTGAGGCTCCAGGGCCTTAATAGTGAACAGTAGGTTATCAATAAATATCTATTCAATTACAAAAGCGACCTGCCCACAATCCCACGATAAGACATCTAAAACATCCACCGGCAGAGTCTGGATTTGAAGAAGTGTTTCTCTGAGCCTGTGCTTCAATGCACTCTATAATCACCTCTCCACAGCCCCCACCTTCCCACCACAGAGCAGGTATCATCCTCACCTGGAATGGTTATTAAACCACGGATCCCAGTTTCTGATTCAGTAGGTATCAGGTAAGATCTGAGAACTTGCATTTCTGACAAGGTCCCAGGTGATGCTGATGTTGCAGTCCAGTGGATAGACTGGTAGGACCACTGAATAGACTGGTCGGACTGTTTCATGAGCCCAGTCTCAGCTTTCCTATTGGCTGGTTTTCAGTCTGTCTGTCCTTCTGCTTTCTGTCCTCCCCACCTAGGGGAAAACAGAGGGGGCAACAGTACTGGTTCAGAGGCTGCAGGTAGTGCCCCCAAAGCTGAGGGGCTGTGACAGATCACAGAGCCAGGGCCTGAAAGAACCGTGCTGTAATTAGTGCTTTCCAGGGGAAGTCAGCGACTAAGTGACTTGGCAGGCAGGCAGGCAGCTCGCCTGAGCTCGTCAGGGGTGGGACCGCACTGTCAGGCCCTAAACACTGTTCTCAGGCTCTGGAGATCTGGCTCTGCTTGGAGCTGAGCTCAGCTGTGCAGAACCTAACCTCCCCCAACCCTCTGGGCGGCAGGGTGCCCCGCAGGGTGGAGGGGTGCAAGGATGGCATCAGGACAGAGTTGATTGACTCAGCATGCACTGGGGGACCTGAGTTCGAGTGCTGACTCAGCCCAATGATAACACGAATCATAGCTAAAATATTAGGACTGCTTACTAAGCCCCAGGCCTGAAGGATTTCAGTGGATTCTCTCATGCTTCTCACTCAATTCTCTTATGTGGACACAATTCTTATCCCCATTTCACAGATGGGAAAACTGAGGCTCAGAGAGTTTAAGGGGTTTGTGCAAGAACACATAGCCTGTGAGTTGCAGAGTTAGGCTTTGAATCCAGGAGTTATCATCCCCCAACCCCTGTTCCTCACCTCTGCACATTCTGCCTTCTACTTTTCTGTGAGTTTGGAGGCCCCAGAGTGCCCTCTCAGGGTCTCCATCACACCAAGGGGCTTGCTGACTTCTAGGCCCTGGTGCTGAGCACCAGGCCTGCTGATGTGTCGTGGGAATGAAAGTATCTGGTGAATGAAATAAAGAATCAGCAGATAAGTCTGACTTTCCAGTTGTGATGGGACAATACTGATCAGTGGCTGAGAGGCATGCTTTCAACTCAGGCTCTGCCCCTCACTAGCTGTGTGATCTTGGGTGGATCTCAGCCTCCATTTCCTCTTCTGGAAACAGGTTGAGGTCAGGATTAATGGGTAAAAGGGAATGAGAGAGGGAAAGAGGAATAAACCCTAAAGGCCCCTCATGATCTCACCCACTGCCCCCTCTCTGATCTCACCTACCACCTCACCCCCAGCTCACTCTAGTCCAGCCATATTCATCTTCTCTAAATTCAAGGAATCCACCCAGCAGGTGCCCACCTCAGGGCTTTTGCACTTGCTGCTCCCTGTGCCTAGAACCTACTCTTCCCAGCCAGCCACCAGCCTCATTCTGCCTCTGCTCAGGTGTCCCCTCCTGAGAGAAGCCTGTCCTGACCACTCTTTTTAAAAGTCTCCTATTGTTTCTTATTTTTCCTGGTAGCATGTAAATATGACACCCTCTTCGGTTGCTGGAGATTTGCCTACCTGACTCGAGCTCCACCCGGACTCTGTGTTTGCTCTCTAGCAACTGGAGCTGTGCTGCACAGAGTGGCTGCCCACAGAGTGAAGGGAGCCAGGCAGGGAGCAGCTCTGTCCACAAGGTGCTACCGGCTCCACCGGGCGGCACAGGTTCCTCTGCCCCTGCCCCTACTTGGCCTGGGTGTCCCCAAGAAACAGATGTCTTCCTTGAACCTGGGTTTCCTTCCTTGGCTGGGAGGCCAGGACTCCAGTTGGCCTCATTCCTGTTCCCAGGAGGAAGTATTTGTCCCCAGGCAGGAACTGGCCTGGCTCTCAGGGGAAGCCAAAGCAACCCATACCACTCTCTGCTCCCAGCTTCTGAGGAGTTGGCACTGTGGCTTCAGGTGGCAAGTGGCCATGCTGGTGCCATGCTACTGGAGCAAGGAGGGTGGTGGGCTGGAGGACCCCCAGAGCTCATTTCCAGAGCTCCTCAGCCTCTTACCTCATGGGAGCCTCACAGTCATGCTGTGCAAAGACTGGGCTTGGATGTCAGCCTCACCTGGCTGGAATTTGTTCCACTTACGTCTACCCATTTGTACAGATGAACAAACTGAGGCTTCAGGAGAAGCAGAGACTGCTGGGCCAGTGGATGTAAGATGGTGAACCCCGATCTTATGATACCAAATCCTTTACTCCTCATCTTTATCCCCAGTCCACTCTCTTCCCTGACCAGGAGGAAAGTAGTAACAGTCCCCATGGAATGCATAAGGGGACTGAGGGGCAAAGAGAGAAATGAGGTGGCCCAAAGTCTCCCCCTAGATGCCTGGCTGGCCAAACTGGACGATATTGGTCTGTGTTGTTCTCCTAGTGTTTCTGCTCCCCAGTTTAAAGCAAATATTTGGGTTTAGTAAACAGGAGTTGTAGGGATTTTGCAGAAGGGTACCCAGAGTAAGGCCTTGGTTTTTGTAAAGTCTGAAACTGAAGAAATTGCCAGAGAAGAGTGGGAGAGGCTGGAGGGAGACAGATGTACTGGACGTGGCCGCTGGCAGGTCCCAGACAGGAGAGGATGCTGCCCTACTGCCAGCAGGATGGCAGGAGCAGGGCAAGACCTCAGGGCAGGCTTCCTGGTGGCCCCAGGAAGGCTGACCAAGGCCTCCGGTCTCCTCACAGATCCTGCAGCCCCACAGCACAGCTGAGCCAGTGGGGCCATTGGGGTGGGACAAGGCACGGCCTGCATTCATTCAATAGATATTTATGGAGCACCTACTATGGGCTGGGGTGTGTTGGGTGCTGGAGGCATTCACATTCTAGTGCAAGAGGTGGAAAAATGAACGTGTGAATTTTGAAGTACACTGCATGTCATGTGAACAGTGATAGCTGCCGAGAAAAAGGAAGCAGGGTGAGGGACACAGACTGATGGTGGGAGGGGGTGCTGCTCTCTGTGCAGGATGGCAGTGAAGGTCTTGCTCAGATAATGGAGTTTCCTGGTGGATATGAGAGGGAGAGCCACACAATGAAAGGAGCAGCCAGTGCAAAGGCCCTGGGGTGGCAAGGTCAAGGACATGGGCAGCCAGGACACTATAGCAGAGGAAGTGGTGGGGAGGCAAGCTTGGACAGGAAGTAGGGCTCACAGTCTCACAGGCAAGGCAAAGCCCTGGGTTTTTACTTGGAACTAGAGGGAAAGCAGTGTAGACAGATTCCTGGAAGCCACCTCTCTAATACTCTGGAACTGAGCAAACTCTTGAGAGAAGGAAGCCCCTAGAGCGACCAAGGGTAAACTTGTTTCTCCTCATTCCAGTGGACGGAATCACAGACCAGGGGAGTTTAACGTCACCAAGGCTTCCCAGATTTTAACCCAGTTAAATGTAGATTCTGACTCAGTAGGTCCCAACGGGACTTGAGATCCTATATTTCTCACAAGCTCCTGGGTGAAGCTGTAGTTGTTTGTCCACAGACCACACTTTGAGTAGCAGGTGCCCAGCCGTGCCCATGGCCTGAGAATCCTACCTGTTGTTCAGTTTTAAGCTGAAATCATTACGGTGCCCTTTGAACCTGTGGGCCCGTTGTCCACAAGAACCAGTGTGTCTTTCCCTTCTGTGCAAGCCCCACCCCTTGCCTGCATGATGTGGGAGGAGTGGACTCCGGAACCAGCCTTCTGGGGTCCACATTCAAGCCTTGCCAGCTGCAGGTCACGTGCCTTCAGGAAAGGGACTTGGCCTCTCGTGTTCAGTTTCTCATCTGTAAAAAGGAAAAAATACTGCCCCGTTTTAGAGGGCTATTTTGAAGATGTAAAGAAATAATATGTATAACAAGTCTGGCACACAGGAGGTACTCAATAAATGTTACATCACCCCCTCCATTTCTGCCTGTCCTTTAAGGTGCATAATCAGAAGTATTTTCATCTTATTAGTTCAAATTTTTCTATTTTCGTGTCTGTTCTATGAAGTACATAATAGTCTAAAAGTATACAGCACATTTATAAAATAAACAAATGTACATTAGGGTGCATATTTAAAATGTTTTTACTGATGGGAATATGATTAAAACATTTTAAAACATGACTGATTTTTAAGCCTGGTGAAATTGGGAGAGAATATTAGATCTGGAAGGAATTTCAAAGGCCTTCAGTTCCCCCATCATTCCCTCTCTCATTTGATGTGCAAATCTCTCTGTTACATTAGATTGCCTCCAGCAGTGGGGAGCTCACTACCTTTCTGGGCAATCCCATTGCAGTTCTGGGAACAGTTTCTTAAACTCAGTACCTACTTGTGTTTCAGCCACTCTGAGCTCCCACAGTCTAACTGAACTGCTCCCTCCCACTTCACGCATAATAGCTCTGCAGTCTCCCAAGGGCCCTAAGCCAGGCTGTGTGCATAGGATGCCTTCAATAATGTCCCATGAATGAGAGGGAGAGAGAAGGGATGAGAAGGGGATGGGAAGGGTGACTTTCCTGTCATTCCTCATTTGGAGAGTTCACTAACAACTCGGTACTGTGTCCTCCTGGTCGTGTATCCACCTATATAGTATGCTTCTATCTGTTTGCACTTGTTTTCATGTGCTTGTCTGTACACAGGTGTTCGTGTGAGTGCCCCTGTGTTTTGCTACTGTGGCCATGTCCTTGTGGATGTGTGTGTGTGTGTGCATGTGAGTGTTGTATTGCAAATATCCCTGTGTGCCGTACATGTTTTTCGCTGAAGCTTTGCATGTCTGTGTATTCAGGAGTGTGTCACTTGTAGGGTTGTGTGCCTTCCTTTGGTTTGTTTGTGTGTGTGTGCTGCACGTGTGTGTGCTGTCTGCAGATGTCCACGTGTGGTGCGCATGTCTCTGTCTCTGTGTGTCTGTGTATCTGGGGCCTTTCTTGGTGTGTTTTGCTCTTTGGTGTGTGTCTGCGCGAGTGTGTCTCTCCTCCCCGGCTCAGCCGTTTTCAGGGAGCTGAGTGACTCCCTGCAGCCTGGTCGACTTCAGGCCGCCTGACTGGCAGGCAGCAAGGGTTTCACACCCCTCCTCTCCTGCTCGGCTGCTAATCACTGGGTTATATGCAGATGGCAAATGTGTGGCTGCCAGGCTTGGAGGAGGGACTGTGGTGAGGGTATGCAGATGAGCAGACACCGAGGAGGAGTGAGAAGACAATTTAAAGGCAGAAAGGGAGAAAACAAGCCTCCTTGGCTTCAGTGTTAGTTTGAGGTTCTCTCCAGATGCATAATTTTTATTAAGAGGCTATGATGGCTGATTTTTCCTTTCCCTAATCAAGCTAGCAGCTTAGAATCACAGGATCCTAGAATCCTAGAATTTTCCATCTGCAGAATTCTAGAACCTCAGCCTTATGCAACTCTAGACTCTCAGAAGTGTATTCAAGAACTCTAATCCTCTTGGATTAGCATCTTCAAAGGTCATTCTTCTCTCGCCTTTCTTTGTATAGAATCATGGCCAGGGAATGACTTTGAAGGTTCATCTCGTCCACCTAGACCTCCACTTCACCCTGATCAGGGCAGGGCAGTGGAGAGAGAGGCTCAGTCAACTGGGACATTCTTGGGGATGTTGAACTGGAATCTTCCTTTGGCAAGGAGTTGTCTCCTGAATGGTCTGGGCTCATATTACCCCTTCACCTTCTGCAGGGACTGAGACAAAGGCGCCTATGTTCTCAGGCTATGTTTTCAGCCCTTCAGGAACTGGTGTAACAGGCTGCAGGTGTGAGGAGAGCCAAGTGGCAGGGCTCCTCTGAAGGCTGGGCAGTGGAAACTGGAGTGGTCACCAACAAGGCAGCTACTTCCCACCCCAGGATGTCCACTGAGGTGTCTCCTTCCACTCCACTCTTCTCAAGACGACAGCTTCAAAGGTCAGATTATGCCCTATCCCAGTGATCCTGGGAGCCATGGATGGTCCTGAGGGAGCTCACTTCACTTACTTTGAACTCCAGGACTCAAATTCTTTGGCATGGCGGCTTTTCAGGCCCCAACTACTAACCATCTCATATCTCCCTTCCACATGCAACCAGCTGCGCTGAACTCCCTACTTGCTTTGAATCTATGTTACATCTTCATGCCTCCAAATCTTTGCATAGGCTTGTTCCCCTCTGCCTCTTCTTCATGGCACACATTCATTTATCCGTGGAATGTAAGCTCCCACTCAATTGTAAGTGCCATGAAGGAAAAAGTTTGACTTATTTAATACTTGATTTCCCAGAATCTACAACAATGTTTGGCACACAGTAGGTATTCAACAAATGCTTGAAAGTATCCTATACCATTTGGAAAAATAATTCTCTGTTCTTCAACCCTTACCACCTGAGGCTGTGGGTCTTTGCTTACATTGTCTCCTTACTAGACCCCTTGAAGCTGAGATCATGTCTGGTTAACCTTTACCTGCGACATCCAATTCAGAGCCTGACACCCAGCAGGTGCCCAGAAAACACAGGGCAGTTGCCAGCAGCCAAGCTTGGTGACTTGCAATCCCCTGTTGGTCCAAACTGTGAGTGCCGGTCCAAGCCGTTGGCAACATCCGCTTCAAAGTCTTATTTGCAATTATACGTTCCTAGGCGCTTGCCACTAAATATTTAATAACTAGGCGGCTGGCCTTCTCTGGCAGCTACTTAAGCCCCTGATTGCCTCTTGTCTGAACTTGGCCCTGAGTGAGGCAGAGACTGCTCTGGGGTTAAGTGTAAAGCCCGTATCCTGAGTTTGGAGCCAACATAAGGCAGTAGCCTCAGAGACAGGAGAAGGGACTGCCCACTGGGTTGAAGCTCCTGAATGACCTTACCAGGCAAGGCAGGTTGAGCACTGACTCCAGCTGGCTCCACCTCCCTTCCCTGCCATGTAGGGCTGTGCCTGCTCATGTCCTCGTGGGCTGGGGAGGAGGAGAGAGGAAAAATGTCAATGGGACCTTCTCTGACTCATATTCTAGCTGGGCAAGAAGGAAGAAAGGGGGATTCTGCCTGGGCTGTGTCCCAGCAGGAAAGGTGGGTCTATCCTGTATAGCTCCGCCCCCACAGTCCAGGGCCAGTCCACGTGGGGGCTGGTGGCGCCACGGAGTGGGTGTTGGCAGCTGTGCTGGCCTCTCCTGGCATAGGGCTGGGGAGTCCTTCCAAGTGGGCTGTGGAAGAGGATGAGGCAATGATAATGACCTGACTTTTGGGTTTGCCCAAGCAGCTGCCTAGTCCTGGGAAATCCTGCAGGCTGTGAGGCCAGCTCCCTCCACAGGCAGACCTCTGCAAGGTTGCTGGGGCGAGAGAGAGGAGTAGTCATGGGAAGGTTCAGGAGGAGGGAGCAGCAAGTGCAAAGTCTCTGAGGCTGGGCTGCTAGAACCACTGCGGTCCAGAGAAGAGTCAGGAAACAGACTTCAGAGCCAGTGTCTCAGCGGATGCTGGGGGAAGGTGCTGCTGGGAATTCATGCCTAGGCGTCATTGACTTTCCAGATTCCAGAGGGGATTTCCAGGGTCAGGAGACTTGGTTTCCAGGGCTTTCTCTGCCTCTGTCAAGCCCAGTGACCCGGGGAAGCCCCTGCCTGGTGTTCACACATGCACTGCACTTACTACTTAGCATTAGTGCCTGACCCCTGCCAGCGAGGGGAGTCTTCCTTTTCTTAGAGGTTATCTGACCCAGCCCAGGAAACCAAGCAGAGACTCTACCTGCAGAGTTGGCAGAGCGGGTTTGGGTGGCAGGCTAGGCTTGGTGCAGAACGTTTGGCTCTTATGATGGGCAGTATCTACTGAGCACTTACTGTGTACAAGGTGCCATGCTAAATAAACCCTTTACCCACATCCATAATCTCATTTCATCCCTGTCATCCCTGTCCCCTCTTTGCCTCACCCCCTTGTCCATTTACAAGTCCTGTTGACCTTTAAAACCCAGTTCTGGTCCATTTGCCTCTTTCCACCTCCCCTAGGACGACTCTTACTGCCCACCATCTGCTCACACCCAGACACTGTACCATCCTCCTCTCAGCTATTCTGTTCTGAAGCTTTGGTCCCTGCAATCCATCTCCAACTAGCCTCCAGGAGGCCTTTGAATAATCTAAATAGGATTATGGCTCTTCCCTGCTTTTGAACCTCCAGGGCCTGCCATGGTGCTTAAAATCAAACCCAAGTCCTACAACTGACCCTGCTCAATGTACCTTGTCCCTCCATCCTCTCCATCATGAGGTGGGACCACTCACTGCCCACCATGCTACAGCCACACTGGCCTGCTCCTGTCATTGAACATGTTGGTCCAGTCCAGCCTGGGGCTCTGTGCTTGCTCTTCCCTTTCCCTGAGACGTGCCCCTGACGGCTGATGCAGTGGTACCAAGGATGTACTTCTCGACTTTGCCTCCAGCTGGGTCTCCAGCCTTGAAGCAGTCTTGAGGGTCTAGGATGAAGCCCAGCTCTGCCCGTACCCTTCTGTCCAAAGGCCACCTGCTGCAGCTTCTGTTGAGGCTGCTCAGCCCCGCTAGAAGCCCCCAGTCTGATTGCTGATTAGCGATCTCAGCTCCTGCCCACCCTGTGGGTTTCCAACACTCCCTTCTCTCTGCCGCAATCGTTGCTACACAAGTTAATGGAATAACAAGACACTTTACCCATTATCTGATGCAAATACCTTTTGTTGCCAGTGCCAGCTCCCCGCAGCTCATCTCTGCTACCTAGTCCACGAGCCTCCCGCTCCAGTCTCCAGCTGAAACCAGGTTGGGGGAATCCCCCCAGCAGAAGTCCCTCCAGTGCTTGGGTCCAGAAAGACAGGCACCAACCCTTCTTCTAGCTACCATACGATGAGCCCACTGCATGCTGGTCTTTTGCATTTTCAACTTTCAGATGATTGTGTGCAATTCCGACCTGCGTTGTGCAGACGTGGGAGACAGAAGTCTGTGTTGCCCTCAAACAGGTGTCCAGTTAAAGTCTGTCTGGACATGCACTCCACAGTTTGACTCCATCTCCCATTGGGAAGGGCTTCATCTGTGTGATCTCTTTAGACCCTGTTTCTCTATTTGGTGCTTCATCTGTGTATAGATGAAGATGAGGAGGCAACTTGCTCACTGATGCTAAGTGAGACTCTGCCCTTGCTGGGGAGCCCAGGAGGGTAGACATATGAATGTGGGGGTGCAGTGGGGGTAGGAGAGGCCCCAGAGTTTGCTCCCTTGGAAACTTCCATCTCATGACCCCACACCACCAGAATCAGCTGTTCTATTTCACGTTTAGTGCCTCAAGCATGTACAAGACACCTGGAACTTCACCAGAGAGAAGACGACAGATCTCCTCCAAATGACGGTGTGAGTCTCAGAGGACAGACAACAGGACAAGTGATGTCTCCCCCTCCTATCCATCTCCCCTACCCTTCTCCAGTCAAAAATGTAGGGATAAAAAGGGTGTGAGACTATGCAGGGAGAGGTCTAGTCTGGGTGGGACACCCCATGTAGGTGAAGTCTCCCCCTACTTCACTTCATCTCGCAGTAGGTGACCTCACCCATTATCAGCCTTGAAGCTCTGCCCACTCTGACAACTCCCACTCAAGTATCCCCACCTTCTTCCTGAATGCCCCTCCTGGTGCCCCTCAGACTCAAAGTGCCTGTAAAGGACCTCACCATCTCCCCTTCCTGCTTTTCTCCTGTGTCTTTGAACTCCCAGTTTCCAGAACATTCACACACCCTTTGTTTGACCTCCTTTCCTCTCCGTAGCCACCCCCTACTTGGTCTGTCTCAGAGGTGTTTCTCCAGTCAGTCCATCTGCCCCATTCTCACTGTGGCTGCTCCAGCTCAGCCCCACCTGCTCCCTGAGCCAAGGGTCTTCCTGCCTGCAGACTCTTCGACTTCAGTCCCGCCTCTCCATGCCATAGGCCAGGCTTTCTGAATGTGGTGCTCATCCTCCACCCTTCAGGAACACTTCAGGTGTCCTTGGGGTGCAGTCCAACTCCATAATCAGGACTTGAAGGCCTAAGTCATCAAGTGCTGCCCCAGGACCATGTGTCTGTCGTGGTACTTCTCTGAATATGCCTCCCTGTCTTTGTGTAAGAGCACCTTTCTGCCTGGCAAACTCCTACTCATCGGTCAGATCCTCCTCTAAGGAGGCTTTTCCAACAAGCTCCCCGTCTTGGGTTGGAGTCTGTTCGTGTGCTTCCCCAGCCCATGTATCCCCCTCCATTAGTGAACATCCCCTTGACTTTGGCAACTCGTGCCTGCTTCTTCCTTTTCCAACAGACCTGGGCTTCAGGACAAGGCTGGGGTTGGGGGTGGGGTGGCAGTTGAAGATAAAAGCCTGACTTTAGCTTAGCAGTAAGAGGACAGGCTCTGGAGCCCCCTCCTGCATGGATCTGGGTTCAGATCCTATCTCTGCCACTTTCTAGCAGGGCAACATTGTATAACAGAACTTACATTCCCTGGGCCTCACCTTTTTCATCTGTAAAATGGGTAAAATAATCATATTACCTCCTCAGTGGGGTTGTTTTGAGAGTGAAATGAACATAAAGCACCTAGAAAATTACCTGGCACATAGTAAATGCTCAATAAATAGTAACTCTTATTATCTACATTCCACATAAACTACATTTTTAAAGGTCTATTCATCTAAGAAATAAGAGGCTAGTTCTGTCTAGGTCAGAATTATTTCTAAGTCACTGGTTCCCAAACTCAGATGAGCATCAGAATTAATTGTGTAAGAAAGACAGATTAGTCAGCCCAGCAGGTTTGGGGTAGGCCTGGGAATAAGCTTTTTAGCAAGTTCCCTGCATTCTGTTCTGATATAGGTGGTCTGAGGCCAAACACAAACCCACTGCTCCACAGGGGCATAAAGGAGAGCTTTGCCATGGAAACACTCCCGTAACCAGCCTCTCTTCACCCCACTCCACTGCACCAGCAGGGAAGTTTGGGAAGTGGCAGAGAAGTCAAAGCCCTCCTCTGAGACAGGAGGCCTGGGTTCTAATCCTGGCTTCCTTCTTCTGGGCCAGTGGCCTCTGCTCTCTGTGCCCCAGTACCTTCTCTGGAAGATGCTGGATCCCACCTCCCTGTTGAGAGGGTTGGAGGCTTCTCTCCATCCAGAGGCCCCCTGAGAGAGACACAGTGAGGGCTCAGCAAGCCAGGGCGGGTGTTAACTTCACCCGGCTGCCGTTTGTCTTCTGAGGCCTGCTCTCCCTGAGTGTTTTATTTTCTGGTGATGGATTCCGGCTCATGTACAGGACCAGCACCTGCATACAAATGCCAAGAGGCCAGCGGGCCCCGGAATCTGTCCTCGCCTGCTCTCTGCCAGGCACCAGGCTGTGAGTTCCCAGCAGGCCCGGAAGTCCCAGGATCTCCCGCGAGGCTGGGACCACCATGCCCCTTCTGTGGCCAGAAGCAGCCAGGAGGCCGGCCCCTTTCAGAGCAAGTGTCCCTGTGAGAGAGTGGCCACTGGGAGGTCTTCAGGGGACTTGGGAGCTGCTGGGACAATCAGTTGCTGTTTGGGGAGTGAGGTTGGCAGGTCCTTGCCCCTCGGCACTGAGCCCTGGCCAATCCCCTGCCAAGCCTGGGCCTGGTTTTCCACTGCCTGCTGGTTCCAGGGCACTCAGGGAGGGGGCCCCGGGGGATGCACTGCTCCTGTCCCCAGAGCCTTAGCTGTGGTTGAGGAGGCCTGAGCAGGTTTGCAGAGCAGCGGACATGCTCTGCCTGGGCCTTACTGTCTGCCAGGCTAAAGGTGGAGCGCTGGGCTCTCAGGGTTTGCGCAGGCCATGGGGATGCCTGAGGCTGTGTAACTTGGATGGCACTGGTCAAGTGTCTTGGTTGGGGAAACAGCAGTGAACAAGACAGTGTCTCCGCCCCTGTGCAGCCTATTTTCTTGTGCAGGGAGATGTAAAAGCTGGAGACAGCCTAAGGGAGAAAAATAAAGTGGCATGGGGGGACACAGGTGATGGTGCAGGGGCTGTTTTTACTGGAAGGATGAGCGGGTGTCTCTGAAAAGATGACACTTAAGCAGAGACCCAGCGGGTGCCGTGGAGTGATCAAGACGTGGGTATCTAGAGGAAGAGTGTTCAGGTGAAGGGAATACCATGGGCAAAGCTTCTGAGCAAGGAGAGGGCCTGGCATGTCTGGCAAGAGCCTGGAGGTCAGAGCAGCTGGAGTGGAGGGATGGAGAGAGAGAGGGAGGGTGATGGAGCCAGAGAGCTGAGGCTCCTTACAACCATCCTGCAGGCAGCCCCGCCATCATCATCTCCATCTTACAGATGGGGTAATTGAGCTCAGGGGAGTTAGGCAACGTGCATAGGGCCACAAAGCTGGTAAACAGAGGCAGCTGATCAAATACTCACTTGTCCTGGTGCTGGAGCCTTTTATCACCGTGTTACACAAATACTTGATTGTGAAGTACAGGTAGCGCCTTGTAATCAGTTATCTGGGCCTCACTGGGGGGTGGTTGTTTTCTCTTTCACATTCAGCAGGGCTGTGTGCTAGGCGTCCAGGAGCAGGCCCATCTCTGAGGAGCCTTCTGGAGATCTAGGGTCTGACAGGCCTGGGTTGTTATCCTTGCTCTGCACTCACTAGTCACTGGGTTTTTCTGGGTCTCAACTTTTCTGTAAACTGAGGCTATTCTCTCTATCTCAGAGGCCTAGCAAGAGACAGATGAGCTCAGGACATGCTGGGTGATTAGAAAACATGTACCCACCCCCCCACTCCATCCAGGCCCCTTAAGCTGTGGTCCTCACACCTCAGAGCAGCCTTCCCTGGGTGCGTGTTCAGGAGGTAGCATCTCTCCCTGGGGATGCTGGTCTGCAGGCCTGGGGGACTGAAACAGGCTACCCAGAGGTGTGGATGCAAGGGGCTGGAGGACCACGCCTGGGGTAAAACCTTGTACAAATGGGAGACGTCCGTGGCCCCTCCTGGTCCCCTCTCAGAGCTCTGCCTGCTTTTCCTTTGTGGCATCCACCACACTTGTAATTACTTGTTTAGCATCTGTCTGCTTCTCTGAGCTGCATGCTTTCTCTACTGGCCTTGTTTGTGGCTGGGTCCCCAGCACTGAGCAGCCTGCCTGGGGCGTAATAAATGTTTGCTGGGAAAACAAACAAACAGACGCCTGGCTGGCTGAGTGAATGCATGGATGCTCTTTGGAGCAGCTGGACTCAGTGTCCCCCCGAGGTCTGGGATTTGACACAGGCTCTTGAGTCACATGCTTCTTGTGTGATCTTGGGCAAGTCACAGTGTCCTCTGGAAGACTAGGTAGGTCAGTGAGGAAGGGTGGCATGCAGAGGATCCCAGAGAGTTCTGGAGGAATGTGTGCTAAGGCAAGGAGGCTTGTTCAGGGGATGGCCAGACATCCGTGGGACTGGGCTGGCCCTGCACTGGGTTGTGTATGAGGAAGTTAAGGCATAGATAGGGGAAGCCCTGGCCTCATGCCTCTCAGTGGGGGAAGGGCAGGCAGTTCCCACCTCTCTGTGAACCAAGTTCAGGGTGTGATGCCGTGGAGCAGGGGGACAGGGCAACCTCTCAGGCCGGTGCTTGGGGCCTCAGGCTGATGCTCTCAGACTTAGGGCTGGAGGCCTGAGGAGCCCAGGGTGCTGGGGAGGAGGGAGAAGGGGCCACACACCCTTAGATAGGGGCCGGGCACTGTGGCTGCAGATGGAGTCACTTCTTCCCTTCCTCTCAACTGGGGTCACAGGACGTTTGGGCAGCTTAGCTCAGTGGCTGGTTTGTGTGCATGTGTGTTCTAGGGTGACTCAGAGTGGACCTGCGCCTCTGTGAG
>NW_011494635.1:14863532-14874969 GCF_000754665.1 Bison bison bison
TCTATCATGGAAATCGTTTGGGTAGCCCTCGGGTGGCACAAGGTCGCACAGCAAGCTGGCACTAGAATATTTCGAGCTCGCAGTAATGAAAGCAAACGGCAATTTGACGTGTCTTTAGGCTTGAAAGCCGCAGCGGCGTTCAGTCATTGCGGCCGTTATCACCCATCGTTAATGGGGGCTGCTGCTCCCCAGGCTGGTGAGGGAGAAAGGGCTCAGAGAGGTTAAGTGACTTGCCCAGCATCATAGGGCGGGTAATGGGGAGGGCAGAGTCCAAGGTGCAGTTTGGCCTCTCCCCCTCCCCCAAGGCCGGGCTGCTCCCCGAATGGATCTGCTCTGAGCGGTTCCTAAGCACTGGTTTCCATAGCAGCAGGGCCATTCCTGCACAATGGCTCCCCCCATCTTCCCTGGGCTTTGCTGCCGCCTCTGTGGGGGCTGCAGGGGCGGGAGATGCTCTGTTTTGGGGACAGCCAGAGTGCCAGGCAAGGAGGAACTGACAGATCCTTTGGATGGGCTTGGGGCCCCCAGCTCCTACAGAACGGTCACTCTTTTTTAATTTTTCCACTTTGGCTCTGGAGTCGGGTTCACTTTCAGGCAGAGGGTGGGGAGAGAGGAGAGAGAAAGGTATATGTAAACGCCAGAAACAGAGGATGGGAAAGACGAGACAAAAGAAATCCTACAAAAGCTATGACAGAAAAAAATGAAGGTGCATGCCTTCTCTTCCAGACAAATCACTTCATCTTTACAGCCTTGGGAGGTGGGTTCTGTTGACTACCATTTTACAGATGAAACTGTAGAAACAGGGCAGCTGCTGTGCTGCTCACAGTGTAGCCCAGGAGCCACCCTATCTCATGCGGAAGGTGGCAGAAGAAGGTGCTGTTTAATATGAGGGTTCCCTGGCTCACCCTGGACTTATGGAGTCAGAATCTCTGAAATGGGGCAGGAACCTGCATTTAGTGAATGCCCCAGGAGAATTT
This sequence comes from Bison bison bison, assembly GCF_000754665.1. Classification (NCBI taxonomy): domain Eukaryota; kingdom Metazoa; phylum Chordata; class Mammalia; order Artiodactyla; family Bovidae; genus Bison; species Bison bison. Next base: position 14,864,507 of record NW_011494635.1, read on the forward strand.
TCTAGAGAGCAAAGTTTGAGGTGTCCCCTGTCAGGACGGCTGCTCTGCCCTCTGCTTAAATTTATGCAGCAGCCCATAGAGAGCCAGGATTTAGGACCCAGAAGGGAGTGAGAAAGAGAGGAGAGTGACAAAGAGAAGCTTTTCAAAGCAAGACAGATATGCCTCATATGAAGAGAAGGCAGAGAGCAAGAGAGGAATAAGGCAAGAGGAGACATGTGGCAGGGAGTCCGCAGACTAAGCGAAAAAGGTGATCCAGTGGGACCGAGATCTAACCATGGACTGTCTATTACTCTAAACACAGCCCTTGCTCGACCCTCACAACAGTCCAATGAGACAGGTCTTCCCATTGTAGACGAGTAAACTGAGGCCTGAGAACAGAGGGCAGAGCCAGGCTTTGCACCCTGGTGCCTGGCTTTGGAAGAGGTCATGGCTCTAACCGTTAGACTGGGTTGCTCCCAGCAGAAAGCTTCTGTGGCGGGGGGGGGACCAGATGGAGGGTCAGGTTTCTGCTCCTAGGGGCAGCGGAGTTCCCAGTCCCAAGGCCACTGCGAAGCAGGGAGCCACAGGCTGGTGGCCTGCGTGCTTTCAGTTCCCCTCCAGGTGGACAGAGTAGGGGTCAGCCATGGGCCCAAAATTGGCTCCAGCAATGACTACCTGTGTGGCCCTGGAGATGCTAGTAAGACTGAGCTCAAAGGGCTATGCGAGGCCTCATGTGAGATGTGCCCAGAGCAGACCTTCTGCCAATATGTGCTCAGTAACTGTCCCCTGCAGTCAGTAAGTTAGCTGCTAGGAATTATCTAGGAGCCTGGGGTCCATACAGAAAGTCCTCACTAACAGGGTATTTCTTGGGGCTTTTGCCCTAAACTGGTTCAATGGAGGGAGAGAGGATCCCAGTGAGTCTTGCTCTTCTCTGATCCCAGAGAAAACCTACCAAACCCAGAATCCTTGATAGAGCAGGAACAAGGACTCGCTCACACCCCCACCTGTTGCTGCAGCCCCCCAACTCCAGTGAGCCTCACCGGGTCTTATCTGGAGCCCCACCTGTGACTCCTGAGAGCTCACACCATCTTCTCTGCCTGGATGCTGGCTCTGGCGGATCACCGGATCCACTGGGCCCCTGCCAGAGATCCTCGGGGTACCTTGGTGAAGTGCACAGCTGAGGCACATGAGCCCTGGCGGTGCCCCACTCACTCCACTGGGAGGAGCGAGTCCTCCCATTTTACAGAGGAGGAAGTGGAAGCTCAGAGTTTTGCCCCAGGCCAAACACTCACCTCTAGCTGTGCCCTTGTTTCCTCCAAGGAGCATTTATTGAGTTCTTGCTGTATACCAGGCATTGGTGATACACGTGGTCATTATCTGCATTTCTCTCACAGGTTGAAGTCAAGCTGAGGAGGAAGGAGGGCCTTCCCATGAGGTGTGATGCGCAGCTGACACTCACCAAACATGCCAGGCCCACCCCCAAGGATGTGTCACATATGGACCCATTACCCGCCTCCACAGGTGGTGAGCATAATTTGACTGGTGAGGGGCAGCCTGCCTCGGTCTAGCACCTGTTCTTAAGTGTGGACAGTCCTGAGTTGAGTGGGAGGCAAGTGGGAAGGTTAGGAAATGAACCTTGGGGGGTGGTGGGCAGTGGGAGTTCCATGTCTTAACTCTTATGGCAGCACAGGCCAGCTAACTCTGATGTTCACTAACTCTATGGCTTCCCTGTGCTTCATGTCATGTGACTGAACCTTTGGGATTCCTCTAAGATGAGGGTGAATCTGTTATTATTACCTCCGTTTTCTAGATGAACAGCACTGGGGCATACGAATTTTAAGTAGGGAGGATTTGAACCTTGTGTTTCAATGCCCAGACCTGTCCCTGATCCTTCTTGTTGTTTCTCTGGGAAGGGAGGGATGAAGGCAGGTTAGGGCTCTGGGCTGGGTTCCCAGAGGAGGTGGGTATGGCCTACTCCAGAAGACAAACAAAAGTCAAGATGGAGAAATAGGAGAGGGGAGTTTGGCCAGAGTCCCAGGCCAAGGGCATGGGGAGTGAGCACGGGCTTGTTCATGGCTCAAGAGGGCTGGAGGGCAGAGTGGGCAGAGCATCTGGCCTGGCGGACAGGGCTTGGGATTCTTCTGCAGAGGGGAGATGGTAGCTGCAATCTCATCTGGTCACATGGGTTCAGCTCTGTTAGCAGATGACAGTGAGGTCACACCCACCTCTGCTCAGGACGCTCTAGTGGCTCCCAGGGCAGGTGGAGAAAAGCCATAGTCCCTGGGGTGGCTGCAAGGCCCTGTCCCATTGACCCCTGCCACTCCTCTGACCTTGCCTCCTGCAAACCTCATGCCTGAGACACGGACGTGGCCTCCTTGCCTTGCCAAATTCCTTTCCACAAGCCCATCCCTGGACATCCTATTTAAAATGGCACTGCCCCTTCACCTCACTCTGTTCCCCTTCTTGGCTTAATTATTACTTTTTCACAACAATTATCACCATCTGATACGCTACGTAATTTTGTGCATTTGTTTAGCGTCTGGTGGCCCCTGTGATGATGTCAATTCCATCAGGACTGGGCTCTTGTCTGTTTTGTTTACTGCTCTATCCCTGGAGCCTGGAACAACGCCCGGCACATAGTGAGTGCTCAACAAGAACAAGTGTCGAATCAATACGAATGGCAACAATGATCTCACATTATCCTCATCACCCCTCCAAAGTCATTTTCCCTATTTTGCTGATGAGGAAATTGAGGCTTAGAGAAAGCAGGTCACAGAGCAAGTAGAGGAACGTGGTGGGTGTCCAGCTGCGCCCCCAGGAAAGGAGGATTTACTGCCTGGCTTTTGGGACATAGTAGGTATAGCCATAAAGATCCAAACGTGTAATCGCAGAGATTCACAGTGAAGCACAGGGCAATCACAGGGTTAATAAAATCAGAGTTTTTAATTGGTTTGCACTGTCATAAGAATAAAGACATGAAATTCACACCGCCCACCACCACCACCACCAGAGGAAGCCCCAGTGGTTATAAGGTGTCATGCACCTGCCATGTATCAGCTCATTTAATTTTCCCAACAACCTTCTAGTGTGTTTACTATTACTGTCATCTCACTTCTTAGATGAGAAAACTGAGACTCATATAATCTAAATAGTCCAAAATCTCACAGCTAATAAGTAGCCAGAGGTGGGATTGGAACCCAGGAGTTCTGGTCCAGAGTTCGCTAATGAGCCATTAATGCTACATTTTGCTGCTTGGACGCCGTCTTCATCCCCGCCCTGTTGTGCAGTTTGGATGTTATTCCAGGAGTCTTCTTCTAGATCCCCAGAGCCTGTGTCTGGTAAGTAGGACTGAGTACAAAGAGTTAACCTTTCCTGAGATGAGATTTCAAGCTTTACCCCAGAATTGTATCAGGCATCCCACACCCACCTCTATACCAAGGCAAGGGTGAGAAGTCTGCTCGCACAGCAGAAGCCTTTGGAATATGATTTTCTGAAGTGTCACCTCACCCTATCAAAGTGCAAACCCTCTGGGACTGGGGCTCCCTTAGAGAAGCAGTGGGTCCCCTCTCCAGCCCTGCTGTGTGTACAGAGTCTGGGGCCAGCCAGGGACCAGAGAGCACTGACTCTGGAGTGTGTGGGGTGGGATGAGTCCCAGCATTCCCTCTGAAGCCTTCGCCAGAACACATGTGTCTTTATTTAGCTCTTTTCTGCTCTGGGGCTGTTTGCTGAGGACCTACTGAGTGTTGTATAGCATTACCATCAGAATCTCACTTGAGCCTCATGTCAATTTTGGGCAGCTGGTCATTTTGCAAAGCCAATCAATCAATATCTATCAAGCCTGGCACTAAACTAGGTCCTTGGGACCCAGAATAGTGGAAGAGGGCAGAGGAGGACCTGGCTCTTGGGGAGCTTATGGTTCAGGTGGAGAGGACAGATGAGGAAGGAGGCAATTGTGGGTCGAATAAAGAGAAACACAGGGGCTACACAAGCACAGAAATAGGAGCTGAATATATATTTGTAGTTGAAAAGCTTTGAGTCTCTTGAAGCATCATAGCTCTCAGATACGATCTCCAAGTGCCACCATGCCTTATTGATCAGGACAGGGCAGCTGCTGTAATAGCAGCTGCCAGATCTTAGTGACTTAACACCATAGTGCTTATTCTCACTCATGTCAGTCCAACATGGGTCAAGCCTTCACAGTTACTCAGGGGTCCAGGCCCTTCCCTCTGGTGCCTCTTTCCTCCTCTAGGGTCTAGGATTCTTTTCTGAGTCATCCCAGCAGAGGAGAGCAAAGGGCAGAGTGTGGAAGGCCATGCAGGAGGGCAGGCCTGTAGGGGACTTATGACCAACTCACCCACTCTGTTTGGGGATTGTGGTAGAGCTCTAGAAGTGAAGGAGGTGTGGTGTCAGCATCTAGACATTCCTCTATAGTTTTTAATGTTGGAGAGACCATTTTCCTAAACAATGAGGATGGTTAGGAAGGGAGTGAGGATTTGGGGGTGGTCACAAGCTTCTCATCAATAGATGTCCACCCCATGATCAAGATTCTTTTGGAGTCAATTGATATTAATAAAAGCCCAATTTGAACTCACACACACACAAAAAAGAACGTTTTGGCTCTGGTTGAGAAAGGTGTTTTCAGGAATGGCTGGACAGAGAGACTCAACACACTCATCTTTTCGGCTTGGCCTTACCCTACAAGCAGGCTCTCAGAGTGTGGTGGGGAGGATGGCCAGTCACAGGGGGGCCCAGGCCCATGTGCCCCAATGTCAGTAGCCTGGCAGAAGAGAGGGTTCCTTTCCTCACACGTTGTATATTCACATGGATGTCTGTATATCAAGCCCAGAAAACCATTTAGGTCCTGCCAGGGACCTGTGACCACCCTTGTTTGGTTGATCTTGATGGAAGCCCACATGGTACAGGGGAGGTCTCATTTTCTCAAAAGGGACCCAGATAGATAATACCGACAAGTCCACTAAATAGGACCTTACTAGAACTTTCCAAGAGCACTGAGCCTATCACAGTGTCCTAGATGCAAAAAGTGGACAGGAAATTTGAGAAAAATCAGTAACTAATTAATATCCTTATTAGAAGGCAATTTCTAGGAGCCAGGTGATTTTGTGGTGTCGACATGACCTTTATTTTTCCCTCGCTTAAGTTCGGGATCAATAGAAGGAGACACCTTAGGCGAGAGATAAGCAAATGTGAACTGGGCCTGCAGGCAGATGGAGGTGTCAGCGCCCACCCTCAGCACTGGACAGCTTGCCTCACCTGTCACAGGTAGACAGACAAGCACAGACCGCTGTCCTCAGACCCTGAGGGCAGGAGGATGGGGAGTTCAACTCCCGCTCTCCACTCACTGATACAGGCTTGTGGCTCTCGTGGTGGCCCCCAGCCCATTCCCATCAGTGCACCGAAGTGGAAGGAAGGCCAGGCCCTGGGACCCTGGGAAGTACCACCAAGTGCCCCCTAATGGGGGGAGCTCCTACTTCCCTTAGAAGCAGATGAAATTTGTGAGGGACAGGGAGTCAGAGAAAGAAGCATATTTGTTTTCGTTTCTTTTCAGAAAATGACTATTCAGATAATACAACCCACTGTGAAATTTTAAAAGACAAAAAACAGAAAAGAATTGTAAAAATGCAAGCCACTTTCAATTCCACCATCTAGTGTTAACTGTTGTTACTAGTGTATATCCCTCGGGCCTTTGTGAGTGTGTGTGTTTAAACAAAATTAGACTCATGCTTTATGCATAATTTCCTATCCTGCTTTCTTTAACATTCTATATAAAGCATTTCAGCACGTCCATGAGGCCGTAGGCAGCATGAGAGTGGGGTAGGAACTGTGTCTCTTGGATAAACGCCGTGCCCCCAGGGCCTCGCATGTGTACCATGCTCAAAAAATACTGTTGAAAAAAAACAATAATAACAGGTAATATTTATTAGGGGACTTCTAGGCATCACAGCACATCACCTAATTGCATCCTCATGACAAGCCTATGCAGCAGGTGCTTCTGGGAACCACATCTTATTACAGACAAGGAAAATGAGGCCAGGAGAGGAGATGTCCCTCCCCTGAGGTCACACATCCCTGATATGTCTCTGCAGAAACACATCCTTGAACACGCAAAATGCCAAACTCTCACTCGATACGTTTTCTTGCCACATTCCACATTTAATCAGGGACTGAGGGGACATCTCTGCTTGGCTGAGACAGGACTCTCTGTTTGGAAATGTTTGGCCCACGCTTTAAGGGTCCTGAGGGTTGCATCAGACCTGCTTCCCAGCACTGGTCAGTTTCCACATGACCAGCCTGAGTCAGGCCCCATCCACCATGGCCCTGGGTCCATCCTTCCTTGGGCATATTGCCTTATCCCCGTACCTGGCTGTATGTGCCCCTGCGCCTGCCCACCCTTCCAGACACTGGACTTGTTCACCGTGCACACTCACTGGGGCAGAAGCTGGGGAGGCTTCACCCTTGGCCCCTGGGCCTTTCTTCCTGTTTTACGGCACACTGGCCTTTGTCGAGCTGCTAGCACTGGAGTCTGCTGGCACTTTCTCTGGCCCCGGAGCCTGCTCTCCTCTCTAACCTGCATGGCAGGTCAGAAGCGCCAGAGAATTAATGTCTCCTGGGAGCAGCCCTCAACCAATTAATGTAGTAATGGGCATTTAAATACTCCAGCTCCTTCGCCCTCAGGGGGCATGACTCTGAGGCGCCCCGGGCACTGGCTCCCTGAACTCCCCGGCAGGGCTCAGCCCCAGCTGGCCAGGTGGAAACTCGCTTAGCAATAACCACTCATTGGCTTCCTTCCCTCCCCTGTCTCACTGCCCCAGCCCCCATCAGCGCTTCCTGGGATCTCCTCCCACGTCAACTCAAATCCTTGGCTCAGGGTCTGCTTCTCCTGGAACTCAAACTAAGACATCTACCCTCCTCTTCTTCCCTGTAGCACCACCCATTCTGGCCACTCGCATTCTCCAAGGTCTGTCTCTATCCTCTCCAATCCATTTTCCATGCGTGCGTGCGTGCTAAATCGCTTGTCCTGCCCGACTCTTTGTGACCCCATGAACTATAATCTGCCAGGCTCCTCTGTCCGTGGGATTCTCCAGGCAAGAATACTGGAGTGGGTTGCCGTGCCCTTCTCTAGGGGATCTTCCTGACCCAGGAATTGAACCTGAGTCTCCGGCATTGGCAGGCAGGTTCTTTACCGCTAGCGCCACCTGGGAAGTCCATACTTGTCCCCAAAGACACCTTCTAAAGATATGTTTTGTCCATCCCACTACTTCGCTGATTTCCCCTTGCTTCTAAGCAAAGTCCCAGCACAGCATCCCAGCCTCTCTGTGTTCCTGCTCCATCAGTCCCTCCAGCATCCCTTCCAGGCACCACGCTCACCTTGTGCTTGGACTCAGTGCATCTGTCTCTCATGTCTTTGCCTTTGCACTGGTGGTTCCATCTGCCTGGCATGCCCTTTCCTATTTTTGTCACTCAGAAAACTTCTGCTCATCCAGCAAGACATATCTCAGCTGTCACCTCCTCTCTGAAGCCTTCTAGACCATCCTAGCTATCGATAACTCTCCCTTCTTTTGTGCTCCTTTGTACACTATTCAACTCTTTTAACCAAGACTTGTCTTAGCTTTTTATAATCATCTGCTTAAATGTCTGTCTCCCCTTGGAAGTGGGCTCAGTCCCTCCTCAGCTGTCTCTCCTCTATGTCCAGCATTGTCCCTGAAACAAATTAGGTTTCCTGTGGATACAGGTATCCCTTGCTAACCAAACTCTTGCTCTAATTTACTCAAAATTTATTAACCAAATGGATGAAAATAGCATTCTGGTCCTTGAGATCCTGATTTGTTGTCCAGCATCCTGCCCCTTGAACTGAGGAGTGGAATGGGTGTGGGTGGCTAGAGATACCTGTATGTGAATAAATTAATGGCTTAATGATTGAGAGAGTTCAAAGTTGGGAGCATTCATCAACTCTGGGCACAGACCTGCGTGAAGTTGGTAGAGAGGAGGGAAGGAGGGAACACAGAGATGCCGAGCCAGAGCCAAGAAAGTTGTTTTGCTTTGGAATATATTATTTTTGCAGGTTGCTATAGTTACCGCTGTGAAATTAAAAATTAAAACCTTGTGAAAGAGAGAGGGTTGACTGAGATGAGGCAGTTCCTTGACAGGCAGAGTTATTTATCTTTTCCCCATGTAACATCTGGTTGTGTGCTTGCAAATTTATTTTTAATTCAGAGCTCCAAAAAAGATTTCGCGGTGGTGCAAGGTGCCCGGATGAACGGCTCGGAGGGGAAGGTGAAGTGAATGGTATCCCAGGGCAACTGGTGACCCTCCGCCTGTCCCCTGGCCCTTGTTCCTGCTTCTGACACAACATCTAGGAACTAAGGGGTGGCTCGAAGGCGTTCCAGACCCCCTGCCAATCAAAAGGCAGCTGTAACCATGGTTCCCAGATGCAGAGCCAGGATGAGGGCTCATCTCTCTTGGTTTCCCGCGGTTCTCTGAGCAGGAGGACAAGCACCACTGGGGGTGAGGCAGGCTGAGTTTATCTTTATCCTGTCTGTCTCTGAAACTCTGTGACCCCCTATGTCTCCTGAGATCTTACCAGAACCCCTAATTTAACAGCCAGAAAGAAAACGAGAGGTTTTGTGGAGGCAACACTGGCTGGAGTTAGGACATATGAAACCTGGGTCCAACCAGCCATTGCTGGCTGTGTGACTTTGGGAACTCCTTCCCTCTCTGGTTCCCGTTCTCCCAATTCATCAGGAAGGGTTTGGAGTCTGGGATCCCCTCAGGTCCCCATTCCAAGACTCACTAATCAGTGAGTCTAAAGGGTTGCCAGGCATCACTGGTGCCTAGTTTTGTGCTTCTGCCTGACCATGCACTGCGGCAGCATGGAAACCCAGGGCAGCTGCAAATAGGCTCCCTGTCCTTGCCAGCCTTCTGTCTGCCTTAGACCTTGACACCTCCTGTTCCCTCTGCCTGGAGCTCTCTTTCCCCGGGAGTGCACAAGGCCGCCTTCTCCACCCCACCCAGGTCTACCCTCAGATGTTACCTTCTCATCCAGACCTTCACTCACCAGTCAAGCCGAAAGAACCCGTCCACTCCCCTCTCTTCTGCGCCTCGGGATGCAGTGTGCTTTCTGTCTCTGTGCCGTCTGTCTTCCCTTAGAGGATGTAAACTCCAGGAGAGCAGCGACTCCATCTGTCTTGATCATGGCAGGGTCTGGCACACTGTAGGACTTAATAAATGTTTGTCAAATGAATGAATGAATGAATGAGTGAGTGAAGAAAACATTTTTTGTTCCCTGCTAAATGTCAGGTTAGGTTAGGACAAGTTAGACTAGGTTAGGACTTACGGGAAATGAATGGAACAAAAAACTCACAGGCTAGGAGAAATGAATGTCAGAGGCAACTTTCAAAGATGAAATAAATTCCTTCAAAATGGGTGGTGTGTGTGTTGTGGGGTGTGTGTGGATGTATGTGTGCTTGTGGCATAAGGGGGATTCTTTTCTGTTGTGGTAAAAATGACAATACAGGATAAATTAGAGAAAATAATTGTATACATTAAATCTATATTTTCTATAATAGTAAAAGTAGTCATAATGACCATGCATTGAGTCCTTATTATGTATGGGACATAATGCTTTAGACATATGAACTGTGACCTTTACAAAAGGCCCACTCTGAGGTCAGGGACTGTCACCCTCACTGCTGTATCCCCAGTGCCTGGCACATATTATGTCTGCTAAGTTGCTTCAGTTGTGTCCGGTTCTTTGCAACCCTATGGCCTGTAGCCTGCCAGGCTCCTCTGTCCATGGGGATTCTCCAGGCATGAGTACTGGAGTGGGGTGCCATGGCTTCCTCCAGGGGATCTTCCCAACCCAGGGATCGAACCCACGTCTCTTATGTCTCCTGCATCAGCAGGCGGACTCTTTACCACTAGCGCCACCTGGGAAGTCCCTGGGACATATTAGGGGTCTAATACTCACTTATGACATGAGTGACTTTCCATTTTATATTCAAGGTGCCTGTGATCACAATGGTGTGATCACTGACCTAGAGCCAGACATCCTGGAATGTGAAGTCAAGTGGGCCTTAGAAAGCATCACTACAAACAAAGCTAGCGGAGGTGATGGAATTCCAGTTGAGCTATTTCAAATCCTGAAAGATGATGCTGTGAAAGTGCTGCACTCAATATGCCAGCAAATTTGGAAAACTCAGCAGTGGCCACAGGACTGGAAAAGGTCAGTTTTCATTTCAATCCCAAAGAAAGGCAATGCCAAAGAATGCTCAAACTACCGCACAATTGCACTCATCTCACATGCTAGTAAAGTAATGCTCAAAATTCTCCAAGCCAGGCTTCAGCAATACATGAACCATGAGCTTTCTGATGTTCAATCTGGTTTTAGAAAAGGCAGAGGAACCAGAGATCAAATTGCCAACATCCGCTGGATCATGGAAAAAGCAAGAGAGTTCCAGAAAAACATC
>NW_011494635.1:14875069-14888042 GCF_000754665.1 Bison bison bison
ACTGGTTCCAAATAGGAAAAGGAGTACATCAAGGCTGTATATTGTCACCCTGCTTATTTAACTTCTGTGTAGAGTACATCATGAGAAACGCTGGACTGGAAGAAACATAGCTGGAATCAAGATTGCCGGGAGAAATCTCAATAACCTCAGATATGCAGATGACACCACCCTTATGGCAGAAAGTAAAGAGGACCTAAAAAGCCTCTTGATGAAAGTGAAAGTGGAGAGTGAAAAAGTTGGCTTAAAGCTCAACATTCAGAAAACTAAGATCATGGCATCTGGTCCCATCATTTCATGGGAAATAGATGGGGAAACAGTGGAAACAGTGTCAGACTTTATTTTTTGGGGCTCCAAAATCACTGCAGATGGTGACTGCAGCCATGAAATTAAAAGGCACTTACTCCTTGGAAGGAAAGTTATGACCAACCTAGATAGCATATTCAAAAGCAGAGACATTATTTTGCCAACAAAGGTCCGTCTAGTCAAGGCCGTGGTTTTTCCAGTGGTCATGTATGGATGTGAGAGTTGGACTGTAAAGAAAGCTGAGCACTGAAGAATTGATGCTTTTGAACTGTGGTGTTGGAGAAGACTCTTGAGAGTCCCTTGGACTGCAAGGAGATCCAACCAGTCCATTCTGAAGGAGATCAGCCCTGGGATTTCTTTGGAAGGAATGATGCTAAAGCTGAAACTCCAGTACTTTGGCCACCTCATGCAAAGAGTTGACTCATTGGAAAAGACTCTGATGCTGGGAGGGATTGGGGGCAGGAGGAGAAGGGGATGACAGAGGATGAGATGGCTGGATGGCATCACTGACTCGATAGACGTCAGTCTGAGTGAACTCCGGGAGTTGGTGATGGACAGGGAGGCCTGGCGTGCTGAGATTCATGGGGTCAAAAAGAGTCAGACACGACTGAGTGACTGAACTGAACTGAACTGATCAGAAAGGATGAGTAACTCATCCAAGGACGCACAGCTAGCAAGTAACAGAGCCAACATTTAAGCCAACATTATTTGGCTCTGTCCATGCTGAGAAAGGAGATCTCCTTGCCTGATGCTTCTTTGAGTCACTGTATCCCACCCATTCCCCTGAAGAAATGACATTCCCGCCCTCTCCGCTCACCAACCCTCTCAACTTGCCTGACAGTCTGCTTAGTCAGTCTGAAGGACCTTGCCCTGGAAGGAATGGAAATCAGGCCATCAAAACTGCAGCCCACCCCGGGCCCTGGTGTCTTTGAAGCGTCCTGGTTTTTTGTCACCCTGCACCGTGCCTGACGGGGCTGCTGTGGGAAGACCGGGGAACATTTTGTGGGCAGACAGATTCCAAACTTCCTGACAGGCCTGGACTCATTACCCAGCTGCCCTACGGGCGAGCTCTGAAAAGTGCGGCTGAAGCTCCGAGCCTGCGCATTCAGCCGGGATGAATAGGATGAATAATTAAAGCACCATCAGGCACCAACAGCTTGGCCAGGGGGTTGCTGTGTAGCTGGCAACACTGCATCCCAGCCTGACTTCATTTCGGGTCAGCACAGGGGCCTGTTTGTTCTGGTGGACAGAGGGCACAGCTTGGGGAGGGCAGTTGCAGCCAGACAGAGCTGGGCTCAAATCCTGCTGCCTCTCAGACATGCTGGTGCTCTTCGGGAAGTCTCTTCTTAGTTCCCATTTGGTGCCTTTGTTTCATCTGTAAAATGGTCCCTATTTTGCAGGGTTGTTGAGGGGATGAAGTTAGATAATGTAAACTGTAAAGTGCCTTGTAGAGGTGAGGGTGGCATTCAGGAGAACCTGTCATTCACTTGCTTACTGTCTGCCTCTGACGTCAGATCTGATGGTGGGGACTTGACTGGTATGTTCACCCTGGAGCATCAGGAACTCAGCCTGCCTTCCATACATATTTGTTTAACAGTGGAATGCATGTGAGTGCAGGTGGTCACTGTGGGCCGAGTAAATGTGCTGCTTGGAAATTCAATTTGCTGGGTATTTGGTACCCTGTAATTTTCAGGCAGGACCCCCAGTCTGTTCCTCATAATTCCCAACTAGGTTTAGATCGGTGGCCTGGTGGCTGGTGGCAATGTGGCCTGAGAGGCGGTTGCTCAGTTTTCTGAGCCCAGCATTTAGTGAAACAGGGAGGAAGAGTATCGCCTGGAGGCAGTGTGAACCCAAGGCCAGAGTGTGGTCTGGGGTCATCCATCTCATTTCCATCGTTAGGAAAGGTAGAGACATACTCAACCACATATAACAGAAACCCTACTATTAGGTATAACCCAGTGGGTGCTTGTTGCCCTGTATGGCAAGAAGTCCATGGAAGGTCACTGGGACCAGCGTGGCTCTCGCTGCTGTCGGCCAGGTTCTGCCATCTTTAACGTGTAGCCCTTTGTCCTCATTTCCGGTATCTCATGGTTCCAGGATGACTGCCACGACTCAGACATTGCCTCTTTGTGCCATGTAGGATGAAGGCGAAGTGATAAGTTCAAAGGAAAGGACTTTCTAATTGTGGAGGAATGCTGTCTCTGGGCTTTTCCTAAAGCAATTGGCCAGATCATTGTCACATGCTGCTGCTGGCCAAAAAGGAAGCAGGGAAAACTAGTTTTCTGGGTTTCTATTTTTCTTTCTTTTTTGTTTTTGGTAGCCAGTGTGAGAAGAGCTGTTGTCTGTGTGGAAAGGAGCTGGCCATGCCCATAAATGGTTTCAACAGCTCTAGAATGGTTCCCCAAACCCTGAAGTTCCCTGTACACATGTGCACCAATGCTTGAACTTCCAGAAAGATCCTCTCCCACGAACACAGTGTTGATCAAGATGTGGGTTGTGTAATTACTGCTCCACTGAGTACCAACTGTGTGGTTTCAGGCAGATTGTGTTATCTTGGTGTGCCTCATGGGGATCATGGTCCTTCCCCATGGGTTTGTTTCATCAGGACTTAGAATTGCACCTGCCCTATATAGTAGGCATTCAAAAAATGTGGCCCTTAAATTGTTGTTGTTATTATTATGACTATGGTTCCTAGGATAAGGCTTGGATGCCAGTGAAAACAATGAGGACCCAATGTCTGTGGGGTGGTCCTAGCTCTGCCCCTACTTGCTGTGTAACTTTGCGTAAGCCGCTGCTCCTCTCTGGGCTGGAGTCCCCTCTGTATAAAGAGAGTCTGGAACCTGAGGGTTGCTGCAGGCTTCCCCTGATGGGACTCAGACACCCCACGTCAGGCCGCCTGTGATCGTCCCTTCCTTGAAACTGGGTCTTGTTGTGAAGAGCTGCAGGGTCCCGGGAGGGGGAATCTTGGTGAATGTGGGGGCTCTCCTAGGTGTGCAGACTCCAGGTCCCTCCCCGCCAGCTCAGTGTCTGGCACTGGTGGAGGCCCCCCTGCTTCTGGGAGGCCTGAACTGCCCCACTCTCAGCTCCTCACCCTCCCTCTCTCAGGCTCCTGCCACCCTTCCTTCCTTCTCCAAAACTTACTTCCTCTTGCTGACATCCCAGCCAGCACTGACCGTCAGCCAGCCAGCTTCCTACAGTGGGAGGCCCCGCACTGGGGAGAGCGTGCTGAAGAGGCTCCCCAGGGTCCCTCTGTGACCTGGTGTTTGCTTTTGCTGACAAAGGGGCTGGGAAGCCCCTCTGCCCTCCCGCGGTAATACATACTTGTATGTAATACATACTTGTGACCTCAGCAAGTTCCCATTCCTCTCCGGGACTCTGTTACCTCATCTGTGAAGTATGGCAGTTGAATGCAATGGTTTTTGAGAGGCAGGGAACTTTTCTGAGCCTCTGGGTGGAGGACGTGTGGTGGCACAGGTCGTGATTGTCGCCTGTCCCCTTGGCCCTGCAGACCCTTGATGTAGTGCTGATACTATTGTGGGAGAGCGGGGCGTGGTTTCAACAGGGCTCCTGTGCCACCAGCCCCCATCTCCTCAGGCAGGCAGCTTTCTTTGATCTATTTCTTGTGTTGGCATCCACTGAAGTTTTGACTGGAAGAGCGCTCCAAAGTTAAAATTAAAAGTTTGAAAGTAAGAGCTGACGCTTTATAGGTTTACCATGTGTTAGGCTCTCTGCTAGATGTTTCAGACACGTTAATTTGTGTAATCTTACAGCAATGCAGGGAAGCAGGGCCTATTTACTAATTCCGTTTTAAAACTAAGGATATTGAGCAAAGAGAAGTTTGGTAACTTGCCCAAGGTCACACAGCAAAGAAAGTAGGATCTGAACCCAGGCAGCTTGCTCTTCACTACTGTTTTCTCCCAGAATGCTATTGATTTAGCTCATCCTCTCTGCGTCCCATCTGATGTGGGAATCCCTGTTGCAACTTCTCCCAAATTCATTGCCTGTTCTCAGCTTGTACACTTGCAGGGATGGGGAACTCGTTCCTTCTCTGGGGATCTGTAGTCAACTGTACCAGTTTGAAATCTCATCCCCAAACTCATGGGCTCCTTAATAAGTCCTAGGGGCTCCAAATGGTTTCCTGGGAAACAGAGCAGTTTGCTCAGCCCCAGGGACCTGGTGTGGTCTGGACCATAGATGGAGGGATTTAGAGGGGCCAACAAGCCTGTGGCTTTGGGGTGATGGGAGAGGAGGACATTAGGGTTGTGGCTCAGAGCTTCTGAGCTCTGGAATATTTTCCCATTCTCAGCCTTAACCTCATCTTCTCTGAAATGGCACTTATAATACCACTTTATTCATAGAGCTGGCATGAGGATTAAATAAGATAATCCATGTTAAGTGCCTGACACACAGGTAGCATCAAAACAATGTTAGTACTTGGTGTCATCATCAGTATCATCATCACCACATATGAAGTCTATCTTCTCACTCCAGAGTTTAGTAATGATTTGGTTAGTGGCTTAATTGTACAATTAATGAGGTCAGAAACTTCATTCTTGGGTCTAAGCTCAAGAATTCTCTTTGGCATAGAGAAGAAATTGAGTACCAGAGAAGAGTGGTCTTGCTTAAAGCTTGAGCCTAGTCAGTGGCCAGAGAGAATAGAGTTCCTCAGTGCACAGTGAGAGGTTATTGGTCAGTCTCACCTGACGCTCTTGGTAACATGGGGTCAAAGGTCAGAAGCAGACCCCATGAGAGGGTATAGCTGGTTCGTGGTCATATTGTTTCTGGGAGGATCAGGGAATTATCTCCAGGAACATAGTATAGATGGCATGGCCAGGTGTTCAAATCCAAACACCTAGATGTGTTGTCTGACTAAGGGTTTCTATACTGTATCTGGTGTGAGACACAGTTTGGGCCGGTATAGCCTGGACTGCGCAAAGACAGACTTTCTGAAATATTTTTAGGGGATGAGGGACGAAAGAGCAGGGTGTCTGAGTGGCCTAGTGGGGAAAGCAAGGGCTCAGGAAGCACAGGTGGTCTTGGATCCCAGGCTCTCCACAAACTTGGTGGTGAGCCATGAGCCTCACTTTTATCAGAGAGAGGCTAGAGATGGGGTTATTGAAAGGATTAAGTCTGACACTGGCAGCTGAGTAGCTAGAAAAGTTGCCTACCCAGAATTTGTCCAATTTGATTAAAAATTGGGAGATTTGACACATCTAAATTCAGTTTGCCTGTATCTCTCAGAAAGATCTCGGCACCTTGATCTTGGCTGTCTCAAGAGGCCAAGCTGGGCATCTCTGCCCCCTGGAACTGGGTGGAGGAGCGTATGCTCTCTAGTTCATCCATCCACCCCAGGCCTGCAGGTGAGTCAGAGGTCAGATGGTCCATCCTCCTGCCCCAGCAAGCCTGCCCCAAACCCTGGAAGCAGCTCCTTGCTCCCGGAAGAGAGATCCTGGGAGAGGAAAGTTCCCCACCCCTGGAGGTGTTTGCTCAGGGCTGCTACAGGATGAATGTTTCCTTTCATAACGTGGCTAATCATTTTCCCCTCCAGGCAGGAGTGGAGTTTCTCCCAAGCTCCTCACAGATGTAGTGCCCTGTGGGCTCTTAATCAATGTTACATGGCAATTAATAATAGATCCTTCTGCTCCAACTCGGAGCACTCCCGGCTCCCTGCTCCTTCTGACAAGCTGGCATCTTCTCAACCAGATGAGGCCGAAATCAAAGGCCTGAAATTAGAACCGAAAACTTTTCCTCCAGTTGTGTGTGGGAAGGAATCAGGAGAGCTTGAAGCCCTGCCAGATCCAGGGCTGGGTGAGGTTTTCGTTTTAGCCTCACAATGACTCCACTGGATGATGAGCCCTGCTTTAGGGATAGGGCAATTTGTTGCAGGCTCTTACTCATTTATCCCTGTGGTTCTCACATCCCAGTGTACACTGGTGTGATTCAGGAGTCTGCACTGGAACCCTGCAGCAAATTTGGAAAACTCAGCAGTGGCCACAGGACTGGAAAAGGTCAGTTTTCATTCCAATCCCAAAGAAAGGCAATGCCAAAGAATGTTTAAACTACCACACAATTGTACTCATCTCACATGCTAGCAAAGTAATGCTCAAAATTCTCCAAGCCAGGCTTCAACAGTATGTGAATGGAGAACTTCCAGATGTTCAAGCTGGATTTAGAAAAAGCAGAGGAACCAGAGATCAAATTGCCAACATCTGTTGGATCATAGAAAAAGCAAGAGAATTCCAGAAAAACATCTATTTCTGCTTTATTGACTATGCCAACGCCTTTGGCTGTCTGGATCACGACAAACTCTGGAAAATTCTGAAAGAGATGGGAATACCAGACCACCTTCCCTGCCTCCTGAGAAATCTGTATGCAGGTCAAGAAGCAAGCAACACTTAGAACTGGACATGGAACAACAGACTGGTTCCAAATTGGGAAAGGAGTATGTTAAGGCTGTATATTGCTTATTTAAATTCTTTGCAGAGTACATCATGCGAAATGCCAGGCTGGAAGAAGCACAAGCTGGAATCAAGATTGCTGGGAGAGATATGCAGATGACACCACCCTTATGGCAGAAAGTGAAGAGGAACTAAAGGAGCCTCTTGATGAAAGTGAAAGAGGAGAGTGAAAACCTGGCTTAAAACTCAACATTCAGAAAACGAAGATCATGGCATCTGGTCCCATCACTTCATGGCAAATAGATGGGGAAACGATGGAAACAGTGACAGACTTCATTTTCTTGGGCTCCAAAATCTCTGTACATGGTGACTGCAGTCCTGAAATTAAAAGATGCTTTCTCCTTGGAAGAAAAGCTATGACCAATCTAGACAGCATACTAGAAAGCAGAGACATTACTTTGCTGACAAAGGTCTGTCTAGTCAAAGCTATGGTTTTTCCAGTAGTCATGTATGGATGTGAGAGTTGGATCATAAAGAAAGCTGAGCGCTGAAGAATTGATGGTTTTGAACTGTGGTGTTGGAGAAGACTCTTCAGAGTCCCTTGGACTGCAGGGAGATCAAAGCTGTCAATCCTAAAGGAAATCAGTTCTGAATATTCATTAAAAGAACTGATGCTGAAACTCCAATACTTTGGCCACTTGATGAGAAGAACTGACTCATTGAAAAAGACCCTGATGCTGGGAAAGATTGAAGGCAGGAGAGGGGACGACAGAGGATGAGATGGTTGGATGGCATCACCGACTCAATGGACATGAGTTTGAGTAAGCTCTGGGAGTTGGTGATGGACAGGGAAACCTGCTATGCTGCAGTCCATGGGGTGGCAAAGAGTCGGACAGGACTGAACAACTGAATTGTGTGGGACCCGAGAACTGTTTCCAACAGGTTCCCACTCTAGTACTCTTGCCTAGAGAATTCCATGGACAGAGGAGCTTGGCGGGCTACAGTCCATAGAGTCACTCAGAGTTGGACATGACTGAAGTTACTAAGCAGCAGCAGTTGCATCCAGGGCAAATTACTCCATGCCAGGCATGAGGAATACAGTGATGAATAACACAACAGTAGCACCTGCCCTCTCACTGGGTGGCGTCCACCTGGAGCACCATGCGGTGCATAGAGAAGCATATTCTAGAATAAGACAGGCTTGATTCAAGACCTGGCTCTGCTGGTTACTCTCTCTGATTCTGGGCAGTTTTCCTGACCTTTTGAAGCCTCAGTCTCTGCAGCTGTCTAATGGGAATAATTATATTTCCTGCCTTGGATCATTGATGTGGGGATTCAATGAGGAAAGGAATGTAGAAATATGTCCTTACAAATGGTAGTTACAATAATAATGTACCATTAATAACAAGGTTATTATTATTGTTTGGGTCATTGTCTGAAGTTGTGCAGCTTGCTCATAGGGCAACTGAGATTTGTTCATTCATTCATTATTTGTTCATTAATTTATTGGACACATATGCCTTGAACATCACATATGTACCAGGTGTTAGAAACACAGAAGTGAACCCAAAAGCTAAACTTACTCTCATGAAGCACATCTTCCTGCCATAACAAATATATAAGTCAGAGAGGTGTAAGTGCTATAAGGAGACTCCAAGCAGGGCAGGGTGTAGGTTTTGTGGGTGGCAGAGACAGGCAGGTGATGCTCTTTTAGATAGAGTAATCAGTGGAGGCCCCTCTAATAAGGTGACCTAGGAATGGAAGAAGGCAATGGCACCCCACTCCAGTACTCTTGCCTGGAAAATCCCATGGACGGAGGAGCCTGGTGGACTGCAGTCCATGGGGTCGCAGAGAGTTGGATGTGACTGAGCAACTTCACTTTCACTTTCCACTTGCATGCGTTGGAGAAGGAAATGGCAACCCACTCCAGTGTTCTTGCCTGGAGAATCTCAGGGACGGAGGAGCCTGGTAGGCTGCCGTCTATGGGGTCGCACAGAATCAGACACAACTGAAGCGTGGCAGCAGCAACAGGAGTGGAACAGGACTGAGGAGGTGTACCAAGGGAGGGTGTTCCAGGCAGAGGGTGCAGAGAGCACCAAGGTCAGGTGAGGAGCAAGGTCAGGGCGTGCATGGCACCTGCAAGTCTAATGGCATCGCATCCAGGGGTTCTGGACCTTTGTAGTCCTTGGGCCCCCAGCAGCCTGCATCTCTCTTCTCCCTTCCTTTCTTCCCCATCAAGGACTGACCCCCTCGGAGCTGTCTTTTTCCCCCAGGGCTGCCTAGCCTGGTCACAGACACCACAGCTTTGGAGTTGGCTGATCTCTCTGTGACCTCCATTTGATACACCTGCAAAGTAGAGATGCTCCTCTTACCTAAACCACAGGTGTGATGAGGGTCAGAAGGGTTCCAGGCTGTGACAATGCTAAGCAAGCTGGGCATTTAGTAGGTGCTCAGTGAATGATTGTTATCACCATTCCCTCCTGTCTGTCTTCTCTTCCTGCTCAGCTCAGTGAGACCCAAGATTCCAGGTGGAAACTCAGACCCGGAATTCTGTTAGCCAGGGAGTGTGTCTCATTTGCATAGCTTTGCATAAGGCCTGGAATGGTGTGTACCTCTTCTTGCCTCTAGTTCCTGTGAACTCACGTCACCATTTAAAAATAGGGTGTTGATCTTCCCCTTTTCCCACCACTCCCTTTGCCTATTGAAAAAATTTCAGGCTATTAATCAGATCTGCCAGGTTTGGAAGCTGTTTTTATTTTGGCCCAGTGCAGTAGGGTGTCACCCATTCTAGGAAGTGCTTGATTATCTGCGTTACTGGAGGGGGATCACAACAGTGATCTCACACAGTAGAGGGTCCTGGAAGCTCTGAAAAGAAAAGTCAATTTTATTCTTTCTGCTTACAAAAGTAGAACATATAGGCAAAATGGGAAAATATAGAACAGCAGGAAAAATTCCCCTAAAACATACCCATAATACTCCAACCAGGCACAATCACAGTTAACACATCAGTGTATTTTTTCCTGGTTTATTTTTGCCAATGCAATTTTTATATAATTGAGATCATACCATATACATATAAAATGTTGAAGCTGGCTTTCTCAATAACAAATATCATATTTCCTTATTCTCTTGCAAACTTTGTAAACTTCATTTTCATGTCCATGTAATATTCCATTCTTAATCATTCCTAGTTTAGGACCTTTATATTTATCTAGTTTTTTTTTTTGTTTTTTTCCTGCTATTGTATATGTGGCTGTGATGGCAAGTTCTTAGCTTTTTCTGCTTTTATTCTGGGTTATTTACTCAAGGGAGATTCTAGAAGTGAGATGACTGGGATGGAAAGGGGAGATAAGTTTGAGGCTATGGATAGATTTTGCTGAACACCAACTGGGTATCTGGGTTCAAGAATGTGCTTTTGTGTTGGCATAACTGAAACCCTCTGAAATAAGCCCTAAAGCAACATTGGGATACCCTGTAATGGCAGTATATAAGATAGTGGCCCCCTTCTACAGCCTACTGTTTTGTGGCTCCTGACACTCAACTCTGCTAGAGTGGAAGGCTGCTTTCTCACAAATATCCCTCGAGAAAAATGTGTTTAAGAAAGTATCTGGGATTCAGTGAAACTTGAGCTATGTCTCCAAGGCTGTGTCTTTATGCTCCCACAAGTCCTAGTTTGCAAAAAGTGACTTGGCTTTGTGTCAGTTAGGAATGCCTTTGGCTTAAACAAATATGAATTTCTATTTTTTTACTTAAGATAGCAGTCCGGGGTATGTGCAACTGCGCAATGATGCTGTGTAGGCCTCAGGCACAATCTTTCTGTTCTGCTATCTCTGGTGTGGTGGCATTTGTTTTTGCAATTCTTGCTTCATGGTCCCATGCCACACCGCCAAGTATCAAATCCTCGTTCTCGATTTGAAGAAAAAGGAATGGTAATGGGGCAAAAGGACATGCCAGCCAGGTCTGTTCTTCACATCAAAAAGGCAAAAGCTTTCCTAGCAGCCCCATCTAGCAGATTTTTGCTTGCATCTCATGAGCCAGAACTAAATCATACAGCCATTCCAGAATCAATTGCTGGTGAAGAAGAATAAGGTTGTGTCCTTTGGAACAATCAGAATTCACTCTCAGGGCTCAAGTACGGATCTACCCTCCTTGAGATCAGTGGATTGCGGGCTCCATAGGAAAAAGCAAATTTTTCTTTTCAGGAAAAAATGGGGTGTGGGTGGGTGGGATGAATATTAACAGCGAGGGGACATTGCCATGGGCTTTGTGGAAGACATTATGATTCCATCCTTAGGGAGGCCTCTCACTGGCTGATTCCCATTCCTCTTGCCTGGTAATTGGCTCAGGGATGAACACTGGGCCAAATTAGGATAAAGACATCCAATCCATAATAAGGAGAAGGGAAGGCTCCTCCCCTGTGTTGTGGGGTACTCAGATGTGATACCCAGAATTGCTGCAGCCATTTTGTTGCTATGAGAGAAGCCAAACTGAAGATGAAGCTGACAAATGCACAGGGCGGGGAAGAGCAATCCAAAGGGATCTTGGAAATTCCCTTCCAAAGGGAATTCCTTTGGAAGGGAATTCCCAAGAAATGGTGCTGAAATCTTGATTTAATTATACCTGAGGCCCTCATTACTTCTAGACTTTCCAGTCACCAAAGCCAACATACTCCCCTTGTAGAAACAAACTCAGCTGAGGTTTCTGATGCAACTCAAAGAATTGTAACCAATAGAGATGCAAACAGGAACTAAAAAAAAAAAAGTTGTGTGGTTAAATAAGTTTGAAGAACAAGATTAAGCAAGTTTGACATCCTTTTTTTTTTTTTTGCTTGAGTTAGATTCTTTTACATATATGAAAGTGAAGTCGCTCAGTCATGTCCGATTCTCTGCGACCCCATGGACTGTAGCCTACCAGGCTCCTCCCTCCATGGGATTCTCCAGGCAAGAGTACTGGAGTGGGTTGCATTTCCTTCTCCAGGGGATCTTCCCCACCCAGGGATCAAACCCGGGTCTCCTGCATTCCAGGCAAATGCTTTAACCTCTGAGCCACCAGGGAGGCCTTACATGTATGCTAATATGTAATATGATGCTGCACAAAAGGGAAGATCTCACATAGCATTTCCAAGACATATTGTCCCCAGAATGCTTTTACCATCAGACATGGGTCATCCCTGGGACCTGTTGAGACTAACCCCTACGGTATAGACCTTGGCTTCCAACAAGAGATGGAAATGAACAGTTATTGTAGACAGAGTTAGGAAGAAAATCGAGAAAGGGTAAAGGTTTCGGTTCCCCAAAATTGCCCCGCAATTTTGTGAGTTTCCTCTGAGGGAGGTCTGTGAGTTTCCTCTGAGGGAGGCCAACATCAAACAGATTAGACACAAATGTTAACTGGAATTTGGAAGAAAGAAAATTCCAGGAAGCTCAGTGTAATGCAAAGAGTGTCAGCTCTGCAGGAGAGGTGGAGGTAGAAGTGATTGGAGTCTAGTCCTGGATGGAGCAGCTCGTCTTTCTGGGTGGCTATGGGTGGAGGCTTTCTCTCTGGACTTTAGTTGTCTCAACTGGAATGTATGGAGAGGGTCAGTTTGCCTGTGATGTTCCTCTCAGTCATCCCAGGGCATGGTTAGGGCTGGTGTAGGATGAGCCTTGGTAGACACCTTCTCAGTACCAGGCCTCAGTGGTGTCCTAGAGAGAGGGTGGGTGGGGGGGTGGGGCGGGGATGAATAAGACACTTAACCCTACCCTCCAGGAAGCAATTGTCTGAAGGTGCTGGTGTGTGCATGTGTGAATGTGTGTGTGTATGTGGTGCATATAATTAACAACTTGAGATGAAATAAAAGGTTTTAACCTATCTGTTCACCTCCTTCTAGCACTGTTAATCCTAGAATGCTGTGATCCTGAGGCCATACTCATGCTCTGTGGGGAAGAGAGCCCTGATGGTTCAGTGGTGTCTGCTGTGGACGGTGGGCAGGGGTGTGCCTGCCTGTTTGTCTAGTCCTTGTAACACGGTGTGAATGGGAAAAGGAGGAGTGATCAAAGGTGCTGTGGGAGCCAGAGGAGAACCTGGCGTGGGGGTAGTCGAGGCAGACCTTCTGGAAAAGAGGGCATTAATGAACCAATGGGAGTTTGCTGAGCATAGAGAAGTGGAAGAGAATTCCATGCTGTTGACCAAAGGCCTCTCTCCTGCCTTTAGTGGGGTGGGTGGAAGAGGGTGGGATAAATGCAGAGGTGCCAGGAAGAGGACCCAGACAGCCAGTCAGGTGGGGGCAGGGG
>NW_011494635.1:14888142-14890227 GCF_000754665.1 Bison bison bison
CAGGGGCTGGACTGAGCAGTGCTGTGGAGAAGGAGGGGGAGGGGCCCGGGAATTGAGCATATCGGGGTGTCTTGAAGTGGTGGTCCCCTTCCTCTTTCCACGAAGGTTTAGGGGACTAAAGGGGCCTCCTAGCACTGTGGGGCCAGCTTCTTCAGATGAATCTGTGGTTGACCTTTGCCTATTCTGAGCAAACAACTCAGCCCTGAAGCTGTGGAGCTGGGGCTGTGAGGAGTAGACCTGAGCCTGCCTCCAGCCTGGGGCTGCCTGGAAGGCTAGGAGCCCCACTGCGGGATTGCTCTTGACTACTGGCCACCCAGCAAGATCAATGAGGTTCTCCTGCAGAAGGAACCAGGTGGATTCCTTTGCTCCTGCCTGTCTGGGGGCGGGGCAGGGGATGCCCAGAGAAGGCTTGTGAGGGGCCCTAATAACAGCAACAATAACAATTATGACTCTCCTGACATCGGCCCAGCACCCCATATCTAAAGCCTGCCATTGTCTTTTCTGCCATAACCTTCATTCCTGGTGTTATAATCTCACCTGGATAGTTCCTAGAGACCTCCCACTGGCCTCCCTGCTTCCACCTGGCCCTCTCCAATCTGTTCCACGTAGAAGGATCCTGGCACTCTTCCAATCAAAATCCTCCAACGGGTCCCATCTTACTCAGAGTTGAAGTAAAAATCCCAACACTCTCATCTGCTCCCCTACAGGTAGCCCCCCCTGCCCACTTCCTCTCTCACCTTATTTCTCATCATTCCCAATTATGCACTCTGGCCACCCCAGCCTTCTGGTTTTTCCACTAAATTACTGTAAGCATTCATGCCCCAGGACCTTTGCACCAGCCATTCGTTCTGCCTGGAATGCTATTTCAGATAATCACATGATTCCCTCCGTTATCTCCTTTAGACCTCTGCTCAAATGTTGTCTTCTTATTAAGGCTTCCCTGACCACCCCATCTAAAATTGCATCTCCCTCTACAATTTCTGAAGCTTCCCGTGTTTTTATCCACAGGACATATACCGTGTAACAGACTATATGCTTTACTTATTTATTAATATGACTCTTTCCTTAGATGTGAGTTCCATCACTACAGGGACCTTTGTCCTCTTGATCACTATTGAGATCCCAGGCAGAAAATACTGTCTGATGCATATTAGGAGCTCAGTAGATAGCATCATTAACTCAATGGACATGAATTCTAGCAAAGTGTAGGAGATAGTGGAGGACAGAGAAGCCTGGTGGGCTACAGTCCATGGGATTACAATGAGTCAGACATGACTTAGCAACTGAACAACAACAACGTTTTTGTTAAATGACTGAAGAAATGATAACACTGAGCATCGTGTGTCTGCCTCTGAGCTGCACTATCTTAAACAAATCTAGGAAAACCGCACTATGAATTTTTATTTTCAGTTTGGAGAATTTCTCTTGACCCATTATCCATTTTTCTTTCCTGGGCATAGTCTGCTGACAATCTCATCAAAAGGATTCTTCATCTCTGATATCATAGTTTTGTTTTCTAGCATGATTCTAGCTTGCTAGAAAAGAAAACTCCTTTTTAAAAAGTGTATTCTCTTCCTAAATTCCCCATCTGTTTATACGTATTGTTTACCTTTTCCACTAGATCCTTTAAGCAGCTTATTACAGTTATTTTAAGGTTCTTGCCTGATAGTAAATGATCATTTATTGAGTGTATTCATTGTGTCAGGCATCAGGTTAATGCCCTTTATCTCTTCAACAAGTTGGTTGAGATGAGAAACTTAAAGCTAACTAACAGGTAGGTGACTTGTTCCAAGGTCCCCTGACCAGCAAGCAAGCGCCCCAGGATTCCAGCCCCAGACTGACAGCAGGACTTTTGTTCTAACCAACTCTGTTGTTATTCCACCTTCAGCCATGAGCTCTCGCAGAGGCCCGGATTCAGCTCACCAATTTATCCACAAAGAAGGATCCAGGTGGCCTGTCCCCATGGCACTTCACTGTGGCCAGGTCTCTGAATAGTGGAGCCAGCTCAGATTCAAGCCCCTCTGCCCAGCCTTCCAGACCCCTGCCATCTGGCCCCATCTACCTTCCCCTCCCCTCCCCAGGGCT
>NW_011494635.1:14890327-14892960 GCF_000754665.1 Bison bison bison
GCTGGTCCCCTCCTCTGCCAGAATCACTATCCACCTTTTTCTCAGCCACTTCTTTCCACCCCAGACTTTATTCTTTTGTTTTTAGTTCATTGATTTACTCATTTAATATATGCTTATTTAGTAAATTTAATTCAGTATATGTAACTCAGTAAAAAGCCTGTGTGCTCAGTCATGTCCAACTTTTTGCAACACTATGGACTGTATACAAACAGGCTCCTCTGTCCATGGGATTCTCCAGGCAAGAATACTGGAGTGGATTGCCACTGTCTCCTCCAGGGGATCTTCCTGACCCAGGGATCGAACTTGTGTCTCCTGTGTCTCCTGCATTGACAGGTGGATTCTTCACCACTGAGCCACCTGGGAAGCCCAACTCAGTAAAAGAGACGTGAGGAAAGATTGCAGCTTCTGAAGCCAGACAGCTTGGTTTGTGTAATTTTAATAGCAGTTCATCTCTTTGTGCCTAGACTTCCCCATCTGTAAAGTGGGAATAATGGAAAGCCCTATCTCAATACACTAATGTGAGGAGAATTAGGCCATGTGTGAGTATAGGGCCTGACACTGAGCCAGCTCTAAGTGTCAGCTGTCACTAAGAGTGAATCCTGTGATGTGGGGACACAGAGGTGGCTCAGACATGACTCTGTCCTCTGAGATGCCCCGATCCTGTGGGGCATCAGGTATATAAGCCCAGGCCCTGTGGTCAGGACTAGAGTTGGCTCCAGCACAGGCCCAGGGCAACCCAGAAGAATAGCCCCTCCTTTGCTCACCCATCTAGCTGATTGGCCGCTCAGAGGAAGAGAGCCACTGGGCTGTGAAAAGTCCAGCTGGCCAAGCCATGGTGGGAGCCCCCTCCTGCTAGTCCTTGCCCCGGCCCCCGCATTCACTCTTGTTGGCCAGAGAGAAGAGTATGCACTGCGAACACAGGGAGGAGACTGAGGCTGTGCCACAGACAGACACACAGACAGGGCCGGCACTGGGAGGCACCCCTGCAGACAGAGCCCTGGCGTAATAACATCTCACACATTGCTCTCAGCATCTGCCAGGTGCTGTTCCAAGTATTCCATATGTATTAATTTATTTGATCCTCACAGCCACCTTATGGGGTATGTCTTATTAATGTCTCCATTTTACTGACAGGGA
Organism: Bison bison bison; assembly: GCF_000754665.1. Taxonomy (NCBI): domain Eukaryota; kingdom Metazoa; phylum Chordata; class Mammalia; order Artiodactyla; family Bovidae; genus Bison; species Bison bison. The sequence goes on from NW_011494635.1 coordinate 14,891,465, forward strand.
AAGTGAAGTGGAGAGGGGTTAGGCGATTTGCCAAGGTTGTACCTTGGCAAAGTGGTAAGTGGCAGAATATAGATTCCAACCCAGGGAGCCATGTTCCAGAGACAGAACGACTGCAGCACAGGTACGTGCCCCCTGATGGACCTGGAGCCCTTCCAGGATGCACAAACCCAGCCACACAAGGATGCCCACTGCATCACACTCACCCAGACACAGAGGGCTAAGCACACTGCCATCTAACTCGAGACCCCTGCTCAGCCAGAGCACGTGGCTCAGGCAGACACATACTTGGAGGTAGGCACATGAATGCCGTGTGCACATGTGCCCACCTCAGCACACACAGAAATGGAAATGACAATCACATGATTCTGTAGAAACTGGCCCGACTCTCTGCTGACCTCTCACAGGCTCCTCTCAACCCTCCATGGGAGCAGCAGCACCAGGAGAAGGGGCTTTACCAGTGTGATTCCCCAGCACACCCAGTGCAGCGCCTGGCACCTAAGACCTGCTCAACCTGTGAGGTTTCACACCCTAGGGCTTGTGTCAGGCCTTTGGCAGTTCAGAGCCCTAACTTTGCAGTCAGACAAGCTGCCCTCCTCCTTGTGAGGCAAGGGACTCCACCTTTCTGAGCCTCCCTCCCCTGGAGCCTGCCCCAGCTCCGGTGCCTCCTGGTGAGTGCTCCAGCACGCAGGGAACTGGGGTGCTTCTGCTTCTGGGCCTTTGCCCTCATGGATCCACATGGTTCCCTCCTTGGCCCCTTCAGGTCTTTGCTCCAATGTCACCTTTCCAGCGAGGACTTGCCTGATCTCTTTCCTTCAACTGCAACCCCTCTTCCACTGCCTTCCCTGCTGTCCTACTGTCAGCTGTCACCACTTTGCCTCATCCATAGCATCCTTGTCCCATAGACAAGCTTTACTTATGTGTTTATTGCTTGCCTCCCACTAAAGCTCTATGAAGATGGGACTGTGTCTTCACTCTGGTGTCTCTGAGCCCAGAATGGTGCCTGGTGTGTGGCAGGAGCACAAGGACCCCCTGGGGGTAGAGAATGAGATTCACTGTGAAATGATGTTGATAGTAGCAGCCCGAGGGCTTGCTAGGAGGTGAGGTGAGAATATCAGGCATGGATACTTACTACATGGGACAGAGATCGCTCTCTCAGAGCTCTTTAAAAATTATTATAGAGGTACCATGTGACCAAGAAAGGCAATGCCAAAGAATGCTCAAACTACCGCACAATTGCACTCATCTCACATGCTAGTAAAGTAATGCTCAAAATTCTCCAAGCCAGGCTTCAGCAATACGTGAACCGTGAACTTCCAGATGTTCAAGCTGGTTTTAGAAAAGGCAGAGGAACCAGAGATCAAATTGCCAACATCCGCTGGATCATGGAAAAAGCAGGAGAGTTCCAGAGAAACATCTATTTCTGCTTTATTGACTATGCCAAAGCCTTTGACTGTGTGGATCACAATAAACTGTGGAAAATTCTGAAAGAGATGGGA
>NW_011494635.1:14893248-14902873 GCF_000754665.1 Bison bison bison
GGTGTTGGAAAAGACTCTTGCGAGTCCCTTGGACTGCAAGGAGATCCAACCAGTCCATTCTAAAAGAGATCAGTCCTGGGTGTTCTTTGGAAGGACTGATGCTAAAGCTGAAACTCCAATACTTTGGCCACCTCATGCAAAGGGTTGACTCATTGGAAAAGACCCTGATGCTGGAAGGGATTGGGGGCAGGAGAAGAAGGGGACGACAGAGGATGAGATGGCTGGATGGCATCACCAACTCAATGGACATGAGTTTGGGTGAACTCCAGGAGTTGGTGATGGACAGGGAGGCCTGGTGTGCTGCGATTCATGGGGTCACAAAGAGTTGGACACGACTGAGCAACTGAACTGAACTGAACTGAACCACGTGACCACATGCTCCACTGTAAGTCTCAGGCAATACCTGGGTGCACTGAGTAAACCGTGAAAAGTTCTTTGCCAAGCACGGCCCACAGCCCCTTCTGCCCACTCTCCTTCTTGATTCACTGCTGAAGGCCTGTGGGCATCCTGCCAGGCCTTTCCTGCATGTTTACACCTGCACTGACATAAAAAAGTGTGAACAAATATTGTACATCTATGGGATCATCCTCCATTCATGCAACAACTGTTTAGTGAGCACCTACTACTGTGTGTCAGGTATTGTTCTAGGGCGACTCACGTGAGATTGCTGCCCTCTGGTCTTGACATTCTAATCAAGTAGAGAGCAGATAAGTACAAAGTGTGATTTCATGCAGTGATCAACACTGTAAAGAGACATAAATTCAGATAAAGGGATAAAGTATGAAAGGAGTGGGACTGGGGGCTGTTAGTTCAGGTGGTTGGGGGGGTACTTCTAAGCGGGTGACATATGACATGGGATCTGGAGGGTGAGGAGGGACAGGCCTTGTAGATTTCTGGGGTAGAGCCTTCCTGGCAGAAGGGACAGCGGGTGCCAAGGCCTTAAGGCTGGAAATTAGTGGGTTGGAAAAAGAACAAGTTCAGTCAGGCCAGAGTGGATGAACCAGGGGAGGAGTAGGAGGCTGGGCAGAGAGGTTGGGGGTGAAGAGCATGGGGTGGGGGGTGCTGTGGGATGTGTGATGGGAACCACAGAAAGATATTGAGCAGAGGCTTGATCTGGGGGGGGTGGTGGTGGTGGTTCTGTGTGTGTGTGTGATGTACATGCAACTTTTTTATAGTGGTAAAATATGTATAACAAAAAATTTACCATTTTAAGTGTTCAGTTCAGTGGCATTAAGTGTATTCACGAGTTGTGCAGCCATCACAGCCATCCATGTCCACTTTTCATCTTGAAAACCTGAAACTAGGTGCCTATTAACAATAACTCTGCATATTCCCCACCCCCTGCCCTGGCAACCAATGTTCTACTTTCTGTCACTAGGGACCTGACTACTCTAGATACCTTATGTAAGTGGAATCAAAGAGTGTTTGTCTTTTTGTGACTGGCTTAATTCACTCAACATAATGCCTTTAAGGTTCATCCACATTGTAGCAAGTGTCAGAACTTCCTTCCTTTTTAAGGCTAAATAGTATTCCACTGTATGTATAGGCCATATATTGTTTACCTGTTTATCCATCAATGGACACTTTGGTGGCTTCCATCTCTTGGCTGTCATGAATAATTCTGCTGTGAACAGGGTGTACAAGCATCTGTTCAAGTCCCCGCTTTCAGTTCTTTTGGATTTATACCCAGAAGTGAAATTGCTGGATCCTGTGTGTTTTACAGAATAGAATCCCTGGACTACTGGGGGAGAGGCCCCATGGAAGGGCAGAAGCAGGGGGTTTCGGAAGCAGCAGGCACAGGTCTCTTCTCCTCACTCACCACAGATCCCTCTGGGTGGCACGCAGAGGCTCCCTGACTCTCTAACGATTCAGGCTCTTTCACTTCCACCTTTTAATTCACCTCCCTCCAGCTCTGGGAGGCAGGTGAATGAGGGTCATGGTCCCCTCTGGACAGACAAGGATGAGGCTCAGGGAGGGAGGGCTTCTCAGCCAGCTGCCTTGAAGTGGGGCCCGCTTGGGGCTGACTTGAGGGGTAGACCAGGGCACCGTGAGTCCCCCTCAAGCCTCCCTGCTCCCCTCAAGCAGGGCGGGGCAGCTGAGAACTCGAAACCAGAAAGGTGTTTGTGTCAAGCCTCTAACAAGCCTGAAATCCAGCCCAGGGCATCTAGGCCCTAGAGAGCCCTGGGAGCAGCGCCCAGATTAACCTCCTGCTGCACAGGAAATCCATTCCGCTCACCTGGGGCTTAGGGGTTCACCCCGGGAACCCCCTGCTGCACTGTCAAGGCTGGGGTATCTCTGGGCAGGGTTAGGAGCCCCAAGACCAGTTACTAAAGGTCATGCACCCCCTTTCTGCGCTTTCTGAGGCCCCATCAGACCCCCAGCCCCAGTCCACCTTAAGATACCTGCTTAGTTTCCTGAATGTGGATGACCAGCATCCTTTGCTGTCCTGGGACAGATCCTATCTGTACATGTTCCTACTCCATCTTGATATCCCAGGAGGTAGGGTCAAGCCAGCAGCAAATGGGTGGGGGCAGTGACTTGTTCTAGGCTCCACCCAAAGTAATCCTGATTCTGAAGTTGTGGCTGCCACCACCTCTCTCTTTGCATCTTGAGGGCAGCAGGAGCTCTGACAGAGCCACTAGGAGAAATTTGTTCTGACCTGGTCAGGAATCTGTCCTGGATGAGGGTACCTCTGACTAATTTCCTTTCATGGGAACGTCTTTTCCCTCATCCCCCTACTTTTTTACTTTTTGGCTGATGAAGGTTTAGGGGTTAATGGTGGAGATTCTGCTTCCTTGCCCCAGACTGACATGGACTCACCCTCCCCAGTCTAGGCATCCAGGTCCTGTGATCTGTCCCAAACACTCAGCCCCACCCTCTCTTTCTTCTCTCTCTCCTTCCTCTCCTCCCTGCAGTGATCTGCCTGCATCCCACATCTGACTTCACCACAGTCACATGGACCTCCTGCTTTCCTCACACCCACTGGGATGATCCTGCCTCAGGGTCTTTGCATTTGCTGACCCTTCTGACTGGAAATCTTTGCTCCCACCAACCCCCAATTTCACTCCTGTAACTTGATCTTTCCTCAAATGTCACCTTTTCAGTGAAACTTTTCCCAAAATTGAGGTTTAAAACTACAAACTGACTCATCCCTCCCTGGCCTCCCCAGGCTCTCCCTTCTCTGCTTTGTTTTTGTTCGCAGCGCTCAGCACCACCATCACCCACTGATGTATTCTGTTAAAATTATTTACTGATTAACCTTTCTCTTCCCTCTAGACCCTACACTCCAAGAGGGCAGGCATTTCTGTTTTGCTTGCTGCTGTGTCTCCAGTGCCTGCAACAATGCAGAAACCCAATAAAAATGCACCGAATGTGTGAATTCCTGGACCACCTCTCCTGCCATTGCCATTACTGGTCCAGCCTGTGGTCATCCCTCTCCTGGATGCTGCCACAGCCTCGCCTTATTCTCCCCACATCCAGTCTTGCCTCATCCAGGCTGTCTCCTCCCAGCAGCCCAAGTAGCCCATTCAAATGCAGTTCTGACCAGGTCATTGCCTGATGGAAACCCTTCAGTGGGTCCCGCCTCGTACATAATGACACTCACAGTCTGTAACTCAGCCTTCAAGGCCCTGCCTGACCTGGCCCCCAGTTTCGCTCAGACTCACTGCCTGCCCCACTCCCTCTGCTGCAGCTGCCCTGGCCTCTTTGGTGTTCTCGGACCCATGGAGCCCTGCCTTTGGACCTCAGGGACTTTGTACTTGATGTTTCTGCTGACTGAACTTGTCTTCTCTACACTGTTGCATGACCAGCTCCATCATATCCATCTCAGACTAATATTGCCTCCTCAGAGAAGCCTTCCCTGACTACACTAACTCATTTCTATCCCAAGTCACACCTATTTTTATTGTCCCCATGGCAAGTCTCACAATTTTAAATTGTTTTGCTTGTGCATTTGTTTATTCTCTTCCTGACTCACCTGTGAATTTCCTAAGCTGGTCCTCGTTAGCTCTCTTGCAGCTCAGAGGAGATACCTGGCACATAGCAGAAGCTCCGTCCATACTGTGGATGAATGAAGGTGTCTAAGCACTTGTAGGTATTCCACCCATTACTCCTCCCCTATCCTCCTAAGCTGGGGATTATGGTACCCATTTGACAGTTTACCAGACTGTGTCTTGGAGAGGTTGGTCAGTGTGCCTGGCTCACATAGCTGTCGAGGTGCGTATGTCTATGTGTATCTGCGTGTGTCTCTGGGTGTCTGTGTGTCTGGGCGGCGCCTGAGTATCCCTCTGGATTTCTGCATATGTGTGTCTTTCCCTGTGACTGCTGTGTGCGTATCTCTGTTTCTTTGTGTGTGTCTGAGTCTGTGTGTGTCCACATATACCATTGTAAGGACATTTGAGTTGTCCTTGTATCTATGTCCCTGAGCATGTGTATCCACCCCTCTAGCTCTGTTAGCTTTCCACGACCCTACTCAATGCCCCTTCTCATTTCCCAGCCAGCTCCAGACCCCTCCAGGGCTCCAACAGCCCCACAATCTCCCAGGTGTGGAGTCCCTGAGCTTTGTGGTACATAGGAACTGGCGCAGAGCAGAGGGGCAGGCAGGCACCATGCATCCTTGGGGTCCCATAGCCCCCAACCCTTGGAAGCCCCCCTCACCCCTTCTCAGGATTGGTTTCTGACTTAAAATTGCCAATCTCAGATTGCGCTGCCAGGAGCCTGCACCAAGCTGGTTCCCATGGCAACGTGGAAGCCGCCAGGCCGGGCTCATAAAACAGGTCATAAAGCCGAGGGATGGGAGGAGGGGGGTGAGTCGCAGGGCTGAAGGAGGGGCTCACTGCCCAAGTGGGTGCTGGGGCCTCTTTCCTTGGAGACCGTGGAGCACTGCACCCATTGCCCCCTGCCCCCACAGAGCTAGTGAAGGTGGGAGAGGGCAGCACATGCTGAGCCGGCTCAGCCCAGGGGCTTCCATGGTGTGGGCCACACAGAGGGCTCCATCAGCCCAGACTTCAGGTGTGTTTCTTCAGAAGGACTTGGGGAGGAAGCTGCAAGGACTATGGAGACCAGCTCCTGCAACACCCCCTACTCCCATCCCTCAGATGGAGTCGTGGAAGCCCAGAGAGGACTAGTGACTTGTTCAAAGTCATGTAGCAAGATGGCAGCTGCTAGGATTCAAATCCAGGCCCCTCTTCCTGAAGTCAGCTATACTCCTGGTAAACCTTCCCACTGCCCAGATACCTCAGGCCATTGGGTATTGGTAGAAGAAAGCAGAAGAATAGCGATTGTATTGAGTGCTTAGTTGGTACCAGGTGTAATGCTGCACCCTTCACATGGCCCTTTTGTAGTTCTTGCAGCAGCCCTATAACTTAGACATCATTAACATAATTTTAGAGGTGAGAAAATTGAGCATCAGAGAGGTGATGTGATTTGCCCCAGGTTACAGGGCTAGACAGTGGGAGAACTGAGATGTGAACCCAGGCCTGTTGATTCCAGAGTAGTACTCAAGAGCCCTAGTCCTTAGTTCTGGGGTCTTTCTGAAGTGTAACTCTTGGGAGTGCTCATGGGGCAGCCTCACACTGGGTCCAGTCAGGGCCCTGGATCAAGTCATTGACAGTAGGAGCAGGAGGGGAAATAGCAGTTACTTGTTTGTTGTTGCTGTTTAAAAAATTCATTTACTTTTTCATTCATTCACTTGACAAATATTTATTAAGGGCCTATTCTGTGCGGGCAGTATTCCAGGCACTGAAGATACAGCAGTGAACAAAACAGGCAGTCCCTGGCCTCATGGACCTCCCTCTGAGTGGGGAGAGGCAGACAGTAAATAGAGAAACAGTAAAGATGTGTGTCAGGTGCTGATAAGTGCTATGGAGAGAAACAGAGCAGGGGATGGGGACAGTGCATGATGGCAGGGTCAGAGAAGGCTTCTCTAAGGTGGTGACATTTGAATGGTGATCCAAAGGAGGTGAGGGCGTGAGCCATATGGGGATATCCAGAAAAGGGTCTGTGGCAGAGGAAATAGCTGGAGCCGAGGTCCTGAGGTGGGAGCGTGTCTGGCATGTTGGAGGAGCAGAGGGCAGGTCCTTGTGGCTGGAGCAGAGCAAGAGAGGGGAGCGTGTTGGTGGGGAGGTCAGTGGGTGTCAGACCTAGCAGGGTCCTAAAGGATTTTCTTCGGAGTGAGTTGGAATCATTGGAGGTTCTGAGCGGAGGAGTGGAATAATCTGATTTCGTATTTAAGAGGATGCTTCTGGCGGCTGGGGTGAGGAGGTGCTGCAGGGAGCGAGGGCAGGAAGGTGGACTGAAAAGTTATTGCGGTAGGTGAGTGTCAGATGATGGAGGCTGGGGCGGCTAGAGGGGAGGAGGCGGTGACCAGCGGGCACCTTTGGTTACATTTTAAAGGTTCAGCCGCAGGCTTGGGGTAGGAGAACCCTGATCCAGGATGACTGCGGGCTTTTTGGCTTAAGCCAGAATAGAGTTGTCACGTACGGAGGTGGGAAAGCTGCAGGGAGAGCAGCTTCGTGCCTGGGCTTTGCACATCTCAATTCATTTAAGCCTCACTTTCTACCAGCGGCTCACACTTGAGCGAGCACCGGAGTCACCTGAGAGGCTTGTTAAAACCCAGAATGCTAGGCCCCACAGCTAGAGTTTCCCTTCACTGAAGGTGGGGCGGGGCCTGGACTTTGATTTCTAATCAGTTCCCTGGTGATGCTGAGCCTACTGGTCCCAGGAGCTCACCTTGAGAACCACATGGTGACGTGATTGTTACAGCTGAGAGAATGGAGGCTCGGAGAGGGGTAGTGACCCGCACAGTCCACACAGCTGAAAGGCGTCTAGTCATGAAGCCGGCGATCAAGACAAGATCTCTTGGGTTTTTGGCCAGCTTCTGCTCCCTGATAGGGAGAGAAGAGAGCCCCTAGGAGTCTAAGCCCAAGACTGCCCCTATCCCTCCATCCATACACATATATTCAAGGCTGGGTTCTAAGGAAAGGACCCAGGGCCCATCTGGTCTCAAGGGTGTTTCTGTAGATAATATAATAAAGCCAGGGAGCAAGGCTGGGGTGCCTTGTATGTTTCTCTAGTTTCTCCACCCCCAGCCTTGACCCTGCCTGGCTTGCTGAGCCTTGTGCCCAGCAGGAAGTCTGGTGAGTTTTGCTGTAACACATGGCATCTCATTTCTTTATTTTACACCCATTCACTGTGTTCAGAGGCTGCAGTTGTCAGGGGTGTTGTCTGCAATCTATTTCTGGTTCTCCTCGTATAGGAACCTGGTGGGATTGTGCTCTCTGCCTCCCTTGAAGTTAAACATGGCCGTGGGACTTGATTTAGTGAAAGATCTGTGCACAGAAGTGAGGCACGCTTCCTCCTGGTGGAGCCTCGGAGTTGGGAAGTGTTTGCTTCCTCTACACGCTGCCAGGGAGACTGGTGGGCTTTGGATGGGAGGGCGGCCAGCTTGGGTGTCTGACTAGGATGATAGATATGGAGCAGAGGCCCCACCAACTGCAGATGGACATGTAACATGAATAAGAAACAAACCTTTTTTTTTTTTTTTTAAGCCAGAGGTTGGCAAACTTTCTTGGCCAGAAAGTGAATATTTTAGGCTTGTTGCAGCAGTTCAACTCTGCTGTTGTAGCAAGGAAGCAGCTGTGCACAAGACGTCGACGAGTGCTCATGGCTATGTTCCGAAGAGACTCAATTTACCTAAGAAAGTGGCCAGCTCTCAGGCCATAAACTTTGCACGCCTGAAGCCTTGAGAATTGCAGGTTGTTTGTTTCTGTGTCGTGAGCCAGCCATACTGACTATGCATTAGTGGCCGTGCTTGTACAGGCAACAGAGCCTGCTGTGCCCATGCAAGGGCAGGGCAGTAAGTACAGAAGGCACACTTGATTTTGGCCAGAGATCTTGTGGTTTCCCTCCTAGGTCCTCTTCCCACCCTGCTCCCTGCTCTTTGTCCTGGGAGGTTGCTCTTCAGGGATCATGTCAATGACTTCCCTTGTCCTCTGGCCTTCAGCTGGACCTGGCCCATGGGGAGCAATGGCAGGCCGTGGGAGGGAGGAGGCGAGGTTAGGGTATCTATTCCCCAGCTCTCTCCCTGCAGGGTCATCTCAGATGGGCCATGTCCCCCAACTGAAAGCACAGCTACTCTCAGGGAGCTTTCTGTCTCTGGATGACAGTAGCTTCTCTCTCCTCTCACCCTTTAGGCTGATAATCCATTTGCATCAGTTCTGGGGTACTGCTTTATCCTTTGGGGCTTCCTATACCCTGCCCATTCCCTTGTAAATCACCTCTTTATGAAACTGGGATCAAACGACTTAACTGACCGGTGCCGTCTGCTCTTGCCAGGACCTGCCATGACCCTGACTGGGACCCCTTTGAGGTACACATGTCTGGGTTCCAATTCTGATCTGGTTGCTACCTTGGGTGAATCACTTCATCTTTTTGACCCCCTGGGTTTTATCTTCTGCACAATTGAGTAAAAATAACCTCCAGAAGTGGAGGAGGGGTTTCATAAACCTGTGATGTCTGTACAGTGTCAGGAGGCATCATAATTAGCTTTAGGAAAGAAAGGAGGGAGGGAGGAAGGAATCTCACAACATCTTGAAGAGAAAAGAACCATTAGTATATTTGCCAGCTGGGAACCGAGGCTAAGGCTAGGTGGGATGGTGTGTTCAGGGGCTCTGAAAGGGTCTGAACCCTGAACAGACATGGGTGTAGCCATGTCTGGTTTAGTCTCTTCTGGACATACTGCTGGAAAAGAGTCCCTAAAAGCAGAGGATGAGGCCTCAGCCAGAGCTGGCTCAAATGCGGGCTTTGCCACTCCTTGCTGTGTGACCGTGGGCAAGTGATACCCCTTCTCTGTGTCTCATCTAAAAACGGGGATAAGTGTACCTTCAACATGTGAAGATTGGAACAGAAGCTCTAGGAAAGCAGGCATCCTGATTCTTTTTGACAACTGTATGCTGGTGTCTGACATATGCTGATGCCCAGTGTTTATTGGGTGAATGAATGTATTTATGTAGAGCACTTAGTACAGCATCTCCCTTTATAAGTGCCAGTGAATGGTGGCTTCAAGTAAACAATCGTTATTAGTACCTGAGTTTTGTCTTCACCTGTTCAACAAGAGGCAGGCATCTTGCAGTTAACTGCCCGGACCCTGGAGCCTCCCTGCCTGGGCTCAAGTACTGGTTCTACCAGTTTTCAGCCTGTGGCCTTTGGCACCTCATCTAAACTTCCTCATATAGAAGATGGGATTCAGAGTAATGCCTGCCTCATACAATTGCCAAGGGCTGCAGCAAGTTTAACATGTACCTGGCACAGAGTCAGTGCTAATGAACAGTAAGCATCACTTTTCCTGCTCATGCCGGGGTGGGGTGGGCAGGCTCTTTGAGCACCTCGGGTTTGCTAGCATTACTCCAGGGCTGGGGATAACCCCGGGCAACTCGTCAGGTGACAGTGGCCTATCACTATCCTCCAGGAGCCTCAGCTCTCCTATCTGCAAAGTCAAAGGTAGAAGTTGAAGCCAGGGACCTCTGAGGTCCCCAGGCGCTCTCACCTGTACACGGGCCACTCCTCTGGCCAGGGCCATGCTAACTATGTCCCTTCATGCCCAGGAGATGGGCTTTCCAGATGTGAA
>NW_011494635.1:14902973-14949439 GCF_000754665.1 Bison bison bison
GATGTGAACAGCCCCTGGGCTGGGCGGGGGTCAGAGCTCTCCCCAACTCCCCCAGGGCCAGTGGCAAGAGTGATGACTTCACAACCTCTACTGCCAGTGGTTTTGTGTCCTTTTTATCATTTTAAAGCTGTGAGGTGGGAGGAGGAAGGCCTCCTGGGAGTGGGGGGTCCTTGCTTTTTCCAGGACCCTCCTCCTCTGAGCCCATTGCCCTGGCCCCAGTGGTAGAATCCAACTGCTGGTGCAAGGGGGAGGCAGCAGCCCCTTGGCACCTGAAGCTGAGATGTGTTCCTCACAAGTGCCATGAGGCTTCTTTTTTTAGCCACCACGAGCTGACTAATGTCTGAGAGTATCAGTCCCTCCCCGTCCGGTGGCGGCATAGGTGCCCCAGAGAGCAGGGTGTAAGCAGCTTATAACTCTTAGGGGGCTTTGTGAAGCTCTTGTCCCCATTCAGGGCTCACTTTCCCCATGAAGATTGGACTCTATGAGTGAAGAAGTCCCTTTCTGCACTGAGCAGTGAAGTTTCTCTAGAAACGCCAAGCCCCTTCTGATTGAGTGGGACCCAAGCACCCTAGCAGCCTTTCCTCCGTGGTGGAGTGAGCCCTCCCAGAGTTCATTTCCCCTGAGTAGCAAGGGCTCGCAGCAGCTGTCTCCTTGGTATATTTTTGGATTCTCCTTACTGTTGCAAGAGTAGTTCCAACTTCCCCTTCCTGAAGTCAGCAGTGTCTGGTCCAAATGGGCCCTGCTTCGGTCTGCTTCTCATCATATTTTCCACTTTGCATAATCGAAAACTTGTCCAGGGTGTGTTCTTGACGTTGGCCAAGTACCCTCCCCGAAGTTCCACTAGCCAGTGAACTTAGCACGCTGAGGGTGCAGCATGCTGTGCTAAGTTGTTCTGATGGGTTGGCATGGGATTTGGAGACTCTGGTGCTAGGCCAAATCTGGTTTCTGTGGGAGCCATGAAAACACACCACTCAGGTCTGCTGCTGCAGGGAGCGGGTTTGACCGACAGCTGCAGCTGCTGCCCCTTGGGACATGCCACCTTGTTTCTGTTGAGCCCCCACTTCCTGTGGGCTGCTCTCAGCCACTGACGGAGCAAGGCAGGAGTACTGAAGCAGGGCACCCTGCAGAGATGCAGAGCCTCTCTGATTATGCCTTTGCTCAAGATGCCCCACCAACATAGCGGAACCTTTCTTGGAGTTGTGCTGTCGTCTAAGATTCTTGACTATGCAACCGGCCTTCTCTCCCTTCCCCCTCCCCAAGTGTCAGACCTGCATTATTCCAGTCTGAAGACTCTCCCCGTCTTGTCTATCTCAAAGTCTCTAGCCTATCTCATCCAAGCTTGACATCTCACATGCGGACCCCGCTCAAGCAGTCATCCGCTGGTTGAAGGTACTCACAGCAAGTGATAAGAACAATTTATCTAATCCCTACTGCCGCCTCATGGAGGAAGAAGCTCAGAGAAGGAAGTAACTTACTATAACCCGCAATAAGAAAAAAACTGTAGAGTCTCCAAAATTGTTTGTTCATATCTGCCTCACCCTCTATACTATGGGAGCCAGCGAGTACAGGCACTAAGTCACTTTTTGTTTATGGTTATGACCTTCTCATCAGAGCCTCACAGAATCCTTGGCAATCAAATATTTGCTGAAAGTACAAACGAATAAAAGAGCAGCCAAAGAGCTGTGAACAGTGGTCAAGTGGCTTATGAACATTGCGAAAACGATGTACTTTCAGCTGTAAGATGAAGGAGTTTTTGTTTGAAAGTCCGCAGCCCCAGCTAAATATGAGGTGTGACTTTGAGTTTCTATATTTATTAAAACATATTTAGCTTCCCTTTCTTTCTTTTTCACTCCTGTTCTCTCCATACTTATGAAGCAACAACAAAGAAATTAGTCAAATTTAGTTTCAAATTCCTTGTTCTGCCACCTACCACCTTCTGGGCCTCTGTTCCCTCATCAATAAAATGGGGGTAGAAATGTCTACTTCACCAAAAGAGGGGATGGGGTGGTCACACAGCAGGTTGTGTTCTCCTGCCAGCCCACAGAGGTTGGGCTCAGTCCCAGTACCAAGCCTGGGCCGGGTGGAAAGCTACGGTGGCCGCCGTGGTTGGAGCGTCAGTCCCCAGAGGAAGCCTGGTGCTGGCAGCCTGCTCCTTCCCCCAGCTGTGTGGTGGCATCCTGCCAGCCTTTCCAAGCCTGCAGGCGAGTCTCAGGCCCCTGGCTGTCCCAGTTTCTGCTGACAGCAGAGGGACCAAGCGTGAGTCACTGCATCAACACCAGGTTTCCGCAGCTGCCCTTGGGCCAACGAGGCCTGACTGGATTAGTAACTGGATCACAGTCCCCGCCTCTGAGAGCGTCAGGGGCTCAGGAACCCCCAGGCCGGCTGTCCCTGCTGCAAGAGACCTTGGCCTCTGTTATTCCAGCCTCCTTGGACCTTACTTCCTAGATGGGGAAACTGAGGCTTGGGGGAAGGCTTGGCCCGGGTCACACTGGAATTCAGTGGCAGATAGGAAGTAGAACCTACATTTCCCAGCCCCCACTCTAAAAGTATGCCTCAGTTTTCTCCACTCTCCCCTCACCGCTGTCACCCTCGTGAGCCCAGCCACGATAGTTGTCAGCTGATGGCTGCAGCAGGCTCTATCCGATCAGTTCTTACACAGCACAGGGGTGGTGGGGGAGGACATAAAAATAAGAATTAGCTCATGTTACCCCTCTGGCAAACCCATCTCACCCAGAATAAAAATCCAAGGGTGTAACTAGGAGCCTCCCAGTCCTGTGGTCTGTCCTGCCCCTGGATTCTTCCCTTACCACTCTCCTCCCAGGCATGTGATTCCAATCATGCTGGCCTTCTCTGTGCATCTGGAAGATAACAGGTCAGTCCACCTCAGAGCCTCCATGTGTGTTATTCCCTCTGACTTGTCCCCCAGCCTCCCCATGGCTGGTTCTTTCCATCGTCCAACCACAGGCAAACGTACCCTCCTCAGGGAGCCTGGGCCAAAGCGGCTCTTCCCCCGTGCTAGCCACTCTCTAGCCACCCTGTCTTATTCCTCACAGCTCATAGCTCCAGCTCAATGATTGTGTTATCACATTAATGCATTTGCTTACTTGTCGGCCCACTGTAGCTCCCCCAGAGTGGGTGCCTCCTGAAGACAGGGGTCTCATTCTCCACTGTGGTTCCAGGGCCTGAAAGAGTCTCTGGCACAGAGTAGAGGCTCAACAAGTTTCTTGAATGGAAGAATGACGGAGTGAATGAAAAGACTGAACAATAGAATTGGTAGATGTGGAGGGAGAGGACTGATTTCAAGGGAAAACTACCAAAGAAAAAGTCTACTCATATTTCTTTACTGACTTAATCCCCTTCTATCCGAGTAGTACCCTCCTCCTTCCTTCTGGGTTCCTAGTCGTCCCCTTTCTACTGCTTCCTCTCTTTTACTACTGACTCACCTTTATTCTCAGGAAAAATAATTCACATTCAGATGTGATAACAGAGCAGTCTCATTGAAATGAAGTTTTTATTTTCTTTTTTTAGCTACTTTCAAAGGTTGAAGCCAAATAAATGAATTGCTAATAGTGGAATCAGGGCACTAGTGAGACTGGGGGACTGTCCTGAGAGCACATTCAGTGTGCAGCTATCCCCCTGTCTCACATACCCTCTGGGTGTCCACCCTCAATTCAGGTTGGACTATATGGCCTTCTGGATTGCGCTGGTCTCTATCACCTCGCTCCCCTCCCTCATCCACCACTTTCCCAAGATAAATCAACCAGGTCAGTCAACACGTTTTGATGAAAAAGAAACAAGTTAGTCTTTTGACTCGACAAAGTGGGCCTTTCTCGAGGCAGAGGGGCTGGGGCATTTGGGAGCATGTGGAATAAGCACTGCCGGGCCAAGACAAGGCCTCTTTTGTACCCCAAGACAAAGATAGAGTGTCCCGGCAAGATGGGGCCAGCGCCTTTCCAACACCAGCTCCGGTAGTTCGGATTGGCTGGCGGTCAGACAAGCCCACCCCGTGACTGGGCAGCCCCGGCTCCTAGCCACCAGCCACCCCCCACCCCCCACTCCTTCGTTTGGCAAACAATTGGATGGGAGTGAAACAAATCATGAAACCAGACTGTCTGCTCTGTCCTGACCACCTGGTACTCATGGAGTTGGACATTCTCAAATCTTAGAGACCTGGTACTTGTGAGGTCAAAAGACTCTGAGGCTTCCATGGCCTTTGGAGATGAACAGATATTTTGGGTTTTGGTTCCAGGTTGGATGGCCTTGGATAAGTCTCACACTTTTCAGAGTTTTGGTTTCCCCATCTGCGAAACGGCACAACGGTTCACCTACAGCTGTTGAATAGATTCAGTGAGGTGGCATTTCTAAAAAACAAGGCCCATGCCTGGCACAGAGAGGGTTCTCAGTCATTATGATGCACAGTCCTTTACATTGAGATAACATCTGTTATCTCAATACATGCTCAGAATACCACCACCACTCTCCCGGACTAGGAGGCTATGGGGATAATCATCCCCATTGACTGAAGAAGAAACTAAGGCTTGGAGAAGCAGAACTCCTAGGGAAGCTTTCTGGAAGGGTACCCACAAGGTCATGAGTTGCACAGGCCAACAGATCCTGAGAGGGTAAAAGAATCTCCAAGGCAGACATGTTGAGACACTCAGAGACTAATGCTCAGGGCCTTTGCACGTGCTATGCCTTCTGTGGGGAATGCACTTTCCTTTCCTTTTTGGGTGGAATAGGGACAGGTTAATGCTGCCATACCTTTTGAGACTCAACTTAGTCTAGGGAAGGAGAATATTCACCTTTCCCTGGGAAACTTTTTGGTACTATTTACATTTTTTTCCCTCTGTGGAAAAGATTTAAAACAGAAGTATTTTAATGAATGTGTTTATTTACTTAACAGATACTTACTGAGCACCTACTGTTCATCAGATACTGTTAATAAGGATGAGGTCCTCGCCACCAGGAGCTGACATTCTAACTCAGGCTCTCAGGCTTGGCTGCCCATTGAAATCATCTGGGGAGCTTTAAAAAAAATCCTTGATGCCTGGGCCTCATGCCAGTGATCTGGTTTCAACTGGTCTGCAGTGGGTGATCAGGGTTTTAAAGAGCTCCCAGGCGACTCCAGTACACACTGATGTTTAAAGAACCATAGGTTTGGGCGAGGAGATGAATGAAGTAATCACCAGAAATACATCAGGCAGGGATAGGTACTGAAGGAGAACTCTTCAAGGAAGAGGGCCCAGCAAGAGGGGCTCTCTGTTTAGACTCTTGGTCATAGAGGGCTGTTCAGGGAGGTGACACTGGAGGAGGAGGGACCCAAAGAAAGTGAGGGAATGAAACATGGGAAATCTGAGGTTGGGGAGCAGCCAGGGTAGAATTCTAGGTGAACAGTTGGATCCTTGGCCAGAATAAGTTCTGAAACTCTTGCTCTCACCTATCCTTAAGCTCCAACATTCTGGTTTCCTCAGACTCAAAGAAGATAATGCTGTTCTGAGGTCTTGATTCTCCTATTCCTTCCTGGCTATGCCTTCCAGACACATCCTCCTATTGTAGCCCTAGTAACCCAAGTAGAAAAATAAGGAAAACCTGATCCAAATAGTGGGATTGTCTTCACCTCTCCCAGGGTGCTCCAATTGAGATCTCCAAATGAGTCTCTTTCTCCTTCTCCCTCACCAAGTCCTCACTCTACCCCAGCCCATAGAAACATGGGGCTCAGAGGAGAGAGGGGAGAGGTGGCCGCCAGAGGTCAAGGAGTCCCACACTGTGCCTTGGGGAAAGTGGGCCCTCTATGAGGGGGCCATCTGGGTCCATTTGACCTGGATTCTGGGGTCCCCAGAGCTAAGGGGTGCTCTGGCTTCACAGATCAGAAGCAGATTGGGCATGGCCAGATGTGCGATAAGTAGCCTGGTCTGTTTCAAAGTCATGAGCGTGTCAGCCTAACTGAGCTTTTTGTGTCACCTTGTCCAGTGAAATTCAGAGGCTTAGGCTCTCAGAGTCCTCAGTATTAATTACTTAAAAAGTTACTTTAGAGTGTTGCCTTAGAATTGTATTCAAATAATACAGAAATGTCATATCCTTAGGTTAGAATATTGTCTTATAATATTATAGCAGAACATTTGGAGAAGGCAATGGCACCCCATTCCAGCACTCTCGCCTGGAAAATCCCATGGATGGAGGAGCCTGGTAGACTGCGGTCCATGGGGTTGCTAAAAGTCAGACACGACTGACCGACTTCACTCTCACTTCTCACTTTCATGCATTGGAGAAGGACATGGCAACCCACTGCAGTGTTCTTGCCTGGAGAATCCCAGGGACGGGGGAGCCTGGTGGGCTGACATCTATGGGGTCGCACAGATTCGGACACGACTGAAGTAACTTAGCAGCAGCAGCAGCAGCAGGACGTTATGTAATGTTGGGTGTTATAATAGTATGTGCTTCAGAGTGTTAGATTAGAATGTGGGTTAGAACTGTGCTAAAACGTTGAAGTAGAATATTAAGCTGTGTCAGAATGTAGTATTTGAATGTTATGTTATTGTAGTATATTAGAGCATTACACAAAATATTGTTGAAATGTTCTGTTAGCATGTTTTCTAAGGATGGCAAGTGGCATCTTTAGCCAAAAGCCAGCACAGGGAATTTCAGGGTTCTTTGATAGAGTGCAGAGCAAGGGGGGGCCTGGCCATTTCAGGAGGGCTGGACTTGGGTTCAGCTCTGCCGCTGACTCTTTCCCCAACTCTCCCTTTCTCTGGACCTCGGTTTCCCCACTTTGGAGACAGGGGCTGTTGAACAGTGTTTTCTACAGCGTCTCTCACACTGACTGTCTATGGGGCTCCAAGTGCTGGAATTTTGCCTTTTGCCTCCTCCCAGACAGGAAGTGAAAATGCTGTCTAACAATGAGGTTGATCTTATCAGGGAATAAATGACTTTATGGGAGTAAACAGCTTCCTCACTGACAGGAAAAGTAAGAGGATTGAGCAACCGCAGCCAGAACATGGGACCTCCAGCCAATTGCCTCCCTAAAGGTAAAACAATCCCGCCCCCAAACTGAGGAAGAACCAGGATCCCCTGGCTTCCCCTAGGAACACTCTCTATCCCACCTTCGACACCGCTTGGTCCTCTCCTGACTGTAGTCCTGGAATTCCCACCACTGATGAAAGGAAGGAATTGCTGAGTTCTGAGATACCCCCATCCCCACCCCTAGGCCTCGGCCAGACACCCAGCATCTCATGTCTGTCCCTTTCTTCATGTGGATCAGGCCCCTTCAGAAGTAGGTTTTGAACAGAGTTTGAGCAAAAATACCCTGGGATTCCTCAGCCCCAACCCTCACTGCTCCTTACTCCTGAGAAGAAAAAAACAAGTGATGCCAAGGTGACCTGGGAGAAGCCACAGCTCACACACGCTGTTCTGTACATTTTCAGGGTTTTTATCCACTGCCACCACCCACAGACCTCAGGGGTCTATGATCTAAGACATTAAAAGCATGTCTGGCCAGCCAGCTAATGACCATGAGTGTGCTTGTGCAAGCGACTTCTCTTCTGTGTCCTCAGCAGCAAAATGGGGTGGAGGTTTTGATCTTGTTGGGCATGGTGGGCATGAACTTGATATAATACCTGCAAAGCATTTAGCTCAGCACCTATCAAGTGGCAGGTGCACTGAGCTAGTTGAGGTTGAGGATGTCCAGATCTGGGAGACCCCACATCCACACGTATGCCTCCAATCTGGAGTCTGGGCCCCAACTTCTCTGCATGCTTCTTTTTGGAGAGTACTTGGTCATCCAAGGTCATCCTGAGATGAAAGGGGATATCCACAGGAGAACGGGAGCCAGGAATCTTTGTGGTTGGAAGAAGCTTTTCCTAGCAAGTTGACAATGAGCGTGATGGGTTTTGCTGAAACAAATTCTTGATATGTGCAAGGATCTGATAAAGCAGACCAGACCTTGAAACCTAGAGTCGAAAACTGGGCAAGTTTCTAGCCCCCCATTTCTTCACTGGCTGACCTCTTCCTATTTTTGCTATTCAGTTATATTATCTGTAAAATGGGACTTACAAAGGCTCTTTCACAAGGCCATTGTGAGAGTCAAATAAGAAGCTTGTGTGGTATGAGGATGGAGAGCAAATAGTGGCATGCAGAAATGGAGCAGGCAGGGAGGAGTGAAAGTGAAGGACTTAAGGAAGTGCAAGCTATGGCCAGTGCCTTGGGCAGTCCCCTGGGCAACTTTATAGAAGTAGCATGGGGTGGGCAGTCAGCTGAATTGAATCTGAGTGCCAGCTCTGCCATTAGCTTCCTGTGTGAACTTTAGCTGGTCCCCTGACATCTCTAAGCCTCAGTGTCCTCATAGGTAACAGCCAATCAGACTGGATGCCCTCCAATGATTCACTCTCCCTTGGTTCCTCACATTTCCTATTATGCAGCTTGGCTGAGGATCCTCAAATTGCCCACAATTCTTAAACACCTTCATTCTCATCTTCATGATTTTCCCAAGGATGGCAAAGAAAAGATCTCAAACTTTTGGAGAGGGTAGTTGGGAGAGTTGAGGACAACCAGTGGCCAGTGCTCCCTGACTGAAGCTTGGTGGCAATCCCCAGATTCTGTCTGCCTGCTTCCCTGTAGTCACTTGCTGGGAATAGTGGGAAGTGAGCTAGACACAGTACCTGACACTGGAGCAAAGCCGTGAGTAATACAGATCCAGTCTTGCTCTCATGGAACTAACATTCAGGAAGTAGGATGGATAATACATTAGAGCACTGATATTTGGTACATATATGTTTATTATTGCTATTATTTTTTTGTTCAATTGACACTGACTAATATATAAAGTCCTTCTTTGTCTCTTATATGTTTGGCTTAAAGTTTATCTTGTCTGATATTAGTATAGACACAAGAGAATGCACTGGGGATAGAAAACACCCTTTTCCAACAACACAAGAGATAACTCTACACATGGACATCACCAGATGGTCAATACCAAAATCAAATTGATTATATTCTTTGCAGCTGAAGATGGAGATGCTTTCTACGGTCAGCAAAAACAAGACTGGGAGCTGACTATGGCTCAGATCATGAACTCCTTATTGTCAAATTCAGACTTAAATTGAAGAAAGTAAGGAAAACCACTAGACCATTTAGGTATGACCTAAATCAAATCCCTCATGATTAAACAGTGGCAGTGACAAATAGATTCAAGGGATTAGATCTGATAGACAGAGTGACTAAGAACTATGGACAGAGGCTTGTGCCATTACACAGGAGGTGGTGATTAAAATTATCTCCAAGAAAAAGAAATGCAAAAAGGCAAAATGGTTGCCTGCGCAGGCCTTAAAAAATAGCTGGGAAATGAAGAGAAGAGAAAGGCAAAGGAGAAAAGGAAAGATATATCCACCTAAATGCAGAGTTCCAAAGAATAGCAAGGAGAGATAAGAAAGCCTTTCTAAGGGATCAATGCAAAGAAATAGAGGAAAACAATAGAATGGAAAAGACTGGAGATCTCTTCAAGAAAATTAGAGATACCAATGGGAACATTTCATGCAAAGATGAGCACAATAAAGGACAGAAACTGTATGGACCTAACAGAAGCAGAAGATATTAAGAAGAGGTGGCAAGAATACACAGAAGAACTGTACAAAAAAGATATTAGTGACCCAGATAAGCCATGATGGTGTGATCACTCACCTAGAGCCAGACATCCTGGAATGCAAACTCAAGTAGGTCTTAGGAAGCATCACTCCAAACAAAGCTAGTGGAGGTGATGGAATTCTAGCTGGGCTATTTCAAATCCTAAAAGATGATGCTATAAAGTGCTGCACTCAATATGCCAGCAAATTTGGAAAACTTAGCAGTGACCATAGGACTGGAAAAGGTCAGTTTTCATTCCAATCCCAGAGAAAGGCAATGCCAAAGAATGTTAGAACTACTACACAATTGCACTCATCTCACATGCTAGTAAAGTGATGCTCAAAATTCTCCAACCTAGGCTTCAACAGTACATGAACCATGAAATTCCAGATGTTCAAGCTGGATTTAGAAAAGGCAGAGGAACCAGAGATCAAATTGCCAACATCTGTTGGATCATAGAACAAGCAAGAGAATTCCAGAAAAAGCATCTGCTTTATTGACTACGCCGAAGCCTTTGACTGTGTGGATCACAACAAACTGTGGAAAATTCTTCAAGAGATGGGAATACCAGATCACCTGATCTGCCTCCTGTAAAACCTGTATGCAGGTCAAGAAGCAACAATTAGAACCAGACATGGAACAACAGACTGGTTTCAAATAGGAAAAAGAGTATGACAAGGCTGTATCCTGTCAGCCTGCTTATTTAACTTACATGCAGAGTACATCACGCGAAATGCCAGGCTGGATGCAGCACTATCTGGAATCAAGATTGCCGGGAGAAATATCAATAACCTCGGATATGCAGATGACACCACCCTTATGGCAGAAAGCAAAGAGGAACTACAGAGCCTCTTGATGAAACTGAAAGAGGAGAGTGAAAAAGCTGACTTAAAACTCAACATGCAAAAAACAAAGGTCATGGCATCTGGTCTCATCACTTCATGGCAAGTAGATGGGGAAACAATGGAAACAGTGGCAGATTTTATTTTCTTAGGCTTCAAAATCACTGTGGATGGTGATTTCAGCCATGATATGAAAAGACACTTACTCCTTGGTAGAAAAGCCATGGCAAACCTAGACAGCATATTAAAAAGCAGAGACATTACTTTTCCAAAGAAGGTCCATATGTTCAAAGCTATGGTTTTTCCTTTAGTCATGTATGGATGTTAGAGTTGGACCATGAAGAAAGCTGAGCACGGAAGAATTCATGCTTTTGAATTGTGGTGCCAAAGAAGACTTTTGAGAGTCCCTTGGACTGCAAGGAGACCCAACCAGTCCATCCTAAAGGAATTCAGTCCTGGGTATTGATTGGAAGGACTGATGTTGAAGCTGAAACTCCAGTACTTTGGCCACCTGATATAAAGAGCTGACTCATTTGAAAAGACCCTGATGTTGGGAAAGATTGAGGGCAGGAGGAGAAGGGGACGACAGAGGATGAGATGGTTGGATGGCATCACCGACTCAATGGACATGAGTTTGAACTAGCTCCAGGAGATAGTGAAAGACAGGGAAGACTGGGGTGCTGCAGTCCATGGGGTTGCAAAGAGCTGGACAAGACTGAGCGACTGAATAGCAACAACATGAGGATTACATATAACATCCTAAAGTTATAAAAATTTAATTTGAAGGGATACCAACCTAATTTCAATTGCACACAAAAATTCCAATCTTTTATTGTTCTGTTCATTCTCCTATTTTAGTTACTGATGTCACAAATTATATCTTGAAACACTGCGTACCTATTAACATAGAATTATAATTAATTTTTATTCTTTTGCCTTTTAAATCTTATAAAAAATAAAAGGTAGAGTTGCAAACCAAAATTACAATAATATTTGCTTTTACATTTGCCCAAGTACTTACTTTTATCAGATATTCTTACTTGTTCATACAGCTTTGAGTTACTATCTGCTGCTGCTGCTGCTAAGTTGCTTCAGTCGTGTCTGACTCTGTGAGAGGACAGATTGCAGCCCACCAGGCTCTACCGTCACTGGGACTCTCCAGGCAAGAACACTGGAGTGGGCTGCCATTTCCTTCTCCAATGCATGAAAGTGAAAAGTGAAAGTGAAGTCGCTCAGTCGTGTCCGACTCTTAGCGATCCCATGGGCTGCAGCCTACCAGGCTCCTCCATCCATGGGATTTTCCAGGCAAGAGTACTGGAGTGGGGTGCCATTGCCTTCTCTGGAGTTATTATCTAATATCTTTTTATTTTAACCTGAAGGATTCCCTTAGAATTTCTCATAGGTTAGGTATAGTGGTAATGAATTACCTCAGTTTTTGTTTATCTTGATGTGTCTTTAATTCTTCCCTCATTTTTTGGAAGGATATAGTTTTTCTATATCCTTTTTTCTTTGGCTGAAATCTTTTTTTTTTTTTTTTTTTGACACAAATATATTCTCCCACTTCCTTCTAGTCTCCAAGGTTTCTGCTGCGAAGTAGGCTAATAATCACATTAAAACTCCATTGTCCATAATGAGTCACCTCTCTCTTGCTGTTTTTCAAGTTTTTTCTTTGGCTTGGGCATTTTACAATTTGATTATAATACAGCACAGAGTGGGTTGGTTAGAGTGCAACAAATTTCCTACTTGGAAATTATTCAGCTTCTTGGATTTGTAGATACATGTACTTCATCAAGTTTGGGAAGTCTTAGCCATTTTCTTCTTCAAATAGTTTCTCTGCCTCTTTTTATCCTCTTCTTTGGGGACTTCCATAATACATATATTGGTCCTTTGTTGCTGTCCTACAAGTCCCCTAGATTGTATTCACTTTTCTTCATTCTTTTTTTTCCCCCTGCTCTCCAGGCTCAAACATTTCAGTTGTTCTTTCTTCAGGTTTACCTCATCTTTCTTTGGCCTGTTCAGTATTGCCCATCATAGGCAGCAGACTAGAATACTAGGAAGCTCCAAACTCTCATCCCTCCCACGGAAGCATCAAGAACAAAATCAAAAACTAGAAACTGCACTGACCTAATATAGGAGCTCTGGAAAACAGTACAAGATTTATAGCAACCAAGTGAATATCCAATCAAGATGTCTGAGGCACGTGATTATGGGTGGACACTTACAACAAACCATCTATGGACCCAGGTGTCTTGGTTCTATCTTCTCCCTGACGCTTTCATGCGTGGTGCCTGCTGCTTCTCCCTACCTGAGATCCAAATTAGATGAAACAAGGACCAGTTCTTCAGGGAGTTCTCATCAGGTCAGAAGGCTGCAAACAAGATCTGCCTTGCAACCTCTGGTTTGAGCGAGGGAACTAGGAACTGGGCTGCTGTCTCCCCCAGACCAAGATCACTGTTATGCCAGGGAGAGGATGGAAGAAGAGCTAATAAAATCACCACAAAACATTTCCTACTGTTTTGAAGGTGGATTTTTCTTGATTGTGTGTTCATTTAGTTGCTATAAATTTCTGATTGTTTTTCAGAGCTCCTATATTAGTTCGGCCC
The DNA here is from genome assembly GCF_000754665.1 of Bison bison bison. Lineage (NCBI taxonomy): Eukaryota > Metazoa > Chordata > Mammalia > Artiodactyla > Bovidae > Bison > Bison bison. Next base: position 14,916,034 of record NW_011494635.1, read on the forward strand.
AGTTTCTGGGTCTTTATTTTTGTTTTTGGTGCTTCCGTGGGAGGAATGAGAGTTTGGAGTATCCTCATCTGCCATTTTGCTGCCTCTGATGGACAATATGTTAGAAACACTGAAATATTTAACTGCATGATAAGAGAAAGGAGCAGCATCACTGGTGTGAACATATATACAGCAGAAGCTACTATAAATGATTGGGATCAGGCTTTGGGGAAAAGATGATTTTTGAACTGAGGGAGAAGAAAGAAGAGACTAGGAAAAGAACTGAGGAAAGAGAAAAAGAACAAAGTTCCCAAGGTGGGAAAGAAGCTGGTTTATCCTGAGCCCTGTTGAAAGGTTGATTCTGAAGCTCAGGGAGTCTGGGGGCCAAAGCACACAGGACTTGAGAGCCAGGAGGAACAGTCTGGGCTTTATTCTATCTAACATGGAGGGTTTCAAGAACTAAAGAGGCCTCATGATTTTTGTTTAAGGTCACTGCATAGGTAAGGCCTAGGATGGAAGCAGGGAGACCAGTGAGGAGGGTGATATAGATGCCCTGGCCAGAGGTGGAGCCAGAGTCTGATAATTAGGGGCCAGCCTTTGGCAGGAGTCACAGTGAGGCTGAGTTTGGTGGAAATGGGCTGGCAGCATCCCTGAGGGCTTTCAGAGGTAGACCAGGGAGTAATCTCGGCCAAGTCTGGTACTGGGGTAAGTGGGGGAATGGACCACTTTTGCTCCTGTGGATGTCTTTTGAAGTTCGATGCTCTGCCTCTCCCGTCCATGCCTTTCTCATTGGGAAGGTGGGGGGAAAGAAGACAAGCTGTGCTCCTGGGGTTTGCAGAATCAGTATCTAAAAGGTCCATGCTTTTAACAGGAACTGGCTCATTGAAGAGATGGGGAAGCTGGGCCCAAGGGAGGGGCTGTGGCTGTGGGCTCACAGCCTGTGGGCCCCCTTCAGTGGGAATGAGTCAGGGACCTCATCACTCAGTTCCTGCTAATACTGAGGTGTCAGCGTTTTCAGTGTGTCTGAGGTTAAACGCAAGGATTCCAAAGTTGATCTGGTCTGGCCAGAATCCTGAACCTCTGACTCACAGTGTGATATTGTGCCAGCTGCCGAGCCTCAGTTTCGTCCCCTGTACCACTGAGGTGATAACAGTCCCCACGATATTGATTTATGGTGAACTACATGAGATAATGTGGACAAAGCCCATAGCAGGGGCCTGGCTTATAGTAGGTGCTCAATATTTGATCTTTGCAATGATATTGCTAATTACTTTGATAACTGTAATTATTAGCCGAGTATCCTGCCAACAATTTCAGGCACTCATCAGAACCATAGGATCCAGCTTGGTCTGGTTTGGGAGCATGTCAGAAGGACAGATTCCTTCTTCTTGTTCCCTCTGTCTTAGCCACAGAGCTTGCCTGCTCACAGGCCCTGCCACCTATTTCATGTTCAAAGTGAAATGTCAAAGAGAGGGAAAGAGAACCTGCAGAAAGGAGAACAATGAGCCATTACATCCGTTCCTCATAGATGGTGGGTGGCATTTGAGATGGGCCTTGAGTTTGGGTTGGAGATACACAAGCCAAGATGGTAGGCTGGCATTCCAAGAGGAGCGAGGAGCCTCTGCCAAGGTTTGGATATACAAAAGTGTTTCTCATTGCTTTTGGGTAGACAGAGAAAAGACTGGCTCATTTTAGCCATATGAAGAGTTTGTGATAAGAGGGTGAGTATGAAGAAATAAAGTTGTTAGATTGTGGCTATTTGTGGATGCCAGGGTAGAGGAATTTGGTGTCCACCATTCAAGCGACTGGAGATGTGATTGTTTCTGAAGAAGGGAAGATCATTCTCAGAGCTGGGCTCTGGAGAGCTCCATATACAGACCAGAGGCCCTGATCCCTGTTTAGAGCCTTTACAGTGGCCTAGGCCAGGGATATGGCACCCCACTCCAGTACTCTTGCCTGGAAAATCCCATGGACGGAGGAGCCTGGTGGGCTGCAGTCCATGGGGTCACTGGGAGTCGGATACAACTGAGCGACTTCACTTCCACTTTTCACTTTCATGCATTGGAGAAGGAAATGGCAACCCACTCCAGTGTCCTTGCCTGGAGGATCCCAGGGATGGGGGAGCCTGATGGGTTGCCATCTATGGGGTCACACAGAGTTGGACACGACTGAAGCGACTTAGCAGCAGCAGCAGCAGCAGGCCAGGGACGCTGAGGTCCATCTTTGGGAGTGTGGATGGAGGGATTTTCCGGGGGAGGTGTATAGTCAACAAGGCTTGACAACTAATTAGAAGTGACAGAGGAGAGGGAGGACCCAAGACAGACTCGCATGGCTGGATGGTTGAGATGAAGGCCAAGGACAGAAGAGGTCTGGGGAAGAAGATGGTGATGGCAGCTCTGGATGCTTCTTGCTTGAGGAGCCTGTGAGCCCTTCGCAGGGCCAGTTGGCTCTGCAGCTCTGGACTTAGAGGTCTCAAGATTGGAGATGGGTATTTGGTGATGATTATGTCTGAGTTTGTCTGATCTGTTGAGGGACGTGGGCAGTGGGGAGGGTCTGGCAGGGCCGCTGGCTGCTGCTGCCCCCTCGGCCCATGTGTGGCCTCAGAGTCTGTTTCTTCTCTCTGCCACCATCCCCTCCTTCTCATCTTACACTTCCTTTCCGGCCCTCACTCAGCTGCGTCATTTTAGGGAACTTGGAAACCAGACCCCATGTCTTTAACTTACAAAATTATACACTCCAATGAGCCGGAAAGGGGCTTTCTGGAATAATTCTATTGAAAATATGTGGGTTTTCGCCTTGAAATGATCTTCCTGAAATTATCCCCTTTCTCTCTTTATAAATATTAAAAAGAAGGAATCAGAGCTTAGTGCTTTAAATCCCTATTCAGGGATTTCTTGTCTGCCTCCCAGGAAAGCAACCAGTCATTGCTGAGGAAGAAAAGAAAGAGTCTGGCTTGGGTCTGTCTAATGCGAGCACCCCGACCCCGGCTTTTGGAGTGTCCCTGACCCATCCCTCCTTGTGTCCCTACAGCTAAGCTGGGATGTGTCGGAATGTGGGGGTGTGAGAGGGAAGGAGCAGGCTGGGAGGGGTGGGGGGAGAGGGAAGGTGAGTAAGGCTGCGGAGACAGAAGCAAGAGAGATGGAGAGCTGGAGCGAGAATGAGAGAGACAGAGACAGAGAGAGACATCAGGAAGAGAGAGAAGAGAGCTGGAGTGAGAGAGAGAAGTGGCTTTAGGGAGAAAGAGACACAAAAAGCAGAGACAGGGGGGCTGGGCAAGAGAAGTAGTAACACAGAACCAGAGCCGGAGGATTAAAGGAGACACAGAACACAGAGAGAGAACAGCACAAGATGCCGAGAGAGAAAGAGAAGGTACAGGGATGGGGGACTGGGAGCATGTGACAGGGAGCCAGAGGCAGACAAAGATGCAGAGAAAGGCCCACAGAAGAGAGGCAACACAGGCTGACAGGCAGGGTAGGGAAGAGCCGTGGGACAGAGACACCGTGAGCCAGTATAGAGCGGGGGTGACAAGGAGGCTGGAAGGGCTGGTGCCACGCCCAGGCTGGGGCTGACTCGGGCTGGGGATGAATGTGTGACTTGTGTGCAGGGTGGCATCAGATGGAGGGAAACTCCTCATTCCTAGCCTGATCCCTCGGGGCCTTTCCTCAGTTCCGTGACTTGGGTGAAACACTGTCGATTTTAATACGCAAGGGAGGGGTGGGGGAACAGGAAGCTGGCTTAGGAGACGGCGGGTCCGAGTGTGAGGTCTGCCAAACCATTGCTGTGTCACCTTACGCACTTTTTCCAGTTTTTGGAGCCTTGGTTTTCTCATCCGAAAAGTGGGGATAATGGAGCCTATATCAGGACTGTTTGCCACTCACATGGGGCACCACTGGTAAGGGGCTTGTCACAGAACCTGGTGGTATGTGCCCACCTTACAAGAATGTCTGGGACTCAGCTACAATTCTGTGATCTCAGAACTAACCAGTGCGCATGCTGAAGACCTAGAGGGCAGAACTTGTACCCTATAGGCACCTCGAAAAAAGAAGTCTGTGGCAGGAAGAGAACAGGAAACTTCATGGTTGGGAGAGTTCCTGAGAAGGCTTTCCAAGGCAGTCATGATGGGTACAAGAGGTAAAGGGGGAGATAGGAACATTTAACTAGTCTCCATCCTCCTGAAAGGGGCCCTGGTGAGCAGAGAAGTGCCCTGGCCCATGGCTCCTCTGTGACCATGAGCCCTCCAGGGCTTCTGCCTGCCTGTCTGACCAAGAGGGTATCAGCCTCCAGGCTCTGTAGAGCTTTGAGGCCCTAACATTCAGGGGTTCTCCAGGTCTATGATTGTAGCAGCCTGATCTGGAGTGGGGGTGGGGGTGGCGAGGATGTCCCCTGTGCCTTCCCGCCACCCCCAGAGCTGCAGCAGGAACAGAGCCCTCTGCCTTCTAAAGGATCTGTCACAAAGCACGGTGGTGGGTTACTGGTTACCACATAAGCCAAGCCCTTGATCTGCCGTGTTTGAGGAAACCCTTTGTTCCTTTCAAGTCTCTATTCTCTCAGCCAGGGTTGGCGCAGAGACCGAAGCACTGTTTTCTCTTTCTTCCTTTTCTTTTTGGATTTTTAAAAATAACTGGCTTGTGCATTCAGGCAGTGTTCCAGAATTAGGTTCCCAGGCTTGGGTTCAGGGCCAGGGACTTCAGCTACCCCTTACTCCTGGGAGCACCTGGAGGAGTGAACCCAGGAAGACTGGGGGGATGGGGAGGGCATTAAAACCATGCCCTCGAGACAGACGCAAGCTGAGGCAGCAGCCCTGTGAGGTGAGGCTAAAGAGTACAGACAGAGTGATGGGGGGTTCCAATCCTGGCTGCAGTAGCCCCAAGCTGGCTGACTCTAGTGTACCTCCATTCTCTTCTGGACCTCAGTTTTGTTAAGTTAGAGGTCAGAGCAGAGATGACACCTTTCTCCATTGCTGGGTCCATGCCAGACATTACTAATCAATCTCCCCCTCCCCCAACCCTCAAGCTTGGATGAAACCTGAGAATTCTTTTCAACACAGTGCCCTGTGTGTTTACCACCAATTGAATCTGAGCAGTGCAAAATGAGACCTATTTCCCATTCTGGGACATCTCACGCGGCCAACATGAAGTGGGTACTCAAAAAATATTTATTAGATGAACATAAACAAATTTTTTTTTAGTCCCTACTACATCTCCTGCGAAGACTTGGCTCACTGGAAAAGACCCTGGTGCTGGGAGGGATTGGGGGCAGGAGGAGAAGGGGACGACAGAGGATGAGATGGCTGGATGGTATCACCGACTCGATGGACGTGAGTTTGAGTGAACTCCGGGAGTTGGTGATGGACAGGGAGGCCTGGCATGCTGAGATTCATGGGCTCACAAAGAGTCAGACACGACTGAGCGACTGAACTGAACTGAACATGCCAGATAGTGTTGTAAGTACTTCTAAGCAGTGAACAAAACAGAGTTCCTGACCTCAATTCAACGTGTGGGGGAGACAGGCAATAAGCAAATAAACAGAGAAATAAATATCAAACATCAGGTGGTAATCAGTGCTGTGAAGAAAAATGAACCAGAATAAAACAATGGAGAGTGACAGAGGATGGGTGTGGTGGCGGGGTTGGGGGGTGCATATTGTAGATAAGATCATTAAAGAAGGTCTTCTGAGGAGTTGATAGCACAGCAGAGAACGCAACAGAGTGAGAAATCTCTTAAGATTCCATCACTCTAAGACTATGAGTGGATTTGACACTAAGATTCTAATTTTTGTTGTCTAAGATTCTAGAATCCCAGGAACTTAGGAACCTGTAACTAAAATTGCGGATTTTTACTGCTTTCACATTCTCTGACAATGATTCTAGAATTTTGTGACTCTGAAATGCTAGGATTCACTGAAACATCTTTTTTGCTTGAATAGACCAGGATTCATTGCCTACCCTCTCCTGCTACCCTTAGGAAAGGAAGCTGAAAATAGAAACATCAAAACAACAAGCCATTCCAGCTCTAAGTGCCATAGTAAACAAATGGTCCAATGTTGCTCCGACGGTTTAATTGCAGCAGCTCCAGACAAGCTCATTCATGAAGCATCTTCAGTTGATGAAGAGGAGGAGTGAGACTTTGGGGGAAGGGGTGGCTTGTGGCTATCTCTGAGGAAGGATCTGAACTGCCATCCCAGGTGAGGGCGATGCTCTGGGAAGCTGGCTGGGTTTTAGCAGTCAAAGCCTACTTTGGCTGGATCAGACACCCTTTGCTTTGGGGATCAAGATGGTGGATATTTCCTAGGAGATTAAGAAAGGCCTCTCTGAAGAGATGGCATTAGAGCTGGATCTGAAGGACTAGACAATGCCAGGTTGACAGACTGCCAGGGGAAGTGAATTACAGGCAGAGGGAATAGCAGATGCAAAGGTTCTGAGGTGAGAGGGAGCTTGGCTGGTTCCCAAAGCTGTTGGAATGCATAAAAACAAGGAGATAAGATTAGAAGGGCATGAAGGGTCTGGATCATACATGGGTTTGTAGGCCAGGACTAGGAATGTGGAAGCTCCTGAAAGGTTTTAAACAGAGGAGTGACATAATGTTAATTCTTTAATTAAAATATTCCTAAGCACTCTGAGTAGAATGAACTACTGTGGGGAAAAGTAGAAACTAGAAGATTAGTAAGAAACTGGTGTTTGTCCCACTGAGAAATAATGGTGGCTTAGACTTAAATGGTGGCAGTAAATCCATCTGTTCATCTCTCCCTTCTTCCTTCTCTCTTCCTTCCATCCTTCCCTCTATCCATCCATTTGTTAACCAAACACATATTAAGTGTCCGTGGGGAGTTGGGCATAATGCTGGAATCACAAAGATGAATTCAACATGGTTCCTAACCATGAGGAACTCATAGACCGGCAGGGTGCATGACGTTGCCGTACAGTGGTATGAACGCTCCAGGTAAGAAATTCACCAGGTATGGCGCAAGCTCACAGGAGGAAATGTGTTGAGCCTGGGAAGCTGGAAAAGGCCTCGTGCAGGAGGAGTTGATGTTTGAATTGGACCTTTTGGAAGACACAGGGGAAGTGGGCAGCCAGGAGAGTGTCCCTGGCAGGGGGGCAGCGTGAGTAAAGGCAAGGGGGTAGCCTGAGAGAGCATGGTGTGTATTGAAATGTGGAGATGTCCAGGTTGGTGGAATCAACAGGTGTGTGGAGGCACACTCTGGGAGAGGTGGAAGGCACACTTGTGATGGGCCTGCCCCTTGCTGCTCAGTTCTGCCTGCCCCAACCAGAGCTGAGTAATTTAATTAAGTGCCAACTCTCAAATAAGATGCAGCTGTTAAGCAGATGTCGCCTTTCACCCCAGATGGAGGTGCATCTTGGCAACGGGCACAGCATTTCTAGGGCATCTAATTTGTGAAGCTGTAGAGAGGAAGGAAATTCAAGACACTGCCATTATTATCTAACGACCATCATTCGCTCGGCCCCCACCCCTAGTACCTCTGCCACCTGTCAGACATTCCTGTTGGCTTCAGACTAGAGACAGGGAAGTGGGCTTGCAGGTGGACTAGGAACTTGACTTGCTGGTTCTCGCTCAGTAAAGGAAAAGAAAAGTAAATGAAAAAGCTGTCAATCCACAGAGAATCCCCAAGAACTTTTATGATAGTGGAAAGTGACCTATTGCCCCAGTTTTCATGAAAGGGGCACAGACAATAACCGCTATCTACTGAACTGCTACTTACAGTCACACGCTGAGTGCAGTTCTTCATGCACCTGGTCTCTGGTTCTCTAGGCCCCCCCATCTCCATGCACCAATGTACCCCATGCAGGTACTGCCTCAAGGCCTCTGCCCTTGCTTCCTCCCCTGGGAATGCTCTTCCTCCCCTGGGAATGCTCTGTCCACGTGGCTCATTCCCTCCTGTTTTTCAATGTCACCTCCTCACAGAGGCCTTCCCTGACCCCCTGCTTACAGTAGCAGCCTCTCCATCATTCTCTATCCCTTACCTTGCTTTATTTCCCTTCATCACCAGATACGTGTATGTTTACTTGGTGTCTGTTTCTCTCCTCTAGAGTTTAAACTCCTAAGCACAAAGATTTCTGTCTCTTTTATTCATTGTGGCCCCTCCAGCACTCAAAAGAATGCTTGACACAGGGCAGAACTCTAAATATTTGTTCAGTGGGTGGATGAATGATCAATGGATCTCATTGAACTTCAGGGAGATAAAATCACTTTCCCAGGAGTAACATAGCTGCGAGGGGCAAGCTTGGATTTGAATTTGGGTCTGTCTATTCCAAAACTCTTTCCTTAAGGCTCTCTCCTCTACTCTTTCTCCATAGCACTTACAACCACTTACTTGTTAACGATCTGTTCTTGTGTTTGGTATCTGTCTCCCCCACTAGAATGGCAACTCCACTGTAATAACAGAGTTCACCTGTTTTATTCACAACTGACTCCTCTCACACACATACTTCTTTAATCCTGGAAGCAAGCCATTTTACAGATGGGAAAATTGAGGCTCAGACAGAGGAATGGTTTGCCTTGCCCAGGGTCCTCCACCTAGTGAGTGGAGAGCAGGTTTTCATTTGTCATATGAAAGGGTCCCCCATTTAACACTTGCTGGTTCAGTCCACCCAAGGGACTCCCAGCCTGGCCAGAAGCTCCACTCACAGCCTGCTTTCCCCTCAAGGTCAGCAGTGTCAGGGCCAACGTCAAGCTAACCCTTAATTCATAACTCCCCAGTTTTGTCCATTCAAGTAAAAACTTTGATGTTATTTTAACTCAAATCCCCCATTGACTTCAATGGAAGCTTTGAATCCATGAGGAAGTTCTGACAGCGATTTTGGAGGTAGCACAAGCACCCAGTGGAAATCACATTAGCATACTCATTATCTCAGGATTCTTTGAATGTGTTTTTCAGCTGTTCCCTTAAAGTGACTGGCAACAATGGATCCTTTCTATTCACGAATTCCCGGGCCTGTATTGGGGCTGTGGTGGGCTCCTAGGTGCTTCTCTGCGCTTTCCAAATGGTGACAATGATGTGAACCCCTGCGGCATAAGGTAAGGTAAAGAATGCCATCCAGGCAGACACTCTGGGGTAAAAGAAGCACATGGTCCGGGTTTGGAAGAAACAACTCCTCAAGTCACTTAGGGCCGGGTGTGGTGGGACCCCCAGGGGTGAGAGTGGGGGCTCAGGTAACAAAACTGTTGCTAAAGGGCAGGGATGGCTTTGGGTTGTCAAGATGGCTGCTCAACTCCGGAAAGTGCCAGAATCAGCTGGGGAGCATCTGCCAACCCTTAGCATCCAGAACCCCCACAGAAGACCATTTAGCTCTGAATCTTGGGACTTGGGGGGACAACTGGGCCTCAAAGGCTTTTGAGTGTTCCCGGATGACTCTAGTACACTGACAGGCAGCTAGTAAGTGGAGCTAAACTGTTCTCTCAGTCAAACCAGAGGGGAGGGGAAGCTGGAAATTATGCCATGGGTGATGGTGGCAGAGAGGGGCAATAGGAAGTCCTCTGAGGATGTGTGGGGAAGAAGGCACATCAGAGAAAACATCCCCCTTTTTTTCTTTTTAAGAAAAATTTCAAGTACAGAAAAGTAGAGAGACTAGTACAATGACCCCCTTATCTGTTACCAGTCTCATCAATTACCAGCGTGATGCCCCCGTTGCGGGGGGAGGCTGAGGTGTATGTGGGAGGCAAAGCACCCAGCTTCCCTGGGAGCTTCCTGGAAAGCCAGCGCTCTTCGCCAGTGGTTCTGTGACAGTGGATCCCTGGTGGGAATGCAAAGCGCCCCACCAAGCTCTCAGGCTACGACAAGTTTTGGCAGGAGAGCCAACAACTGGGACACAAGGACTTCTGTAGTAAGGAAAAAAAGTTATACTTAAGAAATTCCCAACTATTTGAAATAATTCCTCCTCGACTAGTTCCTCGGTCCTCGTGTTTTGGGACAGGGCTGTGAGCATCCCCTTTTGGTGGGACCTCTCTGGCTGCTGAGTGCAGACACCTGCAGAAGGCGAGCACAGAGCAGAAGGTGTTGCAGTCTCCCCAGACCCACTGACAGTTTAGCCACTTGCAAATCATTCAGCTGCCAGTGCTCCAGGGACTGAGTTAGTTCAGGGCCCCCTTCTTGTCTTCACTTGTGTGCCTTCACGTAAGAGTCTCTGTGTTTTCACACTGTCTTTGTAATATCTGATCCTATGGGGTCTTTTGGTTTTTATGCATTTTTCCATCTCTGAGATCCAGATTCAAACACAGTACCAATACTAGACCAATTGATACTGATCAGTTTAGCTAACTGCGCTCAGCCCTGCTGGGTGGAGATTTTGCACCAGGCCAAACCAGTGGCTGCCGGCTGGCCTCTATTTTGGCAGCCTTTGGCTCAGGTGACACCTCCTGCTCCAATCAGCTGCTGTGGTGGCTATGGAGGCACTATTGGGTACGAATATAAAGTCCGAATGGAATAGTGCATGGATTAAGGTGGACTCGGGCAGACTGCCTGTGCTCAGGTTCAGACCCAGCCTTCGCCACTTATTGTGACCTTGGGCTGCGTATTCAACCTTACACTGGTGACGAGTATGTAAGCTGATCAATGAAGCACATAGTACAGTATTTAATTAGAGCCCCAAAAGTGTTCATCACCATTGCTGCTACTATCAGGGGACAGTTTATCTGCACTAAGTTAGATGCTTTAAAGGCAAGTTCTCATTCAGTTCTTTAAAAACCCACAGTGAGATAGGCTGTCTTTTCTATCCCATCACATAGGTGTGAATATAGAGGGACAGGGAAGTTACCTTCTGGTTCTAGGGTCCCTCAGCTAGTAAGGATGGAGCTGGGATTCAAACACAGGTTTGTCTAGCTCCAGAACCATTGCTCTGATTCACTGTGCCCCTGACAGGGCACCTATGTATAAACGCCCTCCATTGGCCACTTGTGCAAGGCTTAGGCAGGAGCCTCCCACACCCTGGAAGGTGCAGCACTGCCCCTGACCCCACCCCGCCTCAGCTGGCCCTGCCCTCCAAGGATGCAATCTGCTAAAGTGGAGACTGCATCCTGTCTGGCTCTGGTCTACAAAAGCCGTTCCTATCCCTCGTCCTACGTGGTCCTCAGCAAGTGCCAACAAGTTAGTAGACTGGGAATTATCCCTCCCATTTGAGAGATGCAGAAACTGAGGGTCACCAAAAATAGAATCAGAATTTGAACCCAGGTCTGTCTGTCCCTTTCCCCTTCTCCGTCCCCTTTGCAGGGCAAAGCTGAATCCAAGGGGATCTGGAGCCACTGTAGATTCTCAAACAGGGTAAATTAAAGGCAAGAAGAACTTGGGGTCAGAATGGAGGACCTCAGAACTGGAAGGTGCCTCATGTAATTGGGCCCAGAGAAGCCAGAGGGTTGCTGGATTTGTGCCCTGATCACTGCTTAACAATTCAACAGTTGTGTAAACTTTCCTACTCATGACCTGGGGTTCTTTCAGGGTGTAGAGGAAATGGAGTGAAATGAATTCCAGGTGCCAGTTTAATTCCATGAAGTTCAGTATGCCTGCCAAACACGGGGATTTGATGCAGGTTCCCTGACTGAAGGACTGCAGGGAGGAAGGGGTATCTGCAGGCTCTTGGCTCAGGTTTTCCTCTTCTGACACTCACACACAAAGCAGGGCCTTGCTTATCCTCCAGGGTGATTATCGCTCAACAGTCCCTGGGCTTCACATATGTAGGCTTTTCAGCACACCCGTGGAATCAAACAGACAAGGATTTGAATTCTTATGTTGCACCTACTCACTGTGTGACCTGGGGCGAGTCGCTTAACCTCTCTGGGCTTCCATTTCCTCATGTATCAATACAGTCCTCTCCTATTTGGTTACCGTGAGGACCGAGTAAGATATGTTCATACAGTGCTTGCTGTAGTGCCTGGTGTGTGGTGAAAGCTGTTATTGTTATTTTAGGCACTAAAATCCCATGTCCCCCACACAAAAAACTTCAGACACTTGCTGTTGGCATGGGGATGATTAAGAGATTTACCTTTTAGAAACATAAAAGAATGATTAAAAAGGAAGGGTTATTTTGGTGACAGGGTGGAGGATGCATTAGGAGGAACAAGACTGAAAATGAAATATGTCCATTAGGAATGTGTTTGGCTGTTGGTAGCAAAAAAATCCAACAACGAAACAGATTTCCAGTCTTTCCTCAATCTTCACTCTCCCTCTCTTCCTTAGTCAATAGAATTCCTAATTTTATCTGGGCACGTGGCAGCCTGGCATGAAGATTACAGTTCCTAGCTTCCTTTTCATATTTTAGGTATGGCCATGAATTTCTCTTGCCAATGGGAAATGTTTTATGTGATTTCTAGAGAATGCCTTAAAAGAGAGAGTATACACATTACTCCTCTCTTTCTCCTTGCTGGCTGGAATTTGAGATGTGAGGACTGGATCTTAAGCAGCTATTTTGTAAATTAAAGATGGTTGATGATTCTTTGACCCTCTTTCCATCGAGAGGAAGAGTCAATTTGAGTCAATTTTTCCCTTCACTCAATCTAGGCTGGCCTGTGACTTCTTGGACCAAAAGACTAGAGTGGAAATGATGTTCTGCCAATTCTAGGTGTTGCCCTTAAGAGAACTGACAGCTTCAGCCATGGCTTTTTGGATCCAGAAGCTGCTATTGGCAAGGTCAAACCACTCTGCTGGAGAGATCACCTGGAAAGGCCCTAGGACTACATAGAAAAAGAGAGGGACCCAGCTGAGCTTAGCACTGTAGTCATCCCAGGAAAGCACCGGCATCCCAGTAAAATCTTCAGCTGAATATGAAAAGTGACTAGTTGATGCTTACAGATGAGAAGGATCACCCAATTATTGTTGTTCAGTTGCTGAGTCACGTCTCACTTTGCAACCTCAGGGACTGCAGCACGCCAGGTTTCCCTGTCCGTCACTGTCTCCTACAGTTTGCTCAGACTCATGTCCACTGAGTTGGTGATGATATCTAACCATCTCATCCTCTGTTGCCCTTTTCTCATTTCCCTTCAGTCTTTCTCAGCATCAGGGTCTCTTCCAATGAGTCAGCTCTTTACATCATGTAGCCAAAGGATTAGAGCTTCAGCTTCAGCAACAGTCCTCCAATGAATATTCAGGGTTGATTTCCTTTAGGATTGACTGGTCTGATCTCCTTGCAGTCCAAGGGATTCTCAAGAGTCTTTACCAACACCACAGTTCAAGAACATCAATTGTTTGGTGCTCAGCCTTCTTTACGGTCCAACTCACATCTGTACATGACTACTGGAAAAATCATACTTTTGACTATATGAACCTTTGTTGGCAAAGTGATATCTTTGTTTTTTAATATGCTGTCTAGGTTTGTCATAGCTTTCCTTCCAAGGAGCAAGTATCTTTTGATTTCATGGCTGCAGTCACTGCCCCCAGTGATTTTGGAGCCCAAGAAAATAAAATCTATTACTGCTTCCACTTTTTTCCCTTCTATTTGCCATGAAATGATGGGACTGAATGCCATGATCTTAGTTTTTTGAATGTTGAGTTTTAAGCCAGCTTTTTCACTCTCCGCTTTCACCCTCATCAAGAGACTCTTTAGTTCCTCTTCACTTTCTGCCGTTATAGGGAAATCATCTGCATATCTGAGGTTGTTGATATTTCTCACCCAACAGAGCACTGCCCAAATTTTTGACCCACAAAGCTGTATAAAAATAATAGAATGGTTACTGTTTGGGAGTTGTTTATTATAAAACCAGAAATAACCAGAACAGAGGATGAGATGGAAGCCGTTTGCTGAGGATGGTGCACCAATTACATTAGCCCTGGTGTGGCGACCTCCCAATTGCTTGTTACACAAGAAAAGTCAACTCTGTTTGTTAAAGCCTTGATGATACCTTGGTTTATTGCTCAAGGCCTCAGTTTCCCCAAAACCATTCAATTGGACTTTAGCTCCTGCCCTTACCTCCCAAGTGCCTGAAAGGATAAAGCAATAATCAAGAGGATGGGGTCCTTTTTCATGTATATAAACAGTACTTCTATCCAACAAGATCAATAGGTGTTCATGATGGGTGTGAACTCATCATGAACCAATTACAAAGGATTTTGGAATCAGACATACTAGGGCTTGAGGCTCAACTCTTCTCTTTTCTAATGTGATGGATTGGGGCAGTCACTAAATCTCTCCAAGCCTAGTTTCCTCATCAATAAAACACAGATGATGCTATTTCCCTTGTAGAGTCTGTGTGAGGATTAAATGAGATTAATCCGTCTACTTGATAAATAGTGAATTTCTCTCATATTCTAGGCCAGACCCACTCCTGATATTGGTGGGGCCTGGGGCCCACTCACTCCCAAAATTTAAATATTATATATCAAGCTAATACATTGTTTTGAAAATGTTCTATCCTTCTCCTCAAGGAATATAACTTCATAACTACTTGGAAGGCCAGGTTCAATTTGGAAACCCTGGACTCCTCAGACTGAGATGTTGAGCGGTGGTGGGCAGAGCTGGGCCCCAGCCCCTAGCTCCCCAGATGCCTTCTTCCTTCTCTCTTCTCATTCCTGGCTCCATGCCACACTGTGCAGACCCACATGCGCTCCAGGCTGCCTGTCCAAGCTCCCTTCACCCATGCTCCATCCTGTTGGTTGATTGACCTATTGGTTACATCCTGGGCCTAGTGTTTTGCTTGCAGACAACAAATCAGAAGAGGCCTGCAGAGGCCCTGGAATCAGCCTGGACCCTTGGGAAGGGAGCTTAAGAATCCTGGGACCCCAGAGTGTGTCTAGAAAGGGAGTAGAGTCTTGGGTGGGCATGTCCCCTTGGCCCTGTGGGGACATATGCAGCTGGAGGAGCCAGAGAGAGGCTCTTTAAAGTATGAGAACCAGGGACAAGGGCAGGGTCCCCTGCCTGGATCTGAGGCCTGCTAGTAGCTGTGCATCAGTGTATGAAACAGATACTGCCCCTGCCCTGTTCCTTCCATTTGGGCCTCAGTCTCACCTCTACTTGTAAAATGAGGGTTTAGCTGATCTGACATCTCCAAGTTTGTGTTGGAGACCAAGGGCTAGGGAATTGGTGACTGCCAACATGAATCTCCTAGACACCAGGAGAACAGATGCAAGAAGTGTGTGTTTAAGACCTGAGTGATCAACCTCCTCCTCCAGCCCAAGCCTGGCAGAGCAGGAGGGGCCTCCACTAGCTAGTCCAACCCATTATCCACACAAAACTTTAGCAGCCATAATAGCAATGTGACTTCCTGTCAAACCTGGAATAAAACCCCGGCTCTTTGCCAAGACCTGCAAAGTTTTTTCCACTTGGCCTCTGGCTACCTGCAGTTGCTCACCCACCACTCTTGCCCTTCCTCACTGAGCTGTAGCCCCCTTGACATTCCTTATATTTATGAAATGTAAAGAGTCCACTCTTCCCACCCCCAGGCCTTGGCCCTGGCTGTTCCCTCTGCCTGGACCACCCAGCTCTTTGCACAGCTGTATCCACTCCTTCAGGCCTCAGCTTAGTTGCCCTGGGATGTAGAGATGTTCACTGACACCTTTCCAAGAATAGCTCTCCTTTATCCCAGTGCTCTCTTTATAATTTTCCATCTTCCTTAGCATGACCAGAAGTGGCAGACGGAGTGATTAAAAGGTCACCCTTGGAGCAGGACTGAGTCCAAAGCTAGTCTCCACCATCTACTGGACTCTTGAGTAAATTCTTCAGCCTATTTTGCCATGAATATATTATCCAACCTCTCATTTTCCTTGAATAGTTGATTCAACCTCCATTTTCCCATCTGTGAAAGGGGGTAATAATCTGTCTCTTAGGTCTGTTGTGAGATTGGAGGAGCAAACACACGTATTTATAGCATTTAGAACAGAAGTCTGGCACTCGCATTTTTTGTTTTTGCCATTTTATTAGCACTTGTTATCTGAAATTATCTTGTCTGTTTATTTCTTTACTTATTGCCTCGCTTCTCTTCTGAAAGGCAAACGCCTCCTTGTGCCTGGATAAAAGGATTCCAGCAAGGAGCAGGCACTTTGCCCAGCCCTTCTGAACATCTCCCGGTGCAGATGGGGAAGCTGAGGCAGGAATAGAGGGTCGGGAGCGAGGGCCTGGCGGGGAGAGCCCACCAAGCTGCTGGGCTCTCTCGGCGGCCCCTCTTGCAGACTGGCACTGAGACGCCCCCAGCGCGGCGCGGCGCGGAGTTCGGCGGCGCCGGCGCTTTGGTTTCCAGCGCTTAGGTCTTTCAAGGCCCCACAGAAGGGAATGCGGGAAAGCCGCCTACAGCCCGCATCAGCTGCGGGCCCATTCTCTTGTTCCCGGTGCACGAACGCAGGCATTTGCATGAGATCAAGAGCTCTGTTTGCTGAGACGGCCTGTTTGCGCTCCCGCGCCCAGAGGACACCCCTCCTCAGACCTCGCGGGACAGGCTCCTGTCAACTCGTTTGTACTCTGCGGAGGCGTGGGAACCCTGGAGCACACGAACTGCCCCTGGGGTATCTACCCCAGGGTCTCCCTCCTGGTCTTGGCCCCCGCTGGCTCCTTCATGCGAAGGAGCGCAAGCGTGAACAAGGCCTAACCCCGGGAGAACGCAGTCTACCCGAAGGATGCGCGCCTGGCACCTAGGAGGGGCTCAGTGAATATGGGCTCGGATGTCCCTCCCCACGCTGTTTCTCAGCCAGCTCTTTGCAAATCCCCCCCAGCCGCTACTGTCGGAAGCAAGTCATTAAGAGCAGCGGTTCGGGAACCAGGGAAACCTGGCTTCAAATCTTACTCCGGCCCACACTGCCATCTGTGTAGTCAGAAGCAAATTATTTTGTCTTTTGAGGCCACAACTTCCTCATCTGTAAAATGGGGATGGAAGAGTCTGGAGGGTGCTTAGTTCAGTCACTGTCATAAATTAAGTGCTTAACTCATTCTTACAGTCACCACTTCCAGTTTACAGGGAGTCAGTGGCAAACCCTCCAGATCTCCTTAGAGTCAGTTTTTAGCAACCTAAAGGTCCAGATCCCCGCAGGGTTCTACAGAGCCAGTAAAGATGCGCTCTTCCCTCGTGCTCCCTCCCCACCCCCAAACCCCAGAAGATGCACAGGCTTTCTGTGAACTGAAGAGTAATGGCTGGCTGGTCCGGTGCCCGGGGTGAGGTTCTGGGACGCTTTTCTGCCTAGTTGAAACTCATTATTATTGTTATAATTCTTTAATTTAATACAGAAAGCCTCCTTTGGAGACAGCGCACTATTCGGAGCAGCCCATGATCCCTCCACGGTTCCCTGCCAGGAAGGAAGCCTCAGGCTGCCCTCTAGTGGCAGGCAGGGTTGTGCAGACCCAGTGAAACTGGCAAACAAGGGAACCAGAGAAGCAAGCTTCACTTAGCACGTGGTGGAGGCTCTCTGGAAGTCGGAGGGAGAAAATACATTCTGGTTCTCTCTCTGCTGTTTGTGGTTCTGCTGGATCTCTCAGAAACCTTGGGAAAAGAGAATAAAAGACTGAATTTGAAAGGCACGGGATTTTTTTTCATTCTGCTTTTATTTATTTTTGAATAGAAAACACATTTACATGATTCCAAAGATAAAAAAAGACTAGAGTGAAAAGGAATTTTTACCTTCCACTCTTGCTCCCCTGCCGTCCAGTTCCTCTTCCTAAAGGGAGCTGTTGTCATGTTTCTTGTGTAACTTCCAGCAGAAAGTCTACGCAAATACAAATATTTTACAGGATCAGTAGCTTCTTCCATATATTCTTTTGTATGTTGCTGTTTCATGTAAAAATGTATCATGGGATTTGTTCTGTATTGATTCATGTAGAACTGCCTGATTCTTTTGAACAGCTGCATAATATTCCATTGTCTGATCTTATAATTATTTGATCAGTCTTCTATTGACAAGCCTTTAAATTGTTCCCAATCTTTAGTAATCATGTTACAACAATAATCTTGTATAAACACTGTTGTGCATGAGTGAATCACTCAGCTATTGATGCATAACAAACAGCTTTAAACAAAAAGCTTTTGTTATTGGTCATATGGATCACTGGTGGCTAGGTCAGGCTGGGCTAATTTTGTGTTGGCTCTTCTGTCTGGATCAGAGGGTGGGTCTTGCTGGGGGCTGGCTAATCTAGGAAGAATGAGCTCAGTCACATGTCTGGTAGTTGGCTGGGTATCAGCTGGGGTAAAAGGGCGCCTGGGACATGTCTCTCATCATTCAGCAGAATGTAAGGCCTCTGGAAAGTCCGTGACTGGCATTACATTCCACCATATGCTATTGGTCCAAGCAAGTCACAGGCCAGATTTAAGAAGTGGGGAAATTAAAAACACTTCTCCAAGGGAGGAGCAGCAAAGTCACATTGTAAAGAGTATGATGCAGGGACATGAACTATTGCTGTTATTAAAAATTATTTTTTAATTTTAAATTAGTATTTTTATTTTATAATGGTTAGATTTACAGAAAGTTGTAAAGATAGTACAGAGAGTTCCTATATACTCCTACACCCAGCTTCCCCTATTGTTAACATCTTGTATTACTGTGATACATTTGTCACAGCTAATACTGATACCAGTATTGACACATTATTATTAGCTCAACTCCATGCTTTATTCAGATGTCATTAGTTTTTCCTTAGTACTTTTTTCTGTTCCAGGATCCCATCCAGAATGTCATATTACGATTAATCATCATGCCGTCTTAGGTTCCTCTTGGCCACGACTGTTTCTCAAACTTTCTTTGTTTTTGATGAGTTTTATGGTTTTGAGAAGCGCTGGTCAGGCTTTCTGTAGATTATCCCTCAGTTTAGGTGTTAGGTATTTTCCCCATGATTAGAATGGAGCTATGAGGTTTCAAGAAGAGGACCTCAGAGGTGAAGCATCATTCTAAGCACAGTATATCAAGAGAACATACCATCAGCGTCACTAATCATTAATGATGTTAATTTTAGTCACCTGTCTGAGATAGTGTTTGCCAGCTATCTCCACTGGGACATCACTCTTTTTCCCTTTCCATGTTATTCTCTGTGAGAAGTCACTATGCACAGCCCACACTGAAGAGAGGGAGAGCTATTCTCTATCTCTTTGAGGGGGCAGAATCTACATAAGTCATTTGGAATTCTTCTGCTATTTGTTTATTCCATTGTATATTATATCCATGTAGTTTCTCCAAGGAATCCAGTTCCTTTTATTAAGAATGGTATTAGAAGCCAAGATCTGAGTGCTGAGCGTGCTTGTTGCTACCTGCAGCCACTCTCAGTGGACAGAGCTAGGAAATACAAGCAGGTGGTGGGAGCCTGTATGTGCCCATAACTATAGTTATTTCTACATCTATCCATTAGCATTGTGTTAAGCTAAACATTCATGCTAATGTTCATGAGTTCATGCTAATGTCTCCAACATGAATTCATTCATACAGTTCATTCTATTCTTCTCTCCTTGCTTATCTGTAAGCTCCCCATCCCCACTTCAGCGGTAAGAAACCTGGCTCCCACCATCTGCCATCTATTTACTTCATTGTTCAATTCTAGTGCACAGGAACAGGAGTTTCAGAATTGCCAACCCACACTCTCATGAAGTGTAACTTTACCAATAAAAGTACAATGCTGTGGACAGTTCTTTTGGTCTTTAGTTTTCTTGTTTTCAGTTATTCCTAGAGTTATTTATGTCGGCACGTCTGTTCCCCACACCCTTCAGTGAGTCATACATTTGTAATGAAGTTAGATTCTTTTATAAAATTTGCATACATTCAGATTCACTCTTTGTGCTGTGAACTCCTATGAGTTTTGACAAATAGATGGTCATGTACCTATCACTACAATGTCATGCAAAATAGTTTCACAGCTCTAAAATATCCATGTACTTCACCTGGTCAATCATCTCCTACTCTCCAGTCCCTGAAAGCCACTGATCTGTTTTTCATCTCTATAGTTTTGCCCTTTTCTTAACCATATAAATGGAATCAAACATTAGGTAATGTTTTGAGTCTGACTTCTTTCACTTAGCAACATGCATTTAAGATTCATCCATACTGCTGTGTGGATTAACAGCTTGTTCCTTTTCTTTTTAATTGAAGTATTGTTGATTTACAATGTTGTGTTAATTTCTGCTTTACATGAAAGTACAGCAAAGAGATTCATTTATACATATATATTTTTTAAAATATTATTTTCCATTATGCTTTACTTCAGGATATTGAATATAGTTCCCGGTGCTATACAGTAGGACTTTGCTGTTTATCCATTCTATATGTAACAGTTTGCATCTATTAACCTCCAATTCCCAGTCTATCCCTCCCCCAACTCTCTTCCCCCTTGGCCACCACAAGTCTATTCTCTGTCTAATAGCTTGTTCCGTTTCCTGGTGGCTCAGTGGGTAAAGCGTCTGCCTACAATGCGGGAGACCTGGGTTCGATCCCTGGGTCGGGAAGATCCCCTGGAGAAGGAAATGGCACCCCACTCCAGTACTCTTGCCTGGAAAATCCCATGGACTGAGAAGCCTGGTAGGCTACAGTCCATGGGGTCGCAAAGAGTCGGACACGACTGAGTGACTTTCCCTTCCCTTTAGATTGCTAAGGAGGGTTCCAAAG
Organism: Bison bison bison; assembly: GCF_000754665.1. Lineage (NCBI taxonomy): Eukaryota > Metazoa > Chordata > Mammalia > Artiodactyla > Bovidae > Bison > Bison bison. The sequence continues at coordinate 14,936,518 of NW_011494635.1, forward strand.
TGTGGATGTACCACTGTTTATCCATCCACTTATTAAAGAACTTCTTAGTTGCTTCCAGCTTTTTTAGGAATATGAATTTGCTATATAAATATTTGTATGAAGGCTTTTGTGTGGACATAACATTTCTAATCAGTTGGGTAAATATTTAGGAGTGCAATTGCTACATCATATGGTGCATATATGATTAGATTTACAAGAAATTGCCAAATTGTCTTCTGAAGTGCTTGTACCATTTTTCATTCCCACCAGTGTGGGTAAGGGTCCCTGCTCTTCTGCATGTTCATCAGCACATCAGCACAAAAATGATACTGCCAGATTTTTTTTTTGGAATGTGATCATTTTAGTAGGTATGTAATAGTTGTTTCAATTTACCTTTTATTTTAGCTGGCATTTCCTTAATGACAAGTGATGCTAAGAATCTTTTCATATGTTTATTTGCCACTTGTATATCTTCCTTGGTGAGGTGTTTGTTCATATGTGTTTCCCATTTTTAAGTCAGGTTGTTTGTTTTCTTATTGTTGAGTTCTAGAAGTTCTTTGTATATTGTGGACATGATTCTTTGATCAGATATGTGATTAGCCAGTATTTACTCTCAGTCTGTGGCCTGTCTTTTCATCTTCTTCACTTTATCTTTTACAGAAAAAAATGTTAATAAAGTCCATCTTGTCAATTTTTTTCTTTTGTGGAAATTGCATTTTTGGTATTGTGTCTAAAAACTTATCATCAAACCCAAAGTAAATCAGATTTTCTCCTATCTTTTCTTTCAAAGTTTTGTTGTTTTGTGCTCTACATTTAGATCTATGATATATTTTGAGTTCATTTTAGTTTTCATGTAAGGTATAAGATATATGTTGGGAATCTTTTTCTTTTTTGCATATGGACATCTAATTATTCCAGCATGAGTTTTAAAGAACCATCTTTTCTCCAAATAAGTTCAATCTTTTAAAATGTGTTGAGTTCTTTTGTGGTCTAATACATGGTAACTTGGGCTTCCCCAGTGGCTCAGATGGTAAGGAATCCACCTGTAATGCATGAGACTGGGCTTGATCCCTGGGTCAAGAAGATACCCTGGAGAAGGGAATGGTTACCCACTTCAATATTCTTGTCTGGAGAATCCTCAGGATGGAGGAGCCTGGCAGGCTACAGTCCATGGGGCTGCAAAGAGTCTGACACAACCGAGCAACTAAGCACGTGTGATATCTTGGAAAATGTCTTTCCATTAGAATCTTTAACGTATTAGTTGTAGTTGTTTTAAATTCCCTGCCTGATAATTTCAACATGGGTTAATCTGAGTCTGCTTCTCGTGATTGTTTTGTCTCTTCAACCTATAATTTTGTCTTGCCTTTTGGCATATGTGATAGGCTAAATAATGGATCTTGAGGTACAATGATTATTCTGGATTATCCAGATGGACTTTAAGTGCAACCATATGCATCCTTTTGAGATAGGCAGAGGAAAATCTGATACAGAGAGAGAAGAAGAGGAGAGGGTGATGTGACCATGCAGAAAGTGATTAGAGCCATTCAGCCACAAGCCAAGGAATCCTGGCAACTGCTGGAAGCTGGGAAAGGCAAGGAAGGGAGCTCAGCCCTGTGATATTTTGATTTCAGCCCTGTAATGCTGATTTTGAGTCTCTGGCTTCTAGAAGAGTAAGAGAATACATTTCTGTTGTTTTAAGCCACCAAGCTTGTGGTAATTTGTTATAGCAATCCTGTCTTGTACATTTTTGTTGACAGTTGCACATATTGTAGAGGATAACAAATACAGACCTTTAGTGTGAAGATCGATGTTAATTATCGCTAGGACTTGGGCCACATTTAATGCTTGTGTAGCTTTATGTACGTGGGACTTCACGGTCCTTCGTGTCCTTGTTTTCTCCTCCTTTTTGGCTCTGGAGCGTCTCTTTGAATGTCTCCTCAGAGAATCTGTGTCTTGCAGCTCTTTGTAGCACTCTTTCAGCTGTAATCTGCTGTGCTTATTTATACTGGGGCCTTACTGGTGTGGTGGTAGTAGAGCAGGGTGGAGGGAAGGCATTCCCTCATCTTCCAAGTAAGTCTCAGTCTTTTTGTGGGCTTACATCTCATCTCAGGGGTGTGGCCTTTACAAGTGTTGCTGTTCCTCTTCTAGAGGTAAAGCTCCTGCCATCCCGCTGCTTCTAGTCCCTTCCCCACCCAGGTGCAACATCCCAGCCTACCGCCTATGTTGTGTATACACACATACATTTTCCCCCTTAGGTGAAACAGGAAGGCTGGAGAGGGCTGAAGCGCTGCAGAGTTCCTTTTGCCTGAGCAGGGGTGAAATCTCAGAATTGCTCTCTGGCATAATCCTCTACGCTGGAGATTAGGGAGAAGGATCCAGAAGGGCATCACCATGACTGCTTTTTGCCTTCTCCTACCAGTTACCTGGGAAACTCTCTTGGATCCTTTCCATTAGAGCCTGGTGATGTTCCTGGAGGAAAAATCTACAAAAATACTAGGTCTTCCCCACCCCCATGACTGGAGTCTTCAGAAGCTTCTCACTCTTATGTTAGCCCGCTCTCAGCCTTCAGCAGTTCATCACAATTACTCCTTAAGTGTTCCACCAACTCGTAACGTTGCTTGGGTAAGCCAGTCTTGGGTGCCATATCTCATTGAGTACACTTGACTCCCCATATTTTTGGGTGGTGTTTGCCCTGCAGGCTCATGTCTGTGATGGATTCAAGAAAAGCCATTGATTTTCAGCCTCTCTCTTTCTTGTTGTAAAGACAGAAGTAATGACTTTCAAGTTCTTTACATGTTGGCATTGAAACCAGAAGTCCTTATTGTAACCATTTTTTTATATTAATCTACCACAGCAAGTGAAATATATTAAGGGTCACAAAATTCAGAGGACTATAATCTTGGAATCATAAAGACTTTGGCATAGACTCAGAGTTTTGCAACTAGGGAAGCATAAATTCTAAGAATAAAAATTCCCCAGATTGAAAATCTCCACGGGCTCACGACTGCTTACAGGATGACATGACATGAAACACTTTTCGTTACCTGGCCCTTTCCACCCCTCCAGCCCCATTTCTCACCCCTATCACACCTCCCATCCAGATCTTATTCCCCCTCCCACTCCCCGCAGAAAACAAACTCTGGGTCCAGCCACGTGGTAAACTAATTGAGATTCCCTGGTACACTTTGAGCATTGCCTGAAACATGGCAGCACTTCAACAATCATTTGTTAATCTAATTAATGAATAAAATTATAAAGGTCTTAGCACATGTGTAGCATATGGGAGTGTTAACAGTAGCCAGTTCCTACCATGCACCTGGTTTGTGCCTGATACTCTTCTAAGCACTTCACATGTATTGATTTATTTTCATAAACTTATGTGGTATTATTCCTGTTTTAAGGATGAAGAAACTGGGTTACGAAGGGGTTAGCAACTTGACCAGGGTAACCCAGAGGGTAAGTGCAGGGCTAGGTTTCAAACTCTAGGAAATTTCATCAATGGGTTGTAATCAACACAAAGCTCCTATTGTGCTAATGCTTAGACGCATCATGTCCGTTCACGCTAAGTCGCTCAGTCGTGTCCAACTCTTTGCAACCCTATGGACTGTACCCCATCAGGCTCCTCTGTCCATGAGATTCTCCAGGCAAGAATACTGGAGTGGATTGCCATGCCCTCCTCCTGGGGATTTTCCCAACCCAGGGATCGAACCTGCATCTCCTACACTGCAGGCGGCTTCTTTACCACTGAGCCACTGGGAAGCCCAGATGCATCAAGTACACGATAACCTGGATTTAGAAGAAATGAGGCCAGAGAGGTTAAGTGACTTGCCCAGTGTCACACAGCTAGCAAACACAGTAATGAAAATTCAAACCCAATTTGCTTGCTCTAAATCCCACACTCTTTCCTGTTCTCAGCATGGTTTCTGGGCTGTCTCTTGAGAAAATGAATGCACTTTTTCTCACCTCATTAAGCTATCAAACTCCTATTCTTCCTTCAAAACATAACTTAAGTGTCTCCTGTGCTATGGCACTTGTCCTGGCCTCTCCCTCATGCCACCCCAGCTGCTCCAGCCAGTCCCTTCCTCCCTGAGCCTTCACACCCCCACTCCTGCCCTCTCCACCACAGACCAGTGGTTAAAAATACAGCTCTGCACACAAGGGGTCTTGAGTTCAAATTATGGCTCTGTTGGGGGACCTTGATGAGCTTTTCATATAATCATCTGACCTTGACTTTTTCCTTATCTGCAAAATGGTGCTGAGAAAAGCACCTCCCTCATAAGACTGGGTGAAATATGTACCAACCTTAGCTAAGTGCTCGCTGAGACACTTACCATGCTGCATTATAAGTATCTGTTTAAATGTCTCTATCACTTGACTTGAGGGCAGAAGCTGATTATAATCTATCTCTTTCTCCCTAGCACCCAGCATGGCGTAGAAGAGGTATTAAATAAATGTGAAGTAAATGGATGAAAAAGAAATAAATGAATCTTAGAATCCTAGTCTCATAATTTCATCCATAAAATCTAAAAACCTTGCCTCACATAACTACAAAGTAGAAAAGATCTTAGAGATCAACTTCCTGAGGCTTTCAATCTTTTTGACGACCACCCACAGTTAGTAATACTGCCATCCAGAGCTCATGTGCGTGCACGTGCACACACACACACTTTAAGTTTTAAGAAAGAATACTTTCCCTAACTATGTAGGATAAACCCCGATATTTATTTCTTCTCCCTTCCCGTCCACTCCCCATCATCTTCTTCCTTCTTCTCTTCCATTAAAAAATGCTGGATTATGTCCACCACATTAATTTCATGACCTATGAATTCTTTATGGTTGATGGTTTGAAAATCCTTCAAGTTTGGTTTCAACAGTACATGAACTGAGAACTTCCAGATGTACAAACTGGATTTAGAAAAAGCAGAGGAACCAGAGATCAAAAAACATCCATTAGATCATAGAAAAAGCAAGAAAATTCCAGAAAAACATGTCCTTCTTCTTCATTGACTACACTAAAGCTTCTGACTGTGTGGATCACAACAATCTGTGGAAAATTCTTCAAGAGATGGGAAAACCAGACCACCTTACCTGCCTCCTGAGAAACCTGTATGCAGGACAAGAAGCAACAGGTAGAACCAGACATGGAAGAACGGACTGGTTCCAAATTGGGAAAGAAGTACATCAAGGCTATATATTGCCACCCTGCTTATTTAACTTACATGCAAAATACATCATGGGAAATGCCAGGCTGGATGAAGCACAAGCTGGAATCAAGATTGCTGGGAGAAGTATCAATAAAAGATATGCAGATGACACCATCCTTATGGCAGAAAGTGAAGAAAAACTAAAGGACCTCTTGTTGAAGGTGAAAGAGGAGAGTGAAAAAGCGGGCTTAAAACTCAACATTCAGAAAACTAAGATCATGGCATCTGGTCCCATCACTTCATGGCAAATAGATGGGGAAATGATGGAAACAGTGAGAGACTTTATCTTCTTGGGCTCCAAAATCACTGCAGGTGGTGACTGCAGCCGTGAAATTAAAAGACGCTTGCTCCTTGGGAGAAAAGCTGTGACCAACCTAGACAGCATATTAAAAAGCAGAGGCATTACTTTGCCTACAAATATCCCTATAGTCCAAGCTATGGTTTTTCCAGTAGTCATGTGCAGATGTGAGAGGTGGGCCATAAAGAAGGCTAAGCGCCAAAGAATTGATGCTTTTGAACTGTGGTGTTGGTGAAGACTCCTGAGATTCCCTTGGAAAGCAAGGAGATCAAACTAGTCAATCCTAGAGGAAATCAACCCTGAATATTCATTGGAAGGGCTGATGCTGAAGCTGAAGCTCCAAGCTTTGGCCACCTGATGGGAAGAACTGGCTCATTTGAAAAGACCCTGATGCTGGGAAAGATTGAAGGCAGGAGGAGAAGGGGACAACAGAGGATGAGATGGTTGGGTGGCATCACTGACTCAATGGACTCGAGTTTGCGCAAGCTCTGGGAAATGGTGATGTACAGGGAAACCTGGCTGCAGTCCACGTGGTCACAAAGAGTCGACTGAGCAACTGGACAACAATATTGTTTGAAAAACATTTCTCCAGTCAAGCTGCTCAACCAGAATCTTCATCCCTGACATGAGTTCTATACTTAAACCTCTGGGAAGGGAAGTGGCCACCTGAAGTTGAGGCTTCATTGCTGAACAGCATTATTGTTAGAAAGTCCTTCTTTTTCTCAAGTGAAATGAGCCCCAATCACTTCCTCTTTGGTTCCCTTCCGCTTGCTGGTATCAAGCAGTCACCGCACATCACTGGGTTTCACTTACTTCCCCTGCTCCCACACATGTGCCCTGCCTAAGTGCATGGAGCCTAAAAGTCTATCATCAAAGCCACTTTTGGGGGTTAAGGCCTTGCTTTTCACCCATCATCTCCCATTATTGTGTTTGTTTGCTTTCATAGGGCTGGGGGTCACTAGACTCAATCCATCTGAGTGGCTGAATTCTTCAGTTCCCGGAACAGAGAAGTTGTTGGGATTTGTGGGATGTCAGTGAGCCTGGAGAGGTGGTGGGAAGGTGGTGCTAGTGATGTCAGGGACTGGATGATACAGAAGGGTCCGGGAGGGCCCTCAGTTGGTCCTGATACATAGCAACTTGAGACGCCTGCTACCCTCTGCATCATGCCTGAAACCTCTGGGATGTTTGCCTCCCCTCACCCCAGGAGGCCAAGAGCATGTGGCTGCATAGGCCACATAATCAGCAGAGCCCTGTGCAAACTGAGAATGAAGGGCCCCATGTTCCAAAAGTATTAAGTGTTTCAAGACGGCGACAGCAGAGCAGTAAACCAAGTATGAGCCCTGTGAGCACAGGCCCTTCGCAATTGCAGAGTTTGGACACCCACCATTACCAGCCCTGGCACTTTGCCTGGGAGGCAGTCTCAGCAGATGCGGTATGAATGAGGCCTGGGCCTGGGCTGGGACTCCAGAGTGCAGGAAGTGAAACCATGCCCATGGTTTCACGGAACCTGAAACCTATTCAAGGAACAAGGTCCTTAGAGATCACTTGGCCCAAACCCATCCGTGCCCAGCGATAGAATCTGAGAGCACAGAGGGCTGGCCCAAGGTCATCCTGGGAATTGGTGGCAGAGCCAGATCACAACTTCAGCCCTGCAACCCTCCCCCACTTTCCTCTCAGTCCTTTCTGAAGTTTCTTTCATCCTATGCAATGTCGGTGACTATTTATTTACAGCTTGCCAGTTTCTATCCCCTGTCCCCATATTCCTCTTTCTCCCCCAGGCTCCAGACTGCTGTGTCTGACTGTCCCCAACTGCAGTGGCCTCTTGCTTCCTGTCCCCCTCTTGCCTCCTCCCTGACCCTCTCCTCTCCATCCTCACCATGGCCACAAGAGTGTGCTTTTAATTTACAAATTGGATCCTCCCACACCTCTGCTCTCAGCCCACCAGTGTGCTGCACACGGATTGCAATCCCACCTCTTTACTGTGACTTACAAGGTCAGGCCCTGTGGTTTCTCTCATGATTGCCTGCCCCTCCCTCTGCAAGTGACCTTATTGTTGATCAGAAGCCCCACTCACGCCTGCCATGCAGCGAGCATCCTTCTATTCCCCCAGGTCCCCCCAAGGCCCCTCCTCCCTACGACCAGGTCTCAGCTTACATGCCCCTTCCCCTGGATCCTGGTCTTCCTCTGCACTGTCCCAAACACACGCCCTCACTCTCTCTCCCCACCACAGTCTTTACTTTGCTTCATAGTGCTAAGGGCTCCCCTGATAGCTCAGTTTGTAAAGAATCTGCCTGCAGTGCGGGAGACCTGGGTTCCATCCCTGGGTTGGGAAGATACCCTAGAGAAGGAAAAGGCTACGCAGTCCAGCATTCTGGCCTGGAGAATTCCATGGACTGTAGAGTCCATGGAGTCGCAAAGAGTTGGACATGACTTAGAGACTTTCACTCACATAGTGCTAACTTTCCTGACATCACACTGCACATTGGCTCCTTCGTTTTCAGCCTTCCTTCTAGAATGTAGCTTCCTTAAAGGTAGAGACCTGTCCTGCTCAGTTGCTTGGTGCCTTGTAGGGCACTTGGCACAGTTGGCACTCTGCTGAGTTGTAGGAATGAACAAACTGCTAAGGGAATGAATTGATTCAGCAAACAAGTGTTCTCACAGGCCATTCTGTGTCAGACACTGTGCTGGACACTGAACACTCAGACAGGGCGTCAGTGGACAAGAAAGTGTCCCTGCTCTCAAGGAGTCAGGTGACTGTCTTCAGGAGAGACAGAGGAGTGTCCAGAGGGGTGGCAGTGTGACATGAGTGGCTGTTTACACTCTGAGCCCCTCCTACTTGTGTTGAGAGCGAAAGATTGTGGGTCCTTGAAGCAAGAGGTTGGATTTTATGGACCACACATTCCCCTTTTGGAGGAGCTAGGGTGTCTCTGTCTGTCCCTGGTTCCACAGTCCATTAGGCCAGGACTGGGACCCACACTCACAACGAGGCCCCTAGGAGGAGCCCCTAGGTAGTGGAGCTTGCAGCCTGGGGGACAGCCATGTCCTGGGCACTGGAATCAGGAAGAAGACTGACTTGGCTCCACTCAGAGGAAACTGAACCTCCCCCAGTGGGCATGTGGTCCAGCCAGGGTGAGCCCTGTGGGTACCTTGGCACTCCTCAGACCATCTCCCAGAGGACTCCAATCTCCCCACTTCTCTTTAAGCCTCACAAAGCAGGAGACCCATGGCTACCCAGACCCTGCAGCCCAGCCCTGGTGTCCCCAGTCTCCTCCTGCCATGCAGATGGCATGACTAAAGCTGAAGGGCAGATGCAGGGGCCCTTGAAGGCAAAGTCACTTCCTCCAGGAAGCCATCTGTGCTTTCTCTGTGCTGGTGCTTCCGCCTTTTCCTTATCCCCATGGTTCACATTCCCTCTTTCTTTATTTATTCAAACATCCACCCATCCCTCCATCCATCCTTTGATGCAACCAAGATTCACTGAGCACCTACTATGCTCTTGTCACTTACAGTAGTGAACAAGAACAAGGCCCCTGCCCTTGCAGAGCTTACTGTCTAATGGGGAAATTATGTAACTGGTTGCCAATTAAAAATTAAATCAGAGCCGATAAATGCTATGCCAGAGAAGTACCTCCGCTTCAGGGTAGGAGGGCTTTCCAGAGGAAAGAACATTTCACCCAAGACTATCCTGTCCAATGTGGCAACTGAGCCCAGCCAATGCCAGGAGAAACTGAAGTTTTTATTTACTGTTAATTATGTTAAGTGTAAAAACAGTATAATACATACGGCTTTTGTTAATCACAACTTTATTGTTTAGGAAGGACTTGGGGTGTGTGTGTGTGTGTGTGTGTGTGTTAGTTGCTCAATGGTGTTCGACTCTGCGATTCTATGGACTATAGACTGCCAGACTCTTTTATCCATGGAATTCTCCAGGCAAGAATTCTGGAGTGGGTTGTCATTCCCTTTTCCAGGGAATCCTCCCAACTCAGGAATTGAACCCAGGTCTCCTGCATTGCAGACAGATTCTTTACTGTCTCAGCTACTAGGGAAGCTTAGACTACTGTAAGTAACAAAAATTTCAAAGACTAAAGGAAAAAACAAGGTAATAATATCACAGGATTTTTATATTATTACATGTTGAAATGGTACAATTATAGATGTTGAGTTAAATAAAATGTATTTGTTAAAATTAATTTCACCAGTTTCTTTTTACTTTTTGAATGCGAAGACTAGAAAGTCTAAAGCTCCCTACCTGGCTCACACAGTGTGTCTGGGGACAGAACTGAGCTGAGAGCAGAAAGGCATGTGGAGGTATAAAGAGCAGAACAAGCGTGAAGAGTGTGGAGATGAGGGGATCATATTTCTTAGGATGGAAATTCACATTTAGCTCCTATTACATGACCAGCATTTTAGACCTTATATGCATTAGACTCAGTGCCAGGTAGACTGAGTGCCTCCTGCTATAGATGAGGAAACGGAGCCCCAGGTTTGACTGAGGTCCAAGGGCTGGTGTGACCACTCCACCGAGCTGTCTGAACTATGCATGGGTGTCACCCTGAACTGGTTTTGTTTATGTCTGAGTGCCGCTCTCATATCGGCTCGGTCACATTTCTTCTGCCTGTCTCCCTCTGTCTCACTGGCAGAGCCTGCTGTTTTTGGGCACTTGCTCTGTAATTGTTGAATGAATGGGTGATGAGGGATGAATAACTTCCTGATGCTTTTAAGAAAAAATTATTGTGTCAGACCCTGTAGAAAGCCCAGTTCAAACTAGGCCGCTTCCAAATGCCAGCCCTCCAACCAGTGTACTCTCAATACCACACTCACCATGGATGGTGCTGCCCCCTAGTCCCTGCTGAGCCATCTGGAAGGGGTGCAGCAAAGAGTTCTTTTCTTTCTCCTCCTAGCTCCGAATGGGGTCCCAGGTGGCTCCTTTCGTGGGTCCTGTGTGCGTGCATAAGACAGTCCACGCCCAGGCCAGAGATAGCACACGCCTCCCACTGGAGACCTCAGGCTTCCTTGAGGTTTTGGGGTTTGGAAGGGGATGTGGGCCACAGTGACCACTTCTCTTACTGTGGCTTAAACCACTGCTCTAGGCCTGGGGGTGGGTGGGTGGGTGGTCAGGAACTGCGAGGCCCACCCCAGGCTGTCGGGAGACCAGGCAGTGGCTCATCCAGGGCTCGGAGCCACATCCAGCACTTGGAGCCAGCACATTCTAGGGACGCTGGGCACCTCCTGCCATGACTGCTACCCCTGGGCAGGCGCTGAGTGCCCTCCTGCTCACCCTCCTGCTGGGACTCACAGGTGAGCCTGAGCACTGCCCACAGAGACCCTCAGAGTGGGCGGGGATTACCCAGCCCAGCCACTCTGCTGCAGAAGAGGCTTAGCTGAGCTGTTTGCCTGCCTACCAGGGTGCTCTTCCTATCTTTTCCTTAGTGTGGACCTTGTGGGTAATGGCGGTGAGGGGAGTTTTGTGGGGGGCAGGACGAGAAAGATGTGAAGGGAGGTGAAGGGCCTGGGGTCAGGTCAGGGGATGAAAGAGAAGCCCCACACTACCCAGTATCCCTGATGTCAACTCTGGTCTGAGTGGCTATCGGATCTAGCTTAGAGAGGGTGTGGGGGTGCAAAGACGGACGGACAGAGAGCCCCCGAATGATGGAGCCTCTGGTATCATGAAGAGAGTGCTGGACCCACACTCAGATGGACATGCTTATATCCCTCCTTAGTCATTCAGAGGCATTGTGACCTTGTGCAATTCACTAGACCTCTCTGAATCTCAGTTTCTTCTTCTGGAAAGTGGGGGTGATAATACCAGCCTCCCACAGCTGGGATGCAGTTGAAAATGAGCACACAGCCCTGGAAATGTTTTATAATCCACAGGGTGCAGTGTGCAGGAGGGAAGATGATTATCAGCAGGATCTACTCAAAGGAGAGCACGATGCAGAGCTGAGTGCCAAGGGGACAGGCTCCCACAGCCTCCTGAGCTGCCCTCCACCCCCTGTGCTGTCACTGCTGGTTTATTTGCCCTGCCCTCCAACACATACCTGCCCATTTGTTCCTCCAGGGCAGGAGTCCTGTCTGACACATCTCTGTGTCCCCTCAGCATCCAAGTCACATCCTCACTCAAAGTAGAGGCTCGGGGAATGTAGCAAAGACTCCAAGAGGTCCTTGTGCTCAGATCTCTGTAGGCTGTCCTGATGGGGAAGGAAGAGTCTAGTCCTGCAGCTGTCAGGATGACTCCAGGAGATAGATCCTGGGTGAGGAGCAGGAGTACTCTGCCATCCTCCTAGCTTGTGAGGATGGATGAAGCTGCCTCCAGTGGAGAGAGTCCCCCTGTCCCTGGAGGTGAACAAGCAGAGGATGGAGGCTTAGGAGGTGTTAACGAGAAGAATCTGAGGTGGAGAGCCAGCCATGCCTTGCAGTGATTCTTGGCTTCTCGGTTATGTCCAAAGTGGAAATCTTGATTCCTCACCAAACCTCTCAGTTTCAACTTAAAATGTCACCTCCTCCAGGAATCCTTTTCTGACCGCCTCTCCAGAAGAAGTCCTCCAGGCATTTTCTATGTCAGCACTCTTTGGGTTTCCCTGAAATCACTGAAGTGAGAAATAGATTTAAGTGACTAGATCTGATAGACAGAGTGCCTGATGAACTATGGACAGAGGTTCATGACATGGTACAGGAGACAGGGAGCAAGACCATCCTCAAGGAAAAGAAATGCAAAAAAGCAAAATGGTTGTCTGAGGAAGCCTTGCAAGTAGCTGTGAAAAGAAGAGAGGCGAAAGGCAAAGGAGAAAAAGAAAGATATACCCATTTGAATGCAGAGTTCTAAAGAATAGCAAGGAGAGATAAGAAAGCTTTCCTCAATGATCAATGCAAAGAAATAGAGGAAAACAATAGAGTGGGAAAGACTAGAGATCTCTTCAAGAAAATTAGAGATACCAAGGGAGCATTTCATGCAAAGATAGGTACAATAAAGTACAGAAATGGTATGGACCTAACAGAAGCAGAAGATATTAAGAAGAGGTGGCAAGAATACACAGAAGAACTGTACAAAAAAGATATTCACAACCCAGATAATCACGAAGGTGTGATCACTCACACTCACCTAGAGCCGGACATCCTGGAATGTGAAGTCCATTCACATGGTGGGCTTTAAGAAGCATCATTACGAACAAAGCTAGTGGAGGTGATGAAATTCCAGTGGAGCTATTTCAAATCCTAAAAGATGATGCTGTGAAAGTGCTGCACTCAATATGCCAGCAAATTTGGAAAACTCAGGAGTGGCCAAAGGACTGGAAAAGTTCAGTTTTCATTCCAATCCCAAAGAAAGGCAATGCCAAAGAATGCTCAAACTACCACACAATTGCACTCATCTCACACACTAGTAAAGTAATTCTCAAAATTCTCCAAGCCAGGCTTCAGCAATACGTGAACCATGAACTTCCAG
>NW_011494635.1:14949539-14950139 GCF_000754665.1 Bison bison bison
TGAACTTCCAGATGTTCAAGCTGGTTTTAGAAAAGGCAGAGGAACCAGAGATCAAACTGCCAACATCCGCTGGATCATTGAAAAAGCAAGAGAGTTCCAGAAAAACATCTATTTCTGTTTTATTGACTATGCCAAGCCTTTGACTATGTGGATCACAAGAAACTGTGGAAAATCCTGAAAGAGATGGGAATACCAGACCACCTGACCTGCCTCTTGAGAAACCTGTATGCAGGTCAGGAAGCAACAGTTAGAAGTGGACATGGAACAACAGACTGGTTCCAAATAGGAAAAGGAGTACATCAAGGCTGTATATTGTCACCCTGCTTTTTTAACTTCTATGCAGAGTACATCATGAGAAACGCTGGACTGGAAGAAGCGCAAGCTGGAATCAAGATTGCCGGAAGAAGTATCAGTAACCTCAGATATGCAGATGACATCACCCTTATGGCAGAAAGTAAAGAAGAACTAAAGAACCTCTTGATGAAAGTGAAAGAGGAGAGTGAAAAAGTTGGCTTAAAGCTCAACATTCAGAAAACTAAGATCATGGCATCTGGTCCCATCACTTCATGGCAAATAGATGGGGAAACAGTGGAAACAGTG
>NW_011494635.1:14950241-14951167 GCF_000754665.1 Bison bison bison
AACAGTGTCAAACTTTACTTTTTGGGCTCCAAAATCACTGCAGATGGTGACTGCAGCCATGAAATTAAATGACGCTTACTCCTTGGAAGGAAAGCCATGACCAACCTAGACAGCATATTAAAAAGCAGAGACATTACTTTGCCAACAAAGGTCCATCTAGTCAAGGCTATGGTTTTTCCAGTGGTCATGTATGGATGTGAGAGTTGGACTATAAAGAAAGCAGAGCACCGAAGAATTAATGCTTTTGAACTGTGGTGTTGGAGAAGACTCTTGAGAGTCCCTTGGACTGCAAGGAGATCCAACCAGTCCATCCTAAAGGAGATCAGTCTCGGGTGTTTATTAGAGGGACTGATGTTGAAGCAGAAACTCCAATACTTTGGCCACCCGATGCGGAGAGCTGACTCATTGGAAAAGACCCTGATGCTGGGAAAGAATGAAGGCAGGAGGAGAAGGGGACAACAGAGGATGAGATGGTTGTACAGTATCACCGACAATGGACATGGGTTTGGGTGGACTCCGGTAGTTGGTGATGGACAGGGAGGCCTGGCGTGCTGCAGTTCGTGGGGTCGCAAAGACTCGGACATGACTGAGCAACTGAACTGAATTGAAATCACTGAGGCCTGGTTGTAATTCTATATTTGTTTGTTTACTTTTTAGCATCTTTTGGTTCCCTGAGCTGGAACCAGACAGGATACATAGTTAGTCCCCATGGCCACACACACCACAGCGGCAGTGGGATGTGCTGGCTCTCAGCATGCAGTCACAGCCATCTCTTTCCTAGGTGGGCAGCCCTCCATCTCTCTGGTGGGCCCGACTCGCAGGACAACCCCTGAGAATTCAGTGCCTTTCAACTGCACTGCTGGTCCCTTCAGCTCCTCAGACTTCAATGTTACCTGGATGAAGGACAGAGATGAGCATCCAGCCTC
>NW_011494635.1:14951267-14974977 GCF_000754665.1 Bison bison bison
CCTCGGCTCAGCGCCTAGTGACCGACAACAAAGGCAATTACTCCGTCACCAGTAAGGTGTGGGTGACCCTGTCCCGCCAAGATATCTTGTCAGTGATGACCTGCCAAGTCACACACCGGGCCCTGGCCAAGCCCCTGCGGAGGAGCATGAACCTCTCCCGCGTACTCCAAGGTACGAGGGCGGGAGGTTGGGTGGGGGCATGGCTTTCCTGGCAGCACTGGCTTTCTCAGTGTTTTACACAAAGCCCCATTTCACAGTTGGGAAATTGGATTTCCGCCTCACAATGTCTGATCCCAGGGTCAGTTCAGTTCAGTTCAGTTCAGTCTCTCAGTCATGTCTGACTCTTTGCGACCCCATGAATTGCAGCACGCCAGGCTTCCCTGTCCATCACTAACTCTCGGAGTTCACTCAAACTCACGTCCATCGAGCTGGTGATGCCATCCAGCCATCTCATCCTCTGTCGTCCCCTTCTCCTCCTGCCCCCAATCCCTCCCAGCATCAGAGTCTTTTCCAATGAGTCAACTCTTCGCATGAGGTAGCATTATTAAAGGCACAGGTTTCAGGGGCCAGCTATCTGGGTTTAGTCCTGAGTGTACCACTTCATGATCTGTGTGCTCCTCTGGAAGTTACTGAGCCTCCTCGTGCCTCAGTTTCCCCTTAGAATGAGAATAAATTGTCACCTATCTTGTAGGTTTCATGTGAGGATTAAATGAACAATTTCTTGTGAAGCACCTAGAACACTGCTTGTCACAAGGAAAATTGTTTATATATATTTGATTTTATTATCACTGTCTGGACTAAGCTTCCATCCCAAATATCTTTTTTCTATTAATACCATTACTATTTTTTAACTTTAAATATGTATTATTTATTCAACACAAATGAATTAATTCATCCATGAATATCTACTGTGTGGCAGGCACTGTTCTGGGTGGTAGGGATATAGAAATGAATAAAACTAAGTCCTGGTTCTCATGAAAATCATTGTTTATAATTCTTAAAATATTGCATGATATGAAATGTTTCAAATGCACAGGGAGTAACATAGCAAACGCCCACGTACTATTAGCCATATTTAGTGAATGTTAGCACTTAGCTCTATTTGCCTTACACTGAGCATACAGAAAAGTTTTTTTTTTTTTTAAAAAAGGTAACTGATTTAAGAATGAGAGTTCTAGGGTTGGTTCCTGGGAGAGAAAGACATAGAGGGCAGGGGGCAGGGATAATTTCAGAAGGCATTCCTTTCTGTTTCTGTGTTTAGTTGTCCCCACCCTGAAGATCACCACCAAGCCCTCTGCGATGCAAATCCGTGTGCATCAGAGAGTGAATCTCACGTGTCATGTGAGCCACTTCCATCCTCCCCACCTGCACCTCACCTGGATGGAGAATAGGCACAAGGTGCAGACCGTGGAGTCCCCCCAGGTCACCAGAAACCCAGATGGGACCTACTCTCTGCAGCACACCTGGCAAGCAGAGGCTACGCTGGATGGGAGAGAGTTTGCCTGCTGGGTGGTCCAGGATGAGCAGCCCCCAGTCCAGGCCAACATCACCCTGCGGGCTCAGGCATCCAGACTGGGGAAAGGTGGGTGCAGCCTCTTGCCAGCCCCTCTGAGCAGCCAGGCTGGGAAAGTCAGGTGTGAAAATACTTGCCGTCTGCCTGGAGTGCAGACAGCAGTGGGTCAGGGACTCGAGGTAGCAAGGGATGAAGGTGAAGGAAGAGAAGATGCCCTGGGAAAAACTCTCGAGAATTCATCCCCAAACTCCACTCCTCCTTCCTCTGTTAGTCTCTCAGTCGTGCCCGACTCTTTGTGACCCTATGGACTATAGTCTACCAGGCTCCTCTGTCCATAGGATTTCCCAGGCAAGAAAACTGAAGTGGGTTGCCATTTCCTTCTCCAGGGGATCTTCCCGACCCAGGGAGTGAACCCCGGGTCTCCTGCATTGCAGGCAGATTCTTTATCATCTGAGCCACCAGGGAAGCCCTCCAACCCCTACATCCTTTTTAAGAAGGAGGAGTGGGACTTCCTTCTTCAATTCCATGCACTCTTCAGGTTGAATGTTCTCTGTTTTAACACTTAGGTACAGAAAACAGTAGATACTAAGGACAGCTAGAAATCAAAATCCCTTCCAGAAAGGTGATAATCAAGACTGGTTCATCTGACAGTTTCTAGGAGTTGATTTTAAAGAGCGGCCAGAATTCTTGACAGGATTACCTGGGAAGTTGGAGGGTGCAGGGGCAGGCTTCTCATTCTCTCTTTTTTTGCTATCTCTTTTGCTCATTTGTTTGCTCTCTATCACTTCTGTCTCAGGCTATTTTTTCTCTCTTCTCCCCTCCTCTGTCCCTCATTTTTCTTCTCCTTCCCTTTTCCCTCTTTCTCTTCCTTGTTGTTGTTTTAGTTGCTAAGTCATGTCTGACACTTTTTCAACCACGTGGACTATAGCCTTGCAGGCTCCTCTGTCCATGGGATTTCCCAGGCAGGAATACTGGAGTGGGTTGTCATCTCCTTCTCCAAAGAATCTTCCCCACCAGGGATTGAATCCACATCTCCTGGATTGGTAGGTGAATTCTTTATTACTGGGCCACAAGGGAAGCCCCTTTCTCTCTGTGTATGCTTGGTAAGTCGCTTCAGTTGTGTTTGACTCTTTGCGACCCTGTAGACTTTGCCCACCAGGCTCCTCAGTCCATGGGAATTCTCCAGGCAAGAATACTGGAGTTGGTCGCCACGTCCTTCTCCAGGGGATCTTCCCAACCCAAGAACTGAACCCATATCTCTAATGTCTACCTGCACTGGCAGGCGGGCTCTTTAACACTAGCTCCACTTGTGACTCTTTTAAATCTAAATCTATCTTCTCCTCTGTACCTTTTGTGTGCTAGATGACATTCTCCACTAGAGGGAGCTGCCCACCAGCCCTTCAAACCCTGGGGCCAGATCTGCTTTCCCTGGTCCTGGTGAATCAGCTTGGGAGAATGAGTGACTGGGCCAGAGGGGCCGTGTTGGGGAGGGGAGAAGAGACAGGAATATTGGAAATGGCCAGACCTGGACCAGCCAAGGGTGAACCAGAATCCACCGACAGCTCTCCAGAACAACAGGAAGTGGGATAAGATAACTCCCTACAGGCAGTGTGAGCTACTTGGTCTCTAGCACCAGCAAAAGGGCAGACAGGTTGCTGGGCTGCAAAACCACACATCTTCACAACAGGAGCACTGACCCTGCATTCGATCTCTCCCTGAAAGAACTGGCCTTTTCTGCTAACTCCAAGAATTCTCAGGGGGCAACAAGCCTATTACCTTTCGACTTCTCCACGGCCTTTTTTTTCTTGTCTAGAGGAAATGAGAAAAATGTCCACCCAGCAGGATATACAGGTCTATGTGAAAAACTCCAAACTGCTCCTTTCTGACCAGAAGCAAGTTACATTATTTCGTTTTTTACTCATGCTGAGGTTTTTCTCTCTGTCTTATTTTTCTCCTTCGCCTGCATACATGGGTCTGACCCACTACTGCAAGGTTAGCCCCCTGAGAACATCACTTTGATTCTACCACCCCTCTGTGCAGCTGTTTGATGTGCCCTCTGGTCTGCAGTGGGGAAAGGGCAGCTTCTTTTTCTGGCATCAGGCCCTCTTCTGTTTGGTGTTCAGGTGCTTTTGCTGTAACACCTCCTCAGCCTGACCGCTAAACCCCTTCTTCAGCTCCCACCCCTTACACACTCCCAGTCCGTGCATCTGGTCATGTTCACTGACTCCTGTAGGGCATTACTGTGTGCCAGGCCTCTCACATATGTTGTCTGACATAATACAGTTGGGACAGGCAGGAGAGGAGCAGGTCTCAGGGGTCTCAAATAGTAGAACTTGGATTCAAAGGCAGGGCTGTCTGCTCACCAGTTCAATGTGTTTTCAGAAATTTCTCCCCCCTCCATCCTGCCTAGGCATACAAATATTAGTGTTATCTCAAGTCTTTTGTAAATTTCCCTCTTAAATACTCTGTATCATATTTATTTCCTTCTAAACTGTCATATCTGCCCACATCATTCCGTTCTCATAGTTGGCCCTGAAACTTTGGGACCTCTTCCAAGTCCTGACCAGGCTTCTGTCCATTTAGGCCTCTCCTCCGTGCTGAGACTCTCTCAGCCCTGAAGCAGACACAGGCTCTTATTTTCGGAGTGGCCAGATTTCTGAGTCCAATGGATCGGTATCATCTGGCAGGGTTGCCACAGGCATTCTGCGACCTCAGGCAAAGCACTGCCCTTCCTGAGCTCCGTTTCCTCCTCTGAGCGAGAACAGTTATGCCCTCCAGGTGGGAACCAGCTAGGGCTCCTTCCTTTGACCCATGCTTGGCATCTAGATATTGGGGTGCACAGAGGGTGCTTTTTGATGATAGTGATGGCAGTCTCTCTGATGCCCAGACCATGCTGGGTTGAAAGCAGGAAAATACTGAAGTTCACTATTATTATGGAGAAGCTATGGAGAAACAGAGGCAGCTTCAGTGTAACAGAAAGAGGCCTTGATTTGGAGTCTGTGACGGGAATGTGAGTTCTGTTTGCTGTGAGGCCCTTGGGTGAGTTACTAATCTTCTCAGCCTTTTTCCCTTTAACATTAGGAATACAATTAAAAATAATTCTTTAGGTGACTGTCATGAGTATTTGATGATAATAATTATCATTTGGGACTTCCCTGGTGTCTCAAATGGTAAAAAAACCTGCCTGCAATGTGGGAGACCCAGGTTCGATCCCTGGGTTGGGAAGATACCCTTGAGAAGGAAATGGCAACCCACTCCCGTATTCTTGCCTGGAAAATCCCATGGACAGAGGAGCCTGGCGAGCTCCACAGGGTCACAAAGAGTCGGACATGACTGAGCAGCTAACACTCACACTCACACAATTGTGTTTATAGAGTGATTATAAATGATAATTATTTATAATTATCTCATATGCTTTACTAGTTATTGTATATTATTTTTAAACTAACACTGGGCATTAAGAATCATCCCCATGTCACAGATGAGGAAACTGAGTTAAGTTGTCATGCAGTGGAAGGACTGGGAATGCAAACTTGGGCTGAGTGTGACCCCAAAGCCTATGCTCCTACCCCTTCTCTGTGCTGTTGTTATTGTTGTTCAGTCGCCAACTTGTGTCCAACTCTTTGCAACCCCATGAACTGCAGCCACCAGGCCTCCCTGTCCCTCACCATCCCCCGGAGTTTGCCCAAGTTCACGTCCATTAAATTCTCTGTGCTGCCTGCCTTCATATGACCTGTCCTGAGAGCAGTGATACACCCTTCCCTGTCCCAGGACTGAGGGAAGAGCTGAGTCTGGCTACTGAGCACAGACCCTGAGTCCTTACTTTCTGGCTGAGAACCGTGGCTCTACTGGCCAGTTTTGGAACTTAGACAAGGTACTTAGGCTCTGGACCTCAGTGTCTTCATCAGCAAAACGAGAATAGGAGCAGCTCCCTCCTCCTAGGTTTGCAGTGAGGACTAGGGTTAGGTCTCAAAGTCAGCAAGCAGTGTTGTGAGGTGTGGGTGGGAGTCAGGTCTCTTTGCAAACTGCTGTTGTCCCTGTAGCTTCATTTTGTCTGGCCTCTGATATCAGCTTCATAGTTGAACTCCTGTCAGAATGCAACCTACAAATACTGTGGAAGACGAGATGGTGAGGCTTGTCAGTGGAGATGCTGAGGGTTTGTTTGTATTGGGTTTGGGCTCCTCTGTACCTTCTCACAGGCTGGGTCTCCTCTACAGGCATGAGCAGCTACTCTTCTGCCCTGCAAGGCCCCTTTCAGCGCTCTGAGCCAGGCACAAACATCCAACTGATCTTCACATCCTCTGGATTCTCCACGGGTCAGGTTACTGTGACCTGGCTTAAAAATTCCCACCAGCTGTTAAAGTCCCAGACCAGCGTCCACCCTCGTGGAGACACCTACAATGTGACCAGCAGTGTGGTCATCCTTCTGCAGGCTGACGACGTGCATTCCCTTGTCCACTGCCAAGTCAAGCACATGTCCATACTGGTTTCCCAGAAAACCATCAGACTGGAGCAGTACCTCCGTGGTAAGGATGTTCTCTTTGTCCAGATGGCTTAGTGCAGAGTCAGGCTGGAAGTTTTCTGAGTCTTGGTTTCCTTGACTGATACATGGGACATCCCCTCACTTTGTTGTGGCAAGAATTCAGCATAATGAAACTGGTAAAGTAATTAACACATCTCTTGCTCGTATCAATCACAGAGAAGTGGCAATTATTATTATTCACATTTACTATTCATATCACCTCTCAGAACTCAGTTTATTCAGCTGTAAAATGGAGACAAAATATCTTCTGGGAATTGAATTTTATTATATTAATTAATATATATTAATTTTATTTATATATATAAATTTATAATTTTTATATGAAAAGAATTTAAAGGCCTTTGTGAACTTCTAAATTTTAGGTAGAATGATGACTGTTTTTATCTTTACTCATATGTAGGGAAGGGCCTAATTTTCTTTGTTTTTTTAGACCATTCACATTTTTTGATATAAATTTATGTATTTTAATTGGAGGCTAATTACTTTACACTATTGTATTGGTTTTGCCATACATCAACATGAATCCATGACGGGTATACACATGTTCCCCATCCTGAACCCCCCCTCCTCCCTCCCCATACCACCCCTCTGGGTCATCCCAGTGTACCAGCCCCAAACAACCAGTATCATGTATTGAACCTGGACTGGCGATTCATTTCATATATGATATTATACATGTTTCAATGCCATTCTCCCTAATCATCTCACCCTTGCCCTCTCCCACAGAGTCCAAAAGACTGTTCTACACATCTGTGTCTCTTTTGCTGTCTTGCATACAGGGTTATCGTTACCATCTTTCTAAATTCCATATATATGCATTAGTATACTGTATTGGTATTTTTCTTTCTGGCTTACTGCACTCTGTATAATAGGCTCCAGTTTCATCCACCTCATTAGAACTGATTCAAATGTATTCTTTTTAATGACTGAGTAATACTCCATTGTGTATATGTACCACTGCTTTCTTATCCATTCATCTGCTGATGGACATCCAGGTTGCTTCCATGTCCTGGCTATTATAAACAGTGCTGCGATAAACATTGAGGTACATGTGTCTCTTTCAATTCTGGTTTCCTCGGTGTGTATGCCCAGCAGTGGGATTGCTGGGTTGTATGGCGGTTCTATTCCAGTTTTTTAAGGAATCTCCACACTGTTCTCCATAGTGGCTGTACTAGTTTGCATTCCCACCAACAGTGTAAGTGGGTTCCCTTTTCCGCACACCCTCTCCAGCATTTATTGCTTGTAGACTTTTGGATAGCAGCCATTCTGACTGGCATGAAATGGTACCTCATTGTGGTTTTGATTTACATTTCTCTGATAATGAGTGATGTTGAGCATCTTTTCATGTGTTTGTTAACCATCTGTATGTCTTCTTTGGAGAAGTGTCTGTTTAGTTCTTTGGCCCATTTTTTGATTGGGTCATTTATTTTTCTGGAATTGAGCTGCAGGAGTTGCTTGTATATTTTTGAGATTAATTCTTTGTCAGTTGCTTCATTTGCTATTATTTTCTCCCATTCTGAAGGCAGTCTTTTCACCTTGCTTATAGTTTCCTTTGTTGTGCAGAAGCTTTTAACTTTAATTAGGTCCCATTTGTTTATTTTTGCTTTTATTTCCAATATTCTGGAAAGTGGGTCATAGAGGATCCTGCTGTGATTTATGTCGGGGAGTGTTTTGCCTATGTTCACCTCTAGGAGTTTTATAGTTTTTGGTCTTATGTTTAGATCTTTAATCCATTTTATTTTTGTGTATGGTATTAGAAAGTGTTCTAGTTTCATTCTTTTACAAGTGGTTGACCAGTTTCCCCAGCACCATTTGTTAAAGAGATTGTCTTTTCTCCATTGTATATTCTTGCCTCCTTTGTCAAAGATAAGGTGTCCATAGGTGCATGGATTTATCTCTGGGCTTTCAATTTGTTCCATTGATCTATATTTCTGTCTTTGTGCCAGTACCATACTGTCTTGATGACTGTGGCTTTGTAGTAGAGCCTGAAGTCAGGCAGGTTGATTCCTCCAGTTCCATTCTTCTTTCTCAAGATTGCTTTGGCTATTCGAGGTTTTTTTATATTTCCATACAAATTGTGAAATTATTTGTTCTAGCTCTGTGAAAAATACCATTGGTAGCTTGATAGGGATTGCTTTGGGTTGTATACTCATTTTCACTATATTGATTCTTCTGATCCATGAACACAGTATATTTCTCCATCTATTAGTCCTCTTTGATTTCCTTCACCAGTGTTTTATAGTTTTCTACATATAGGTCTTTTGTTTCTTTAGATAGACATATTCCTAAGTATTTTATTCTTTTCATTGCAATGGTGAATGAAATTGTTCCCTTAATTTCTCTTTCTGTTTTCTCATTATTAGTGTATAGGAATGCAAGGGATTTCTGTGTGTTGATTTTATATCCTGCAACTTTACTATATTCATTGATTAGCTCTAGTAATTTTCTGGTGGAGTCTTTAGGGTTTTCTATGTAGAGGATGATGTCATCTGCAAACAGTGAAAGTTTTACTTCTTCTTTTCCAATTTGGATTCCTTTTATTTCTTTTTCTGCTCTGATTGCTGTGGCCAAAACTTCCAATTTTCATCTGTATTTTTTAGAGAAGGTTAATTTTTATTTTCTTGGCCTGGATCAGGCCTCACTGCTGCTGCTGCTGCTGTTGCTAAGTCACTTCAGTTGTGTCCCACTGTGTGCGACCCCATATACAGCAGCCCACAAGGCTCCCTGTCCCTGGGATTCTTCAGGCAAGAACACTGGAGTGGGTTGCCATTTCCTTCTCCAATGCATGAAAGTGAAAAGTTAAAGTGAAGTCGCTCAGTCGTGTCCAACTCCCATGGACTGCAGCCTCCCTCCATGGGATTTTCCAGAAAAGAATACTGGAGTGGGTTGCCATTGCCTTTTCTGTGATCAGGCCTTGACTGGTCTGCAAATAACATGATTTGAAATTCTTTCATATAATGCCTAATAGGAGCTTAGTGATCATCTCATTATTTGCAACAGTTCTAAAGCCCAGAGGAGGTAAGTGAGTTGTCCAAGTTTGCATGCACAACAGTAAAATTAATTTCTTAAATATTTATAGGACTTTAAAGTTTAAAAAATATTTTCTTCATTTTATGCTATTCTTGTGGTATAAAATACATCATTTTACATGGATAAAATATTGATATTAATGACATTGTCAATATACACACTTGTGTGGATTGACTTATTTAATGTGTACAACCGCCCTGTACTGCTTATCCCATTCATGATTTTATAGAAGGAAACTGAGTTTGTAAGAAGTGAAGGTTGCCTGAGGATATGAAGCTGCTGAGTGAGAGAACTTGGATGTGAATTCAGGCTTTTCGGACTCCACCATTCACCAGCTGTGGGACCTCCTGCTGGTTGTTTAAGTTCTCTGAGTGTTGGGATCGCTGACTGTAAAATAGGAAAATGATACTGCAGGGACTCCCCCTTATCTGAAAATTTTTATATAATTCCCTGGAGTTAGAACAATTGTATAGAGAAGCAAATAGATAATAAGAATATTCACCATAAATTGATTATTTATAAATTATATTAATCAAACTAACAAAAATTAAACACATAAAAAAATATTAAAAGCAGCAAGGAAAAAGCAACAAGAAGCGTACAGGAGAATCCCCATAAAGTTAACAGCTGATCTTTCTGCAGAAACTCTGCAGGCCAGAAGGAAGTGGCAGGATATATTTAAAGTAATGACAGAGAAAAACCTACAGCCAAGATTACTCTACACAGCAAGGGTCTCATTCAGCTTCAGTGGAGAAATCAAAAGCTTTTCAGACAAGCAAAAGTTAAGAGAATGCAGAACTACCAAACCAGATTTACAACAAATGCTAAAGGAACTTCTCTAGCCAGGAAACACAAGAGAAGAAAAAGACCTATAAAAACAAACCTAAAACAATTAAGAAAATGCTAATAGGAACATATATATTAATAATTACTTTAAATGTAAGTGGATTAAATGCTCCAACTAAAAGACACAGACTGATTGAATGGATAAAAAAGAAGATCCATATATATGCTGTATGCAAGAGACCCACTTCAGACCTTGGGACACATGCAGACTGAAAGTGAGGAGATGGAAAAATAGATTAACCTCCTCTTTAAATCCTTCTGCTCATCACTGCCTGCATCAGGTTGGGCTTGCAACTACAGAAATAATTTTGTGTTGTTGTCTGGATTTCCTTGGAGGCAAAGCCTGAAATGAGGTGTTAGGTACAGGTGGTTAGGAGATGATTTAGTGAGACTGGGATAAGAGATGGAGTGAGTGACACAAGGAAGAAGGGACACCCCAGAAAAGGTGAGTTATTGACCTGGGGGCCCCTGTGGATGACTGAGGCTTACTGCCACTGGGGACCCTCTGAGAAACTCTATAGACTATTCCTCAGGAGTGTCCATAGAGGAGGGAGCTGGAATGTGCCTTCAGGGGCTTCTTGGTGGCATTTCATGGTTGTGGAGAAATTCAGATGCAGAGCATTGAGGAAGAGCTTCAGGAATCTGAAATAGAATGTGGCACCACCCAGCACCACTGGGCTGAGGTCAGGTGGCTACAAGAGGTGGTGTGGAGCCCAGAAACCCTCTGCTTTAGGAGGAGGGTCTTTCCTTGACTGAAGTATGGCAAGCATCAGACCACACCATGCAATTAGAACCCTAATTCACTGTTGCTAAGTGAAATCAGAGATTTGGCAAAGTGTATTTCAAGTAATTGATGTAAATGATGTGTTAGAACTGCTGGGGTCTCAGGTGAATTTTCTGGCCTTAAAAGATGAAAGAAGATGGAAAATTTCTATGATCCTAATGATTCTGTGGGCACTTTGAAAGATAACATTCTGGTTTAAAAATGCATGCCCCTTAAAATTGACAGAATAGTCAAATGATTTCAAATAATTTTTAAAAATTAACTTTTAGGCTGTGAGTGTGAAATTTGAAATGTAGGGTTTGATGGTATTGGCATATGTTTTTTAGGAAAATATTATGCCAACTTCCTTACACTCCCAACACTTGTTTCTTCTAAAAGTTGGTGCATAGTTGTCATTATATGCTGCTGTGCTCAGTCACTTCAGTTGTGTCCAACTCTTTGTGACTCCATGGACTGCAACTTGCCGGGCTCCTCTGTCCATAGAATTCTCCAGGCAAGAATACTGGAGTGGGTTGCCATGCCCTTCTCCAGGGGATCTTCCCAACCCAGGGATTGAACCTCTGTCTCCTGCATTGCAGGCAGATTCTTTATCATTGAGCCACTGGGGAAGCCCAGTTGTCATTATATTCTATGTTTAATTAAAAGGTAAATTAAATAAAATTACTTGTATAATTGAAATGTTGTTCATGTTCAAGTTTGAATCAATTCCTTTTTGACAATTTCATTGAAATGGAGGCCTGAGTTGTGTAGGGTCCTTCTATTGGCTTTTTGTTGTCTTTTCTGATACCAAGTAGCACTTTGTGTTTATACCATTTGGTTGTGAAGAATAAATAACACATGCACAGTGACTCAAGCTCTGTGCTCAGCGCATGGGAGCAAATATCATCAGCTGGGTTTTGGTCTCTGTCCTCCCAACATTGTCCTGAATATCTTGCAGCCCAGAGAACTCACTGGTGGCTAGAATGGTCTGTCTGAGACCCTCCATGCTCTTATTGGTCCTTGTCAGCCCCATGGCACTTGCTTGGTGGTACCTTGTTCTGGCCTGTCCTCCAGGCACTGCCTAGTTACCAGGCCATCACAATCCCTTCTCTGGATTTTGCTCTTTGCTTGGTAGGAATCCTTGCCCGTGGGCTGAAGGGGAAAGATTGACAAGAGATAGGGACATTCTAGGGATAGTGACAGGGACATTCTGGGGATGGTGTCTTGCTTGGCTGTCCCACCTATGAGCAGCATCATAGATGCAAGCATATAGGTCAAGGTGAATTGAGTATAAAAGAAATAATATTGGGGGAACAAACATACTCTTAGTTCTTTCAAATTGTACTACATGAGGAGTTATTTTCTCTACCCTAGACCAAGAGCCAAAGTCTGTATAACTAGACCCCTCAAGCTTAGACAATTTCGAATAAGAGTGTGGGAAACAAAGAGGTGACGGGCACAAGGTCTTGCATTTGGCAATGGTGTCAGTGCAGGGACCAGAATCTGATGCTCACATCCCTTACTTTAATTTAGTGCTGTGTATTCCTATGAATTCTACTGAAACCCTTAATGTGTTTTTTAGCATTTAAAAATTTCTCCAATTTTCTTTAGTATGCATACATTTTCTTCACAGCTAAAAAGTCTGGTTGAAAAAATTCTAGAAGTTGTTAGGTCATAATTCCCAGGAACCTGCAACCATAAATGATTATAGCCTTATAGTTTGGGTGTCAGCATAGCGAATGTTAAAACATACTGTCTCTGGTGGAACCCCTGCTTTGCCACCTGTGACCTTGGGTAAATACTTAACTTCTCCAAAAGTAAGCTCCTTTCTATGTCAAATATTAGTATCCTGCAGTCATGAAGATTAGAGGCTAGGAATCTTCATCAAGTCATAGAGTAAGTCTACTGATTCATAGGTTCTTAAATGACATTCAGGTTCACCTTTTCCTATTGAATGTCCGCAGTGCAAAAGAAAGGAAAGATTAAGATGGATTCATCATTCCATGCTTCCGTCCAAGCATGCATTCACTCATGCACTTACTTATGCGTGCATTTGTTAACCAATACCTAACTCCTCTATGGTAGGCCCTGAGCAGAGGACCTCTATCTTTAGGGAGCTTGCCGGTTCCCATGGTGAACTTCCTATGATACTTGTCTGCTTTCTTTGGGCTGTGACAGTCCCCCCTACAGTGACTGTGTCCCAGTCTTCACACTCCTTGGACATGGTGGCAGTTACCTGCCACGTGCAGAGATTCTATCCACAGAATGTGCATCTCAGCTGGTTGGAGAACTGCCATACGTTCAAGAGAGCTGTGCAACCCTCGTCCAAGCAGAATAGTGATGGGACCTACACCTTGGAAAGCTTGCATCTGGTGAATGCCTCAGTGCGGGAGTCTGAACGTGTACTTACCTGTAAAGTGCAGCATGAGACCCAGCCTCCCATCCAGGCCAGCCTCATACTGTCCACAGCAGTGCAGGACACATACAAATTCCTTGGGAGCACAGGTAAGCTTACCCCTACACCTGTGAGCAACTGGGTGGCCTCTGTCTCCAAGTGGAATGAGGTATTAACTCACAGAGTCCCGTTTGATATCTCCTCTGCCCCTTGTCACTTAGGTCCAGAGATGCCTGCCCTTATCTTGATGGCTTTCCTCCTGGGCGTCAAAGTGGTGCTGGTGATCAGTTTCATAGCCACCTATTTTCACAGGTGGTGGAACCTGTAACAGGTGAGGTGGTGGCAGTCTTATTCTTTAGGGAAGGAGATCAGAGCCACCTTCCTGGGGTGGCAAGAGGAGTCAAGGCAAGCTCAAATATCTTATGGCAATCCAGCTTCAAAGGAGAGATGGGAACAGACTTATTTTTCCAAATGTGTCTTGGAATTTCAGAGGTTTCCAACTCTCATTATTCTGTGCCTGGGAATTTGAAGTTTTTACAATTAAGTTAGTTGGGACCTGGCAGGTGAGAGTCCAAGGTATGTAGGACACTGGAGGTGAGGGTCCACAGTCAAAAAAGTTTGAGACCCAAACTCCAAAGAGCCCTTCCATAGACTGTTGTATATTCATTTATCACATGGTGTATCCTCAGAATGAATAAGGAAAGTATTACTAAAATCAACTTATGGAACCTATCTTGGGGACTTGGATGTGCTATGTAATAATACAGATGTATGTGGGATGGGAGAGACTTTAGAACTCAGAAAGAGGTGTTTGGGGCTTCATTCTGGTCAGCACCATGAACCGAGGCCAAGCAAAGTGCCTCCCATACAGTATGTGCTCAAAAACACTTGTGGAAACAATGAATGAGTGTTTTTCCCTACAGGTCCTGCATACTCTGTGATACACCGCCTCCCTCCCTGTGCAAGGGGCTCAAGTGGAAATAAGCTATAAGGACTGGGGATGACTCAAGATTTCCCACCCTTCACTCTGCTTTCCCCACCTCCAACATGAACACACTCCCTTCCACACACCCTCCTATGTGCCTTCTCTCTGACCTTTGGAACTGAGTCAAGGATGGACATTGGTCATGTTGATCCAGAATGTCTGGACCCTGATGCACTGAGCTTCAAATTGTTCCTGCCTCCACCCCAAAGAGAATCAAGTAGATCAATAAAATAGGTTTCCATTGTGCCCCTGCTCACGCACACTTAATTTTCAGAGCACTTTTTACTTTTATCCAGAGCTTTTGCAAGTGTGATTTCATTTTAACACACATGTATTTTAAATCACTAAGTTGAATAAGATGTTTCCATTCTGAAATTTATAATATAAAAATATCCACGTAACTACCTACCATGCTATGTTTGCAGACTGTTAACATTTTGCTATTGTGATCTGTTGTTCCTTTGAAAATTACTGTACTAGATTTGGTATTCATAATCTCAATCATGATTTTATACTTCTACAACATATGTATAAACCTTAAGCAATATATAACATTACTTGCATGTTTTAACTTTTATATAAATGTTATTATACTGTATAGAGCCTGCTGGAAATTTTATTTTTTATACACAAGTTTTTTTTCTTTATTCATAAATGAACGTATAAATGAATTTATACGTTCATTTATGTAGCTTAATTTTATTAATTTCCACTGCTGTATAAGTTCTACTGTGACAGTATGCCACAATTTTTGATTTTTCTTGTGATGGATATTAAATATTTGTGTAATGTCTTGCTAGTAGAATTTTGCATAAATATTTTTGTCTTTGTTTCTTGGGCACATATGGGAGAGTTCCTCTTCGTCTGGTGTGTCCATAAAGTGGACTGTTGGTATCGTTTGGAGCTTTTGTTATACATTAAAAAAAAGATTTTCAAATCTTGATCAAGTTTTGCTCTTTCTATTTATGCCTTTGATCTCATTTTGTGTGTGTGTGCCTTTGATCTCATTTTTCATGTGTGTGTGTGTGTGTGTGTGTCTATTACAGGTGGGGATATTATTGGGATCTTATATATATATATATTTTTGATCTCTGCTGCCCCTTTTCCATATATCAAGTTCCTGTAAATTTCTGGTTCCTTTACTGATTTTATTTTGTTCCTTTGTGCTACTTGTCTATTTCTCTGACCAAACTGCCTTACCTTAGAATAGCTTCATAAACTTTAATGCCTTGGCTGGGCACATCTTCCCACCTTTTCTTTCCTCTCTTTCTTTCTTTGGCTGCACTGGGTCTCAGCTGTGGCACATGGGGTCTTCACTGCGGCATGTAGGCTTTCTCTACTTGTGAGGCATGGGCTCCAGAGTGGGCAGGCTCAGTAGTTGTGGCATCTGACCTTAGTTGCCCTGTGGCATATGGGATCTTAGTTCTCTGACCAGGGATTGAACCTACATGCCCTGTATTGCAAGCAGGTTCTTAACCAGTGGACTGCCAGGAAAGTCCCTTCCCACCTTTTATTGTTATTCAAAACTGTCATGGCTATTTTTGGCCCAAACACATTTTCTTTTACTTTATTTTCTGCTTTTTAGAGATTGAAGTATACTTGATTTAAAATATTATGTTAGTTTTAAGTGTATAACATATGATTCAAGATTTTTGTAGCTTATACCCCATTTAAAATTACAAAAATGGCTATATTTTCTCATGCTGTGCAATATATCCTTCTTACTTTTTAATCATATACATAGTAGTTCACAACTCTTCATCCCCTTTCCCCTCCCCACTTGTAATTACTATTTGTTCTCTATGTCTGTGAGTCTGTTTCTGTTCTGTCATATACATTCATTTGTTTTATTTTTTAGACTCCATGTATGAGTATTTGTCCTTGTCTGTCTGACTTACTTCACTAAGCACAATACCCTGCAGGTCCACTCACATTGTTGCAAACGGCAGAATTTCATTTTTTTAAAATGTCTCAGTAATATTCCATTCCAGGAATATTCCACATATATGTATAGTGCATATATTCCATTCCATACATATATATACATCTTTCTTATCCATTCATCTGTTGATAAGTTACTTCGATATATCAGATATTATAAATAATGCTGCTATGAACATTGGGGGTGCATGTATCTTTCCCAATTAGTACTTTTTTTCCATCCAGATAGAATGGAAGTGCTGGGTTATATGGTAGTTCTATTTTTAGTTTTTTGAGGAATCTTCATACTGTTTTTCATAATGGCTGCATCAATTTACAATCCTACCAAGAGTGTACTATGATTCCCTTTTCTCCACATCCTCACTAGCATTTGTTATTTGTAGAATTTTTGGTGATGGACATTTTCACAGGTATAAGTAGGCATTTGTAGTTTTAATTTGCATTTCTCTGGTGATTAGCAAAGTTGAGCATCTTTTCATGTACCTGTTGGCCATCTGTATGTCTTCTTTGGAAAAATGTCTGCTCTGATTTTCTGTCCATCTTTTAATTAGGTTGTTTGTTTTTTTATATTGAGCTGTATGATCTCATGTTTTGGATATTGTGCATGTGTTAGTCACTCAGTCATGTCCTACTTTTTGCAACCCCATGGACTGTAGCCTGCCAGGCTCCTCTATCCATGGAATTCTCCAGACCAGAACACTGGAGTGGGTAGCCTTTCCCTTCTCCAGGGGATCTTTCCAACCTAGGAATTGAACCCAGGTCTCTGGCATTGCAGGTGGATTCTTTACCAGCTGAGCCACCAGGGAAGCCCATATTTTGGATATTAACTATGCATTAAATACAGATTAAAAACTTCTTATTGGCCGTATTATTTGCAAATATTTTGCTCCATTTTAGGCTATCCTTTTGTTTTGTCAGTGATTTCCTTTGCTGTGCAAAAGCTTTTAATTTTATTTAGGACTCTTTTTTTTTTGCTTTTGTTTCTTTTCCTTAAGGAGACAGATCCATAAGATATTGCTTCAATTTATGTCAAAGAGTTTACTATATTCTCCTCTAGGAATTTTATGATTTCAGGTTTTACATTTAGTTCTTTAATCCATTTTGAGTTTATTTGTGTATGTGATATGAAGGAATGTTCTAATTTCATTCTTTCATATGTAGCTATCCAATTTTCCCAGTACCATCTATTGAAGAGACTGTCTTTTCTCTACTGTATATTCTTGCATTCTTTGTCATAGATTACTTGACCACAGTGCATAGTTTTATCTCTAGTCTCTGTATTCCATTCCGTTGATCTATGCATTTGTTTTATGCCATTACCATGCTGCTTTGCTTATTGTCAATTTGTAATATAGTCTGAAGTGAAAAAGCATGATACCTCCAGCTTTGTTCTTTTTTCTCAAGATTGCTTTGGAAATTCAGGATCTATCTTGTTCCATATAAATTTTAGGATAATTTTTCTATGTCTGTGAAAAATGTCATAGATATTTTGATAAGGATTGCATTAAATCTGTAGATTGTATTAGGTAGTATGGACATTTTAACAATATTAATTCTTATAAGAACATGGGATGTCTTTCCAATTCTTTGCATCATCTTCAATTTCCTTCCTCAGTGTTTTATAGATTTCAGAGCGAAGATCTTTCATCTCCTTGTATAAGTTTATTCCTAGGTATTACATTCTTTTTGATGATATTTTAAATGAGATTGTCTTCTTTTTCTGATAGTTCATTGTTGGTGTCTACAAAAGCAAAAATATTTCTGCATGTTAATCTTGTATCCTGAAACTTTACTGATACTTTTTTTAGTTCTAATAGTTTCTTTGTGGAGTCTTTAGGGTTTTGTCTATATAGTATTATGTCATTTGAAAATAATGACAATTTTTCTTTCTTTCCTTCTAATTTTAATGCCTTTTATTTCTTTTTCCTCTCCAATTGCTGTGGCTAGGACTTCCATTATTATGTTAAATAGAACTGGTAAGAATGGGAATCCTTGTCTTGTTCCTGAATTTAGTGGGAAGACTTAGCTTTTCACCATTGAGTATGATGTTAGCTGTGGGTTTGTCATAAATGGCCTTTATTTTGTTGAGATATATTACCTCTATGCCAACTTTGATAAGAGCTTTTTTCATGAATGGATGTTAAATTTTGTCAAAGGCTTTTTCTCTGTCTGTTGAGATGATCATGGGATTTTTATCCTTCCTTTTTTTATGTGGTATATTGCATTGATAGACTTGTGAATATTAAGCTATCCTCTTATTCCTGGCATAAATACCACTTGATCATGGTATATGATCTTTCTAATATATTGTTGAATCATTTGCTAATATTTTGTTGAATATTTTTGTCTCTATATTTATCATGGATGTGGGACTGTAATTTTCTTTTATGTACTGTGTTTGTTGCGTTTTGCTGTCAAGGGTATTGTGCCACATAGAATGAATTTAAAAGTATTCCATCCTCTTTAATCTTTGGAATAGTTTGAGAAGAATAGCATTAGCTCTTCTTTATATTTTTGATGGAATTCCCACGTGAAGCCATCTGATCTTGGACTTTAGGTATGCTCTGAGTTTTAAAATTACAAAGCCAATTTCACTACCCATGATCAGTGCTCAGATTATCTATTTCTTCCTGATTCAGTGTTGGAAGTTTGTATGCCTCTAGAAATTTGTCACTTTCTTCTAGATTGTCTAATTTTTTGGCATATAACTGTTCATAATATTACCATGCTCCAGCCCCAGCAGGATCCAGGGGTACCCTCAGGAAGGATGGCGTCGGAGATAGAGAGAGATGACACAGGTCTTATAATGGATTGGGAGCTGGTGGTCCGGGGTCAAAATGAAAATAAAAATAAAGAGAAAGAATAAGGGAGAGAGAAAGAAGCTGATGTTCCTTGGTTTACACAGAAAGCCAATAAAGCCCCTGGCATGGGATTGCTCTGTTCATGGAGGCCACAGGCGCCCTCTCGGTGGGGTGAAGATGCAGGGCGCCTTCCCGATTGGGTCTTAGAAGCCTGGGCAAAAAAGTGAACTCAGAGAGCCTCTGTGCTCCAAGGAGTCAGCCTGAAAAAAGGAGAGAGAGAGAGAAAGAAAGACACAGAGACCAGAGCTCTGGTGAAGTGGGATCCGCAGCTTTATTTTCAAAAGGAACTTTTATACTCTGAGTTACACATTTCTCAAAGTAAAAGATACAGAGTCAGCTCAACATTCCATCAATTTTACCTTTATCGAAACCAGGACATTTTCTGTACACCTTTTCATAAACAAAGGTCTTATGTTATGTCTGGCCCTGTGGCCTGTTAACATTTCATGACTCTTTTCTGATAAAGGTTGATCAGCCAGAAAACTTGTTTTCCCTTAAAGTGTTTTTTCTTTATTTCTCCCAGCCTCAGAAAGTACTAAATAAAGTTACATTCTCACGGAGCGAAGGTGCAGTGGGTCACAACAAAGAAAGAACTTATTAGCTCAAAGATCTGATGTGGTTAATACCAAGGCTACTACTTATTTTTCTTACATTCCAACTACATTAACTCATGTACTCACAGGTGCACAATGGATAAGGGATATGGGAACTTGGCAGCAAGCATTGGCCTAATAATGAAGCCCTTTACCAGTACTATTCTAATAATTTTTCATCCCTCAAAGGGCTCTATGCTCATTAGGACTTTTAGAATGCTTAGGCTTCCCGTGCCTTTCATGGTTGGGGAGTTGTGAGCAATTATGTGCGTTAGTTGCAAGAGTATGGATAAACCTGCCAAGCAAGCTAAAATAGCAACAGAGGGGTTAAAGTAAAAATGCTCCTTTAAAGCCCAGGAGACTCATTAACTAGAGCCCTAAGTTGATTTTCTTCAGAGAAAGGTGGTCAGGGATAGCCCCCTGTAAATGTCAGAAGAGTTGGTGAAAGGCATATATAGTAAACAATAGACAGACAGATTTTGGTTTCGGGGAAGATGCTCGAGCAGGTCCAGGGAATCCCTCGAGTCCTGATCTGCCTTTGCCTGTCAGGTCTTCTCCACATGACCTTTGTCATGGGTGGGATCTCCAGTGGTGGTCCCCGGCACCATGATATTTTGTATCTCTGTGATATCAGTTGTTATTTCTCTTTCATCATTTCTTTCTTTTTTCTGCTTTTTTAAGTTTTTTTCCTTTTGTTTTTATTACAAATAGTATTAAAATAAAAGATTTACATGAATTTATCAGGCTTTAGGTGTTTTGAAAATCTTTTTCATCATTTCTTATTTTGTTTATTTCAGTTCACTATCTTTTCTACTTTTGAGCCTGGCTCAAGGTTTATCAATTTTGTTAGTCTTTTAAAAAAATCAACTGTAGTTTTCATTTATCTTTTTTATTGTTTTCTGTCTCTATTTTCTTTATATTCGCTCTGATCTTTATTACTTTTTTCATCCTGCTGAATTTTGCCTTTGTTCTCCTTTTTCTAATTCCTTTAAATGGTAGGTGAGGCTGTTTATTTGAGATTTTTCTTGTTTCTTGATGTAGGCCTGTATCACTATAAACTTCCCTCTTCAAACTATTTTAGCTACATCCCATAGATTTTGAAAAATTGTGTTTTTGTTTTCATTTGTCTCATGAAATTTTTCAATTTCCTCTTTGATTTCTTTATTGACCCATTGACTTTTTTCATTGCATAATATATTTTTTTCAAAATTTTTATTTATTTAATTTTAATTGGAGAATAATTACTTTACAAAATTGTGATGGTTTTTGCTATATATCAACATGAATCAGCCATAGGTATACATGTGTGCCCCCCATCTGAGCCACCCTCCCACCTCCTCCCCACCTTATCCCTCTAGGTTGTGCCAGAGCACCGGCTTTGAGTGCCCTGCTTCATGCATTGAACTTGCACTGGTCATCTATTTTACATATGGTAATACACATGTTTCAATGTTATTCTCTCAAATCATCCCACCCTCGCCTTCTCTCACTAAATCCAAAAGTCTGTTCTTTACATCTGTGTCTCCTTTGCTGTCCTGCATGTAGGATCATTGGTACCATCTTTCTAAATTCCATATATATGCATTAATATACAGTGTTTGTCTTTTTCTTTCTGACTTACTTCACTCTGTATAATAGACTCCAGATTCATCCACCTCATTAGAACTGACTCAAATGCATCCCTTTTATAGCAGAGTAATATTCCAGTGTGTATAGGTACCACAGCTTCCTTATCCATTCATCTGCCAATGGACATTTAGGTTACTTATGTCCATGTCCTAGCTATTGTAAATAGTGCTGCAATGAACATTGGGGTACATGTGTCTCTTTCTTTTTTTATTTTTCCAGCTTTACTGAAATATAATTGGCATGTAACACTGTATAAATTTAAGATATACAATATGTTGATTTGACACATTTATATTTTTCAAAATTATTACCATTTTAGTGTTAGCTGACATCTCCATCATGTTGCATAATTACCATTTCTTTTTCTGGTCAGAACATTTGATCTATCCTCTATCCTCTTAGCAACTTCCCTGATAGCTTCCCTGATAGCTCAGTTGGTAAAGAATCTGCCTGCAATGCAGGAGACCCTGTTTGATTCCTGGTTCAAGAAGATCCCCTGGAGAAGGGAAAAGCTAGCTACTCCAGTATTCTGGCCTGGAGAATTCCATGGACTATAGTCCATGGAGTCACAAAGAGTCGGACACAACTGAGTGACTTTCACTTCACTTCTTAGCAACTTTCAGGTACATGGTACAATATCATCAACTATAATCACCTTGCTGTGAAATAGATCCCAAGAATTCTGGTTTCCTCAGAGTATACACCCAGCAGTGGGATTTTGCTAGGTCATATGGCAGTTCTATTTCCAGAGTTTTTTTGTTTTTTTGTGTGTGTGAACCAAAAAATGATTTTTTAAAAAAATTTTCAAGATAAAAGCACCAGATTATTGTTTTCTTCTCGGGATGGAAAGAGGAGTGGATCAGAAAGTTCACTGCGTGCTTTTTAAAGTGCTTTCTCATTGAACATTGAGGCTGCAAGTCTGAAAAAAAAATAAGTCATTGAAACATGTGCGATTGACTATTCTTTGCCTGACACTTAGTGGTAACTTGGAGAACTGCAGTTTTGACCTGTGGGAGGGAGCTCCATGGGAAACCACAGGGAAGAGAAAAGGCTTTGGGTTTGTTCTCTGCATTCACAGGAACCTGAATGGATCACCAAGAACTGACCCTGGAAACCTGGAAGGCGGGCTGTGGACACAGAGCCTACCAATAATCTGATTCCCTGTCATGCTTCAAGAGGGACCCAAAAGTAGGAGACAGAAAAATGTGTTTTCATATTTGCTCTTTTAATATCATGTCACTTTTCTCAGCTCATGATTTTGTGAAGAAAATAATGAAAATCAACATAGCGCTTTGCAATGAAAAGAGATATTCAGGGCAAGAACTTAAAGAACAAACAACAGGGACTTTCCTGGTGGTCTAGTGGTTATGACTTCCCCTTCCAGAGCAAGGGGATGCAAAGTTGGTCCCTGGTTGGGGAGCTAAGATCCCCCATGCCTCAGGAGCCTGAAAACCAAAACAAAACAGAAACAATATTGTAACAAATTTAACAAAGATTTTTAAAATGGTCCACATAAAAAAGATCTTTAAAAAAGAAGCTAGCTAGGAATATAAGTGGGTATCACCTTTCTGGAGTCCTGTTTGGCAAGCTGTATAAAATTGTTTTTTGAAGTATTGCCTCCTTTCTTGTCATGGACTGAATGTTTGTGTCCTCTCCCCACCCCTCATGCTTTAGCCCTTCATCAGATTTACAGGTTGAAGCCTAATCCCCAGTGTAATGATATTTGGGGATGGAGTTATTATATTCCTAGTTTTTTAAAGAACCTCCACATTGTTCTCCATAGTGGCAGTACCAGTTTGCATTCCCACCAACAGTGTAAGAGGGTTTCCTTTTCTCCACACACTGTCTAGCATTTATTGTTTGTAGACTTATTGATGTTGGCCAGTCTGACTGGTGTGAGATGATACCTCATTATGGTTTTTATTTGCATTTCTCTAATAATGAGTGAGGTTGAGCATCTTTTCATGTGTTTATTAGCCATCTGTACATCTTCTTTGATGAAATATCTGTTTAGGTCTTTTGCCCACTTTTTGGTTGTGTTGTTCATTTTTCTGGTATTTAACTGCATGAATATTTTGGAGGTTAATTCTTTGTCAGTTGTTTCATTTGCTGTTATTTTCTCTCATTCTGAGGGCAGTCGTTTCACCTTGCTTTTAGTTTCCTTCGTTGTGCAAAAGCTTTTAAGTTTAATTAGATCCCATTTGTTTATTTTTGTTTTTATTTCCATTACTCTGGGAGGTGAATCACAGAGGATCTTGCTGTGATTTATGTTGGAGGGTGTTCTATGTTTTCCTTTGAAGTGAAGTGAAGTGAAGTCGCTCAGTCGCGTCTGACTCTTTGCGACCCCGTGGACTGTAGCCTACCAGGATTCTCTGTCCATGGGATTCTCCAGGCAAGAATACTGGAGTGGGTTGCCATTTCCTTCTCCAATGCATGAAAGTGAAAAGTGAAAGTGAAGTCGCTCAGTCGTGTCTGACTCTTGCGACCCCACAGACTGTAGCCTACCAGGATTCTCTGTCCATGGGATTCTCCAGGCAAGAATACTGGAGTGGGTTACCATTCCCTTCTCCAGGGCATCTTCCCGACCCAGGGATTGAACCTGTCTCTTATA
>NW_011494635.1:14975077-14989120 GCF_000754665.1 Bison bison bison
CAGAGGATCTTGCTGTGACTTATGTTGGAAGGTGTTCTATGTTTTCCTTTGAAGTGAAGTGAAGTGAAGTGAAGTGAAGTGAAGTGAAGTGAAGTGAAGTCGCTCAGTCGTGTCTGACTCCTTGCGACCCCGTGGACTGTAGCCTACCAGGATTCTCCGTCCATGGGATTCTCCAGGCAAGAATACTGGAGTGGGTTACCATTCCCTTCTCCAGGGGATCTTCCAGACCCAGGGATTGAACCCAGGTCTCCTGGATTGGAGGCAGACACTTCAACCTCTGAGCCACCAGGGAGGCCCATGTTTTCCTTAAGAGTTGGAAATCAGAGAAATTACGGAAATAATCCCATTCATCATTGCAACAAAAACAATAAAATACTTAGGAACAAATTTACATGAAGAAACGAAAGACCTGTATATACAGAACTGTAAAACATGATGAAAGGATTTTCCAGGCAAGAATACTGGAGTGGGGTGCCACTGCCTTCTCCAGGGGAACTTCCTGACCCAGGGATCGAACCCAGGTCTCCCGCATTGTAGGCAGACACTTTACCATCTGAACCACAAGGGAAGCCCAAAAGAAATCAAAGATGGTACAAATAGATGGAGAAATATACCATTTTCTTGGATTGGAAGAATCAATATAGTGAAAATGAGTATACTACTCAAAGCAATCTATAGATTCAGTGCCGCTGCTGCTAAGTCGCTTTAGTCGTGTCTGACTCTGTGCGACCCCATAGATGGCAGCCCACCAGGCTCCCCCGTCCCTGGGAATCTCCAGGCAAGAACACTGGAGTGGGTTGCCATTTCCTTCTCCAATGCATGAAAGTGAAAAGTGAAAGTGAAGTCGCTCAGTCGTGTCTGACTCTTAGTGACCCCAGGGACCGCAGCCTACCAGGCTTCTCCGTCCATGGGATTTTCCAGGCAAGAGTACAATCCCTATCAAACTACCAAATATATTTTTCACAGAAACTAAAACAAATAATTTCACAATATATATGGAAACACAAAAGACCCTGAATAGCCAAAGCAATCCTGAGAAAGAAGAATGGAACTGGAGGAATCAACCTGCCTAACTTCAGACGATACTACAAAACTACAGTCATCAAGACAGTATGATACTGTCACAAAGACAGAAATATAGATCAGTGGAGCAAAATAGAAAGTCCAGAGATAAATCCACCCACCTATGGACATTTTATCTTTGACAAAGGTGGCAAAAATATAAAATGGAGAAAAGACAGTCTCTTCAACAAGTGGTGCTGGGAAAACTGGTCAACTAGGTGTAAAAGAATGAAAACTATAATACTTTCTAACACCATTCACAAAAATAAACTCATAATGGGTTTAAGAGGGTTAAATGTAAGACCAGAAAGTCTTGTTCATGGTATCTTTAAATATTACTAATACTGCTTTCAGTAGTTTTGTCTAATGATTGTAATTGAGGTATATCATAAATGTTATTCCAGCAAGCTATAAAACTCTTACCATTGCTAAGAGTTGTTCTTCAGTTGCTGAGTCATGTTGAACAATTTGTGACTCCATGGGCTGCAGCACATCAGGATTCTCTGTTCTTCACTGTCTCCCACAGTTGGCTTAAACTCATGTCCATTGAGTCACTGATGCCATCCAACCATCTCATCCTCTGTTGCCCCCTTTTCCTCCTGCCCTCTGTCTTTCCCAGTGTTGGCTCTTTGCATCAGATGGCCAAAGGACTGGAGCTTCAGCTTTAGCATCAGTCCTTCCAATGAATATTCAGGGTTGATTTCCTTTAGGATTGACTGATTTGATCTCCTTGCAGTCAAAGGAATTCTTGAAAGTCTTCTCTAGCATCACAGTTCAAAAGCATCGATTCTTCAGTGCTCAGCCTTCTTTATGGTCCAACTCTCACATTCATATGTGACCACAGGAAAAACCATAGCTTTGACCAGAAAGACTTTTGTCAGTAAAGTGATGTCTCTGAACTTTTAATACACTGTCTAGGTTTGTCATAGCTTTTCTTCCAAGGAGCAAGCATCTTTAAGTTTCATGGCTGTGGTCATTGTCTGCTGTGATTTTGGAGCCCCTAAAAATAAAGTCTGTTACTATTTCCATTTTTTCCCCATCTATTTGCTGTGAAATGATGTGATGGGATGCCATGATCTTGGTTTTTTGAATGCTGAGTTTTAAGCCAGGTTTTTCACTTTCCTCTTTCACCTTCATCAAGATGCTCTTTAGTTTCTTTCTTTCTGCCCTTAGGGTGCTATCTTCTGCATATCTGAAGTTGTTGATATTTCTCCCAGCAATCTTGATTCCAGCTTGTGATTCATACAGCCTGACTAACAGCAAAGGCATTAAAAAAGAAAAATAGTGTAACTCTGTTAACATTAATCCAATCATCCAACTTAGTTTTATCTTTCATAATGATTCATATGCAAATTTTTTATGTGTCAAACATTTCTAAGTTCTCCATATGAGAACTAGAGCCTCCCTAAGTGAAAGAAAGAAAGTGAAGTCATTCAGTCGTGCCCGACTCTTTGCGACCCCATGGATAGTAGCCTGCACCAAGCTCCTCTGTCCATGGGATTTTCAAGGCAAGAGTACTGGAGTGGGTTTCCATTTCCTTCTCCAGGGAATCTTCCCAACCCAGGGATTGAACCCAGATCTCTCACACTGTAGACAGATGCTTTACCATCTGAGCCACCAGGGAAGAGCCTCCCTAACCTCCTGCCAGTTTCCACCTCTGAGAGAAAACCACTTTCAATTCTTTTAACTGATTATTAGATTTTAGTGCCAAATATCATAGAGCATGGGTTTCTCAGGTGGTGCTAGTGGTAAGGAATCTGCCTGCTAATGCAGGTGACATAAGAGATATGGGTTTGATCCCTGGGTTTTGAAGATCCCCTGGAGGAGGGCACGGCAACCCACTCCAGTATTCTTGCCTAGAGAATCCCCATGGACAGAGGAGCCAGTCTCAGTCCATAGGGTCGCAGAGAGGCTAACACCACTGAAGTGACTGAGGACGCACACATATGTTATATAGCATGCTTCTATAGCAACCTTTTGTTTTCTCACACTTAGGCATTATTTGGAGATCAGCCCTGGGTGTTCTTTGGAAGGAATGATGCTAAAGCTGAAACTCCAGTACTTTGGCCACCTCATTCGAAGAGTTGACTCATTGGAAAAGACTCTGATGCTGGGAGCGGTTGGGGGCAGGAGGAGAAGGGGACGGCAGAGGATGAGATGGCTGGATGGTATCACCAACTCGATGGACGTGAGTCTGAGTGAACTCGGGGAGATGGTGATTGACAGGGAGGCCTGGCATGCTGCGATTCATGGGGTCGCAAAGAGTCAAACATGACTTAGCAACTGAACTGAACTGAACTGAACTGAAGCATTATTTATGGACATGACTCTATGGAAGATGAGTAATGTTTTGTTACTCCTGACTTCATGCCACACAGATGCATCTGATTCCTCATCACAAATCTGTATGAAAGTCAAGAAGCAACAGTTAGAACTGGACATGGAAAAACAGACTGGTTCCAAATTGGGAAATGAGTACATCAAGGCTGTATATTGTCACCCTGCTTATTTAACTTATATGCAGAGTACACCATGCAAATGCCAGGCTGGATGAAGCCCAAGCTGGAATCAAGATTGTCAGGAGAAATGTCAAAAACCTCAGATATGCAGATGACATCACCTTTATGGAAGAAAGAAGACCCAAAGAGCCTCTTGATGAAAGTGAAAGAGGAGAGTGAAAAAGTTGGCTTAAAACTCAACATTCAGAAAACTAAGATCATGGCATCTGGTCCCATCACTTCATAGCAAATAGATGGGGAAACAGTGGAAACAGTGGCTGACTTTATTTTGGGGGGCTCCAAAATCACTGCAGATGGTGACTGCAGCCATGAAATTAAAAGACACTTGCTCCTTGGGAGAAAAGCTATGACCAACCTAGACAGAATATTAAAAAGCAGAGACATGTCTTTGCCAGAAAAGGTCCATCTAGTCAAAGCTATGGTCATGTATGTATGTGAGAGTTGGACTACAAAGAAAGCTGAGCCCTGAAGAATTGATGCTTTTGAACTGTGGTGCTGGAGAAGACTCTTGAGAGTCCCTTGGACTGCAAGGAGATCCAACAAGTCCATATTAAAGGAAATCAGTACTGAATATTTGTTGGAAGTACTAATGCTGAAGCTGAAACTTCAGTACTTTGGCCACCTGATGCAAAGAACTGAATCATTGGAAAAGACCCTGATGCTGGGAAAGATTGAAGGTGGGAGGAAAAGGGGAATGACAGAGGACAAGATGGTTGGATGGCATCACAGACTCGATGGACAAGCTCCGGGAGTTGATGATGGACAGGGAGGCCTGGCGTGCTGCAGTCTCTGGGGTCGCAGAGAGTTGGACATGACTGAGCGACTGAACTGAACTGAACTGAACTGAATATAATTTTGAATAACTTAGTAGTGTCTATATTATGTTATTATGACTGAGGTTGCTATTTATAGCTGACTTGGTAGCATTCCTGGTTTTGGCTTGTGTTGATCCTCTCATCTGTGTGTTTGTATAACCAGCACCATGGTCAGCATCACATGACCACACAGTCTCTCACGTGATAGCCCTTTACAATGACATACGTCCCCACCAAACCAAACCTCTGGAAAATGCCATTGTATTTTGTTTCCATATAATTTCAAGTATGCTATATCAGTGGAATTTGTATTTTGAGATTGGCTTTATGTACTCAACCTAGTACCTTCAAGAAACTTACAATTGTTGCACACACACATATATAAAACTCATCCTTTGGGCTGTTGAATAGTATTTCCTGTTATGGATGCAGTTTGTTAAACTGTACACATATTGGTAGATTTTTTTTTTCAAGTTTTTGCTTTACAGAAAAATCCTCTATAACATTCATGCACAGGTTTTGTGTGGAGGTAGTTTTTGTTTTTCTGAATAAATGTCTAGAAGCGTAATTTCTGGGTCATATAATGCACTTCTTTTTGTGAAAGGAGTAAGAAGTGATTCCTTTTTTGGAGGCAGGTCATACAAGTTCTGAGATCCACGTTGCACTGTGAAATTGGCTAAATTTTACTAATTACATCTTTAAAGGACTGGAGTAAGAAATCATTACAGGAGCAGACCTGCTTCCATTCCACAGGGTTGAGAGGCCCTGGAGAAACTTCTTTTGGTTGAGGCAGGTGTAGAATCAGACTACAAGCCAGCCACATCATAGAGTTCTGGAATTGGTACTTTGGGACAAGCCCACAGCCACAGATTCTTCCTGGGGTCTGTGAGTTTGCCTAGGGCTCCCAAACTGGGGTTCACCATGAATGAGGTCAGGGGCCCAATGGAGAGAATAGTGGCCCCAAGTTCTAGCCAAATAAGGAGCAAGTTTATTTCTATTAGGTTTGTTCACTCTCTCTGAAAACATAAGTAACTCCTCACTCTCCATGAGCCTTCTCTGTCTGAATTCTATTTCACCATCAGAAGCAGAAACTGTCTAGAATGCAGAAGCAGATTACAATTTCACAAACATTTCACATCATCATAGGCACTTCCTCTTACATCTTGGGAGGTGGGGCTTCTCTCCTCTCCACCAAGCACAGATGTTCTGGTTTTCCCTAGGACACATTTGGACACAGCAGGCTCCTCAGGCCTCTATGATGCCCATCCCTGCCTTCTGGGTCCACCCTCCTCCTCTTTGCCTGCTGCTGACTCTGCTGCTGGGACTCACAGGTAAGTATTCCTTTGGGTAGAATCTCCTTTTTCCTGCCTTCTGGACCTTCACTGCCCCAGTACTTTTAGGGTCTCCATGTAAACATGAGTGCTCAATCCATGCTACAGAAGTCCAAGGGGTAGACATTATCTGAGAGCATAAAATCAGGGATCTGAGTGTTTTCTCTGTGGATCCATCACCTGCAGCCTATTACCAGAGGCTTCCAAACAGATACTTCAAACACCAACCATGACGGATTTGTGCATATTATCTAATTCTTACAATGTCCCAGTGTGATAACTATTAACAGTGAACTGCAGATGGGGAAATTGAGGCAGAGAGTAACTTGACCAAAGTCACAATGTCATCTAAGGCAGTAGAGCACAAGATTAAAATCCAGGATGTTCAGCTGCAGAATTGATTCTTTGAGCCATGTTGTGCTGCTCAGCTTCTCAGAGGAGCCTAATTGCAGAAAAATCAGAAAACAGAGAAGTAAATAATAGGTAAGTCATCACACACCATGCTACTCATTTAAAAATCTTACAGTGTGTACTCCCAAACTTTTGTTGGTGATGTGTTAGATGGTTCCTATCTGCTAACTTTTTTTTAAAACTGGGCTTTAAACATCTGTTATAATGGTGTTTGATCCTCAAAACAGCTTGTACACTATCATGCTAGGCTACACTTTAATACATGTTTGTGGATGCATGATATGTGTATGTTTATGTATGTGAATGAGTGGGTATGAGGAAGTGTTCTCAGAAATGAGATTTCAGAAAGACTTCCTTATTTTTCCCATGAGTCATTTTTCACTCTACATGAAATGACATAGACAAATAATTAGTTTCTGCTGCCTTTCAGCAACAACTCTCCTTTTAACTTCTCTATATATTTATCCTTGGAAAAGTGAAAGTGTTAGTTGCTCAGTTGGGTCTGACTCTCTGCGACACTATGGATTGTAGCCCACCAGGCTCCTCTGTCCATGGAATTTTCCAGGGAAGAATACTGGAATGGGTAGCCATGCCCGTCTCCAGGGCATCTTCCCAACCCAGGGATCGAACCCAGGTCTCCTTCATTCCAGGCAGGTTCTTTATCATCTGAGCCACCAGGG
This sequence comes from Bison bison bison, assembly GCF_000754665.1. Lineage (NCBI taxonomy): Eukaryota > Metazoa > Chordata > Mammalia > Artiodactyla > Bovidae > Bison > Bison bison. The sequence continues at coordinate 14,981,896 of NW_011494635.1, forward strand.
CTTACCCTTCCTCAAACTCTTAAGAAAACTTGGTTCTTGGTAAATGGGTAGAATTTTGTGCGTACCCATCTTGGAGTCCCCTCTTTCGTGCTGGATAGGGGTGAGGAAGAAAGGAGGGGATTAAAGACACCGAGACTCTTGCCTATATGATCTATATATTCATATCCATATCTGTAATTATATTTATATCCATATTTATAAGAATCCATATCATCTAATGCTCGTTGAAGCCTGTACACCTCAGGAAATCTATTGAGTAAAAACTATTCATTTTCTTGCACATTCGTCTTGTGCCAGACACTGTTGGAAATGCTCACAGTTGTTTACTCATGTGACATCAAATCCAAACTAGAGCCTCTGGTCACCCCTACCTTACAGAGAAGAAAACAGAGCAAGGAGAAGTTCAAGGTCACTCAGTGGTAAATGGTAGAGGTATGGTTTAAATTCAAGCAATCTGATACTAAAACTCATGAGTTTAACCTTTGGTCTTCTTGATGCTGTGGCCCTGCTTCTATCTCACGATCATGAGATTTCAGCCACTTCTGTCAATAAGTTGCAGAGTGGGGAGTGTGGGGAAGAGGGTTTGTGGTTTTCTTCTTCTGGGCTCTTCTGCTTCTTGCATACATACAAGTCACTTTTGTTTTCCCCAAGTCATATATTCATTCTGGCATTTGGTTGACAATACACTACTGAGGACATAGAAGCAACTAGAACATTTGAGGTTATGATATACATGCAAAAAAGAAGACGTAAAAATGGCTAGCACCTGGACAGTAGCTAGTAGAGATAAGAGGGGAAAAATTCAGGTTCTGGGTGCACGCTGAAGAGGATTTTCTGATGCATAGGATGTGTGGTGGGAGAAAAGACTATGGCTTTGAGATTTGTGCATCTAGAAGAAGTATGGTGGCTCAGCTGAGATACAGAGGGTGGCAGGGGTTGGGAGGAGATTCAGTTTGGTTTCAGATGTTGTTAACTGTGAGATATCTATTTCTATCTAAAAATCATGACAAGTGGATAGTTGGACAAGCAAGTTCAGAGGAAAGACCTGGGCCAAAGATGTAAATTAAAAAATTATTGATTTATGATTGTAGACATTTTTTTTTCCTATTCCTTGATTCTCTGATCCCTCTTCTCTACTCCCTCCATTTCTCTCTCCAACTTTTTTTCATGTTTCTTCCCGTTTTTATCTTAGCAGTTCACCTTCCCCAACCTCAGTCTTCTTTTTCAGACTTTAAAAACTAAACCATTTGATGATGTTGACACATCACAGGACCTTCCCTGTAATAGGATGCACTCTTGTTAGGAGGCATGCTGCTGCTGCTAAGTCACTTCAGTCGTGTCCAACTCTGTGTGACCCCATAGACGGCAGCCCACCAGGCCCCCCCACCAGTCCCTGGGATTCTCCAGGCAAGAACACTGGAGTGGGTTGCCATTTCCTTCTCCAATGCATGAAAGTGAAAAGTGAAAGTGAAGTCGCTCAGTCATGTCTCACTCTTAGCGACCCCATGGACTGCCACCCACCAGGCTCCTCCGACCATGGAATATTCCAGGCAAGAGTGCTGGAGTGGGGTGAGTGGGTCATTGCCTTCTCCGGTTAGGAGGCATAATTGGTTACAAATAGTGCTTAAGCAAAAGTCACTCAGTTGTGTCCGACTCTTTGCAACCCCATGGACTATACAGTCCATGGAGTTCTCCAGGCCAGAACACTGGTGTGGGTAGCCTTTCCCTTCTTCAGGGAATCTTCCCAACCCAGGTCTCCTACATTGCAGGCAGATTCTTTACCAGTTGAGCTACGAGGGAAGCCCCAAATAGTGCTTAGTGGGTGGACTTGTCAGTTCACACTCTGCTCAGGTGAACCACACATGTTCTTCCTAAAGAGTAGGGAAGAAATAGAAAAAAAAAAAAAAAAAACAGGATTTGTTTGTGGCATCAAAACAACTTGTTCTTTTGATTTACATCCCAGCAATTAGGCTTATGCATGTTTAATAGGATATTTCAGATAAGAAAGAATGTGTTTGTATTTCTCTGTATCTCCTGAAACTAGATAGTCAGTGAGGCAATGAAATTAACCTGGAAAATTTGTTCAGTTCAGTTCAGTCGCTCAGTCGTGACCAACTCTTTTCGACCCCATGAATTGCAGCACGCAAGGCCTCCCTGTCCATCACCAACTCCCAGAGTTCACTCAGACTCACCTCCATTGAGTCAGCAATGCCATCCAGCCATCTCATCCTCTGTTGTCCCCTTCTCCTCCGGCCCCCAATCCCTCCCAGCATCAGAGTCTTTTCCAAAGAGTCAACTCTTCACATGAGGTGGCCAAAGTACTGGAGTTTCAGCTTCAGCATCATTCCCTCCAAAGAAATCCCAGGGCTGATCTCCTTCAGAATGGACGGGTTAGATATCCTTGCAGTCCAAGGGACTTTCAAGAGTCTTCTCCAACACCACAATTCAAAAGCATCAATTCTTTGGCATGACCCTTATTTTCAGTTTTGTTTTGTTTTGTTTTTGTTTTTGGCAGTTACAAACGTTTATTTTTACTTCAGTCTGATGGAGTTCGTCTCCAGCAAAGTCTGAATAAGCTCCTGTTGCTATTGGAGCCATAAACTATACAGGTGTGATCTGATGGCATATATATCAATGCTCTTGGGTCTAAGAAGGAAGTTTCTGTCTATACACTTGCAGGACTTCTGTTTTACATTTATTTAATTTTTTTAAAATTTTTTTATTTTTAAACTTTACAATATTGTATTGGTTTTGCCAAATATCAAAATGAATCCGCCACAGGTATACATGTGTTCCCCATCCTGAACCCTCCTCCCTCTTCCCTCCCCATACCATCCCTCTGGGTCGTCCCAGTGCACCAGCCCCAAGCATCCAGTATCATGCATCGAACCTGGACTAGGGACTCGTTCCATATATGATATTATACGTATTTCAATGCCATTCTCCCAAATCATCCCACCCTCTCCCTCTCCCACAGAGTCCAAAAGACTGTTCTATACATCAGTGTCTCTTTGGCTGTCTCATATACAGGGTTATTGTTACCATCTTTCTAAATTCCATATATATGCGTTAGTATACTGTATTGGTGTTTTTCTTTCTGGCTTACTTCACTCTGTATAACAGGCTCCAGTTTCACCCATCTCATTAGAACTGATTCAAATGTATTCTTTTTAATGGCTGAGTAATACTCCATTGTGTATATGTACCACAGCTTTCTTATCCATTCATCTGTTGATGGACATCTAGGTTGCTTCCATGTCCTGGCTATTATAAACAGTGCTGCGATGAACATTGGGGTACACGTATCTCTTTCAATTCTGGTTTCGTCAGTGTGTATGCCCAGTAGTGGGATTGCTGGAGGATATTTAGGGCTAGCTCACTGTGGTTTTAATTTGCATGTTCCAATTAGTAGTGATGTTGAGCACTGTTTTATATGCTTGTTGACTGTCTACATATATTCTTTGGAGAAATGCCTGTTCAATTTTTTTGATCATTTTTAAATTGAGTTGTTTGTTATTTTGTTGCTGAATAGTAGGATTTCCCTTTACAGTTGCTTTCTGTGCATCTCACATGTATTTATATTATGTGTTTATGTTTTCATTTGTCTCCAGGCATTCTCTAATTCCCCTGGTGATTTCATCTTTTACCTACTGATTTTTTAAGAGAATGTTGTTTGATTTTTATGTATTGGTGAATATCTTATTTCTGTTTCTGTTATTGATCTAATTTGATTTTTCAAACTGTTTGACTGGTGAGTTGCTTGAATAACCCTCATTCAGATTCCATTAATTTGCCTCCTCATTCATCCTGTGTGACAATGACACATACATAGATTTTTGTTATGGCAACTGGTTTCTGTAACTGTCAGGACAGATATGTGTGATAGATAGAAAATAATCCCCCAACATAGGAGGAGCAATCAAAATTGTGAAGTAGGAGAAGCTCACCTTCTCCCACAAATACTTCAAAAATACATTTACATACAGAACAATTTTCACAATATTTACTGAGCACTGGCAGAACTTAGACTTTTGAAATGGCAGGAAAATCTCCATGCAACCAGATAGGACAAAAGAAAAAAAGAAGAAAGTAAGACAGGAATCAGGAGGGGATCTGCACACCTTGGGGGGAACTGTGAAAGAGACAGGTTCCTGCACTCTAGGAAGTCTCCTCACCAGTAAGGATATAAGCTGGGACAGAGGGGGAGCTTCAGAGTCTCAGAGGAGAATACAACACCTGGTTTGCAGTAGCTAGACCAGACAGAGACTTGCACAGATGGTCAGTGCCATTGATCAGCACTCCCCAGCCTGAGAAAATCATGGGCCCATTGGGTGGGAGCTGGGTGCTTGTAGCTCAGGATTCAGAGATCAGACCCTGGCAAAGGATTGTGTGGAAATAGCCTGAAGGTGCAGGAGCCTGATATGACCTCACCTGAGGGTGTATTGTTTGAGGGGTGTGCAAGGGGAGGGGTAGGACCCACCATTTTCTCTGCTCTCAGGTGGCAAGATACTGCCTACACAGCTCCAGGAGGTATCACTAGTCACTCCTGCCAAGCCCTTGTTTAGAAGTAGTTGCACTCAGGAGGGCACTGTTGTGCCCTGGGGCTACAGGAATGGTTGACAGCTACGTCCACTCCCATAATGAGCTCCAAGGCATGTGTGAGTGACCACCACTACCATGAACCCAAGAACAAGGCACCAGCCACCACATCTGCACACCCCCATCAAGGCAATAATGGTGAACATACGCTGAGGGAAGAGGTGGCAGGCATCCACACTGAAAATAGCCTCTGCACCAAAAATATTAAACCCACACAAACTACGCAGGGATGCTCCCCAAGAAATAGTCCTTCAAGACCACAGTAGATATCTTTTCTTCTAAACTCACAGAATAAGAAAAGTATAGGTAAAATGAAGAGGCAAAGAATCAATTCCAGTTAAAAGACCAAGAGAATTCCCCTGAAAGAACAAACAATGACAGACATTTTTAGACTAATAGACACTGATTTGAAAAGGGAAATAATGAAAATACTAAAAGAATTAAGCAGGCTATCAACGGAAATGCAAAATATTGTAAAAAGGAACTAGAAAAATCATTTTCTGAGATGAAAAGTGAACTAAAGGCAATGAATAGCAGAAAAAATTATGCAGAAGAACAAAAAAGTGATCTGGAAGATAGAATAATGAAAATCACCGAGTCAGAAAAGTATACAGACATTCAAGCAAAAGGAAACCAAAGCAATAAAAGCAATTTAAAAAATATGAGACTTATGCAATAACAAAAAGCTTGAAAACCTACACGTAATAGAGATTCCAGAAAGGAAAGAAAGAGAAAGGGGAGTCAAAAATTAGAAGAAATTAAGGCTAGGAACTTCCCAAATCTAAAGAAGGAAACCGGTATTCAGGAACAGGAAGCTCAAAGGGTCCCAAATACCATAAACCCAAACAGATCTATACCAAGGCATATTAAAATAAAAATGGCAAAAGTTAGAGAATTCTAAAAGGTAGCAAGAGATAAACAAAGAGTTAACTACAAGGGAACCCTCAAAAGGCTATCAGCAGATTTCTCTACAGAAGGATTGCAGGCCAGAGGGGGTGGCAAGACATTGATTCAAAGTCCTAAAAGGGAAAAATCTGCAACCTAGGATCTTCTACCCACCAAGATATTTATTTAGAGTGGAAGGAGTGATAAAGAATTTTTCAGACAAGCAAAGCTAAAAGAAAACATCAATTCTAAACCTATTCTAAAAGAAACATTGAAAAGTCTTCACTACCTAGAAAAGGAGTATGAACATATAGGAAAGAGTAAATCACAATTGAAAAACAGATCACCTAAATAAGCTAATACACATATTTTAAAATAAAAATTCTGTGGAAGTGATGATAAAGACAGTGAACAGCAAAAGGATTAATATGAAGATGTAAAAGGGGACATCAGAATCATATTGATGAAATGTAGGGAAGGAGAGTAGGAAAATATACCCTTAAAAAATTTCCTAGAAAGTGTTTGAACATATATGACTATCAGTCTAAGGCAAGTAGATATATGATGAGGTTAACATACTTGAGAAACATGGTAAACACATATCAAAAACATACAATAGAGTCACAAAAACCAAAAACATGAGTATAATATAAAAGAAAATCATCAAACCACAAAAGGGAAAAGAAAGAGACAATATAGAAATATAAAATTGATGGGAAAACAAGGCATAAATTGATAATAAATACATATTTATCAATAATTAATTTAAATATCAATGGAATGAATGCTCCAATCAAAAGACACATAGTGGCATATTGGATTTTAAAAAGTAAGAGCCTACAGTATGCTGCCTTCAGGAGATTCACTTTAGGGCAAAAGATACACATCAATTGAGAGTAAGGGGATGGAAAAAGATATTTCATGCAAACAGAAATGGCAAGAAAGCCGAGGTCACAATACTCACATCAGACAAAACAGACTTTAAAACAAAGGCCATAAAGATAAATAACAAGGCCACTATACATTGATAAAAGAATCAATATAAGAATAGGTTTTAATATTTATCAAAATATATGCATCTAATATACCAATCCCAAAGAAAGGCAATGCCAAAGAATGCTCAAACTACCGCACTCATCTCACAAGCTAGTAAAGTAATGCTCAAAATTCTTCAAGCCAGGCTTCAGTAATACATGAACCGTGAACTTCCAGATGTTCAAGCTGGTTTTAGAAAAGGCAGAGGAACCAGATCAAATTGCCAACATCCTCTGGATCATGGAAAAAGCAAGAGAGTTCCAGAAAAACATCTATTTCTGCTTTATTGACTATGCCAAAGCCTTTGACTGTGTGGATCACAATAAACTGTGGAAAATTCTTCAAGAGATGGGAATACCAGACCACCTGATTTGCCTCTTGAGAAATTTGTATGAAGGTCAGGAAGCAACAGTTAGAACTGGACATGGAACAACAGACTGGTTCCAAATAGGAAAAAGAGTACGTCAAGGCTGTATATTGTCACCCTGCTTATTTAACTTCTATGCAGAGTACATCATGAGAAATGCTGGGCTGGAAGAAGCACAAGCTGGAATCAAGATTGCTGGGAGAAATATCAATAACCTCAGATATGCAGATGATACCACCCTTATGGCAGAAAGTGAAGAGGAACTAAAAAACCTCTTGATGAAAGTAAAAGAGGAGAGTGAAAAAGTTGGCTTAAAGCTCAACATTCAGAAAACAAAGA
>NW_011494635.1:14989220-14989730 GCF_000754665.1 Bison bison bison
TCTGATGATGGGAGGGATTGGGGGCAGGAGGACAAGGGGACGACAGAGGATGAGATGGCTGGATGGCACCACTGACTCGATGGACATGAGTCTGAGTGAACTCCAGGAATTGGTGATGGACAGGGAGGCCTGATGTGCTGTGATTCATGGGGTCACAGAGTTGGTCACGACTGAGCGCCTAAACTGAACTGAACTGATGGAGAGAATAACCCAGATTATCATTGTGGACCAATATACCCTTATAAAAAGGAGGCAGGAAAGCCAAAGTGAGAGAAGCACAAGTGACAATGGAAGCAAGACTGACTCATAAGAAGATGGAAACCATGAGAAAAGGAGTGCAGACAGTCTCAAGAATTTGGAGAGGCAATGATCACCGCCTCCAGGAGAAATATTTCCCAGCTGACTCCTTGATTTTAGTCCAATAATATAATTTTTGGTACGTTGACATCCAGCATTATAATGAGACTGTCATTTTAAACCACTAAATGTTTGATAATTTCTCTCAGAGCC
>NW_011494635.1:14989830-14990405 GCF_000754665.1 Bison bison bison
AACCTCAGATATGCAGATGATACCACCCTTATGGCAGAAAGTGAAGAGGAACTAAAAAACCTCTTGATGAAAGTAAAAGAGGAGAGTGAAAAAGTTGGCTTAAAGCTCAACATTCAGAAAACAAAGATCATGGCATCTGGTCCCATCACTTCATGGGAAATAGGTGGGGAAACAGTGGAAACAGTGTCAGACTTTATTTTTGGGGGCTCCAAAATCACTGCAGGTGGTGACTGCAGCCATGAAATTAAAAGACACTTACTCCTTGGAAAACAAGTTATGACCAACCTAGATAGCATATTGAAAAGCAGAGACATTACTTTGCCAACAAAGGTCTGTCTAGTCAGGGCTATGGTTTTTCCAGTGGTCATGTGTGGATGTGAGAGTTAGACTGTGAAGAAAGCTGAGTGCTGAAGAATTGGTGCTTTTGAACTGTGGTGTTGGAGAAGACTCTTGAGAGTCCCTTGGACTGCAAGGAGATCCAACCAGTCCATTCTGAAGGAGATCAGCACTGGGATTTCTTTGGAAGGAATGATGCTAAAGCTGAAACTCCAGTACTTTGGCCACCTCATGCGAAG
>NW_011494635.1:14990505-14997667 GCF_000754665.1 Bison bison bison
TCAGTGATCTAAGAGGTCATGTGGTCTCACCTAATGCAAAGGATAGAAATGCATCACTCCCTGAGGACACACAGTGAACAGCCAGAAGTATTTGGTGGAGCACGACACTTCCAGAGAGGGCTTAATGCCCAAATCCAGTCTCTGCCACATCACTGACCTCTCTGTGCCTCGGTTCCTCCCTTGTATAAGGATCTCATGTAACAGGCTCATTGTGCAGGTTACATGCAATGTACATGCAACATACATGCAAAAGGCTGAGTTCAAGGCTGGATCATGGAATACAAAGTCAATGAAGGCTGCCACATCACTAACCTCTGTGACTCAGTTCCTCTCTTGTATTAGTGTATTACATTACAGGCTCATTGTGCAAGCTACATGCAATGCACATGCAGTGTGCTGAGTTTAAGGCCCATTCATGGCGCATTCAGACAATGAAAGCTGTTCTTAATCGTTGATAAACATGTGAGAAAACATACAGGATCACATGAGGATGAATAAATAACTGCTTTGTGTTTTCCTCCAGGAGTGGCAGGTGAAGGGGAGCTGCAGGTGATTCAACCTGAGAGGTCAGTGTCAGTTGCAGCAGGAGAGACGGCCACTCTGCACTGCACCGTGACCTCCCTGAGCCCCGTGGGGCCCATCAAGTGGTTCAGGGGAACTGGACCAGGTCGGGAGTTAATCTACAGTCAAAAAGAAGCTCCTCTCCCCAGAGTAACAAGCATTGCAGATTACACAAAGAGAAACAACATGGCCTTTTCCATCCGCATCAGTAACATCACCCCAGCAGACTCTGGTGTCTACCACTGTGTGAAGTTCCGGAAAGGAGAACGTGGTGACGTGGAGTTTAAGTCTGGACCAGGCACTCATCTCACTGTGAGTGGTGAGTACAGCCTTTGTCCCCTGTATTCCGATAACATGTCAACAAGAATGCCTTCCACCCTTTGAATCAAAAAACACAATCATGTACAGCAGTGGGTGCTTATGTCATGATCTGGGTCATGATCAGATTTCATTCCCTTCTATAGATCAGGGGAGTTGAGGCCTATTTGGTGGTAAAAGTGAGAAAATTCTGAGTCCCCAGTCTGCCTGGCTCCACAACCCTTGTCTTTTTCACTCCATTCAGCCCTTTGGTTCCAGGGATAAAAGAGATGAATGTCTGAGTCCCTTGCTCCATCAACTGTCCAGACCTCATTCCTGCCTCCATAGAATGCTCACCTCAATGTGGCTGAGTCTTCTCTTTATTCACACATACTGAACACCTACTGTGAGCCAGGGCCTGGTCCAGATGCTGTGGAAGCAGAAGTGAACAAAGCAGAAAAGGGCTCTTATTCCATGAAGCTTATGTTCTCTTTCCTCTGAAAGAAGAGAGATTCATCTAGGGCAAGGAGTGAAAATTTTATCTATTTCCTCTTCAGAAGCATCACACTGAGAAGAAATTCCTATAGCACAGGCTCAGTGGTTACTCTGATGGCCCTGCTTGGAGGAGGTGCCTAGAGGTTGGGTGTTTCCTGGGAATCTGTTAAGAAGACCCTCCTGTGATTCAGGGATTGACTCACACAGTCACTGAAGGCTCCCAGCAGAGCTGGGTCATCTCAGAATGTCCCTCCCCAGGGAAGAGGTTCATGTGGGTGACTTAGGAGCAGCCCCACTGAGGTAGCAACGGTGATCATTTAGAGCGTTCTGACCAAAACTCTGGATCCTGGGCTGTCAGCAGAGGAAGGACCTTTAGACACCATCCTCCCAACCTCCCACGTACACATGGGGGCCTGAGAGCAAGAGATATAGGGGCCCTGACCACAGTCACATGGTCAGTGAGGGGATCCTTCCAGAACCCAATCTATTTCAAAGCGAGTCTTCTTCCTACACTGGCACTGGAACTCAATTCATGGAAGAACCTGGCACATAGGATTTGAAGAATAAAAATTCCTTGAATTAATCATGGAATAAGCTCTTTTCATGATTTTCCCAAAGTTTCTGAAGGCCCCTCACATTCAGATTCTGAGCCTGATGTGACTGGAAACCACTCCTTACTTTCAGCCACATGATTCCAAATCGCTCATTCCATATGAGCACCTAGAGCTGCCCTGTTTTCCAACAGCTACCTAACTCTCAGCATATGGAGACAGCATCATTCATCTTACAGTTTCCTGTTGATGGACACTAAGTTGTTCCTAACCTTGGGCTACTGAAACAGTGCTGAGGTCGATAATCTTTCTGTCTGTCACTCTCCTCAAAGGGGAGGTAACCACTGGAAGTGGCTTTGCTAGGTTGCAGCTGTCGACTGAAAAAAAATGTACAATGTGAGAGTTGTGGGTTTAGTTTTATTTGGAGCAAAAAGAGGACTATAGCCTGGGAGACAGCATTTCAGGTAGCTCTGAGAGATTGCTCCAAAGAAGTTGGGGGGTGGGGGCAATATATATGTGCTTTTGGTGAAGGGAGTACATGCAATCAAGCACACGCGTTTTGCAGAAGGTTTATGCTAGTCACAAGGAACAGATGTCACCATGAAAGATTTTGATGCTTTTCTAGATATGAGGAGATGCAAGAACTGGGCTCATAAAATCATCTCCAGAAAATATCTAAGGATCTGAAGGCCTGTTCTGCCAGGTTTTTCCAGATCACAGAGTGCCTCCTTTCTGATCTTCTTTCAGGAGGTGTTGAAGGTCAGCAGCTACAGTGGCTCATAGTTTAACCCTTGTAAAGATAGAAAGCAAGTGTCAATTTGTAGGTGACTAAGGATACGTGTATGATAATTTGAGTGGATATTGCTAAATTTCCCTCTTAGTCATAGTAGCCACTGAGCCTCCTCAACCTTCAGACATCAGCAGGGAAGGTGGTTTTTTCCTCATCTGCAGCTATTACTTAACTTCCTAGATGGTGGGTCCCTTGCTCAACCTCGGTCACAAGTAGTAAGTGGTTCCACCGCCACTCAGATCTGCAGCTTCCCGGAAGGTGGATCATCCTCTTCTCCAGGCTGCCTGCCCAGATGATTCCCTGGATGAGAAAGGAGGGAGGCGAGGGGGTCAGAGAGCATCAGCTTGTCAGATACTGAACCTTTCTCATGACATTTACTCCTTATAACCAGTGTTCAGAAAGAAGGGTGTCGGATGAGGACACTGATGCTCAGAGAGGGGACTTGTTTAGTGAGTAAGGGAGCCAAGATTGAACCCCAGGCACTTTGACTCACAGCCCTGCTCTCTGCACAGTGGGGGGCGGAAATCTCCAGCTCTGTCCTCTGAAATCCTTGTATTGTTCTGTTCTTCAGCAGTGGCACTAAAGAGAAGTCCACTGTGGAAGGTAAGTTTAGCTTTACAACCTGGACCAGACAGATACTGCAGTGTCTCTTGATGGGATGGGCGGAACCTCTTCTAAATGGCAGCACTCAGCACACTTAGCAGCATCAGGAGATTTCCTCCTTTGTTGTGATGTTGCCCCTTCACTAGGCTCCTATGGAGCAGGTCTGGAAAGGTTCATGTGGACAGAGCCCAGAGGGGCCACTGCAACCCCAGCAGCACTGGGCACGCCCATTCCTGGCTCTGCAGACTGAGGATGAGGAGGGGGAGGTGTTCCCTAGAGGGTGGTGGGTCCCCACATGAGCAAGAGTCTCTGTTCTAGACTCAGGTGTCAGGGGCTTGTGTCTGCCCTTGTGGCTTCGGAGTCTCTATGCCTGGGCCCTCAGAGGCCACGCCCCCTGTAGTCACTTGAAGTCAAGAATCTGAGAGAAAAGGGGAAAGTGGTGGTTGTTGTGGGGGGTTCTGAGGATGGGTGCTTGTTCTGCTGATGGAAATGAAAGCTTGGAGCTGACAGGAAATATTGGGACATAGTGGAGGGAAGGGTGAAGACGTAGTCCCTTCATTTCTTTCAGCCTCAGTTTTCTCTTCTGTAAAATAGTGATCATCACTGTCTCCTTTCAGGAGAGTTGGAAGTATTTGAGGTGCTCTGTCTAAATCACCAGCACGGAGTAGAGACACCCAGACTGGGGTATTATTTCAAGGCTGTGACCCAATTCCCTGTGTCCCCATTCCTCACCTGTAATGTTTGCAGAATGTACTGAGGGCACATGGCCTGGTGACAGGGCGGCCCCTCAGGGAGCAATGGGGCTGACCTTCCAGGCCGTGTGGTCCTCACAGAGCCTCTAGTCCTCAGTTTCCCCATCTGTGAAATGGTGGTAATCACACTACCTTTCAGGAGTCTGTGATGACTGGAGAGGGCTAAGAAGCCCTGGATGGAGTGGGTTAGGGTGTCCCTGAGCTCAGTGCACAGCAGTTGAGAGCCTGAGCCGCACCCCTGCCTGGGCTCCTATTCCAACTCTGGGACCTCTGACGAGTCCCTCCCAAGTTGGCGCTCAGTGTCCTCTTCCTTCAGTGATGGCCCCGCCCTCACAGAACAGCTGCTGGGACTGAGTAAGGGACGCATATCAAGAGCTTAGAGCAGAGCCGGGCATGTGATACATGTTCCATTAATGTGGGCTCTGATGTGCCAAAGACAGAGGACCTCCATAAACCATAAACAAAATGAAAAGACAATCTACAGAAAGGGAGAAAATATTTTTAAATGATGCAGCTGACAAGGGCTTTATTTCCAAAATATACAACAGCTCATACAACTCAAAAATAACAAAAAGCAAACAACCCAATTGAAAAATGGGCAGAAGACCTAAGTAGACATTTTTCCAAAGAAGAAATACAAATGACTGAGGCACATGAAAAGATGCTCAACATTACTAATTATTAGAGAAATGCAAATTAAAACTACAGTGAGGCACCACTTCACACTGGTCAGAATGGCCATCATTAAAATTTGTACGACTCATATCGATGTATAGCAAAACCATCACAATATTGTAAAGCAATTATCCTCCATTTAAAATAAATATGTATTTTTTAAGTTGTACAAATAACAAATGCTAGTGAGGATGTGGAGAAAAGGGGAGCCCGCCTATACTACTGGTGTGAATGTAAACTGATGTGACCACTATGGAAAATATTATGGAAGTTCCTCATAAAACTAAAATTATCATATGAACCAGAAATCCAACCCCAGGGCATATATCTTTTTCTCCAAAAAGACACATATATCCTTATGTTCATAGCAGTACTATTCACAATGGCTAAGACAAGGAAACAAAGTACATGTCCATCAATAGATGAATGAATGAAAAGATGTGGAACATATATACAATGGAATACTGCTGCTGCTGCTGCTTAAGTCGCTTCAGTCGTGTCCAACTCTGTGCAACCCCATAGACGGCAGCCCACCAGGCTCCTCCATCCCTAGGATTCTCCAGGCAAGAATACTGGAGTGGGTTGCCATTTCTTTATCCACACAATGGGATACTACTCAGCTGTAAAAAATGAAGAATAATGCCATTTGCAACAGCATAGATAAACTAGTGATTATCATACTAAGTGAAGTAAGTCAGAACAAGAAAGACCATATGATATCACTTGTATGTGGAATCCAAAAAATGACTCAGGGAATTGCCTGATGGTCAATGGTTAGGATTTCATAATTCCATTGCAGGGGTCTGGGATTGATTCCTGGTAGGGTACCAAAGTGGAGAAGGCAATGGCACCCCACTCCGGCACTCATGCCTGGAAAATCCCATGGATGGAGGAGCCTGGTGGGCTGCAGTCCATGGGTTCGCTAAGAATCGGACATGACTGAGTGACTTCACTTTCACTTTTTCACTTTCATGCATTGGAGAAGGAAATGGCAACCCACTCCAGTGTTCTTTCCTGGAGAATCCCAGGGGCAGGAGAGCCTGGTGGGCTGACGTCTACGGAGTCACACAGAGTCGGACACGACTGAAGCGACTTAGCAGCAGCAGGGGACCAAAGAACCTCAAGGTACACGATGTGGCCTAAAAAAAGAAAAAGAGAGAGACACACAAATGTACCTACCTATGAAACAGAAACAGACTCAAGGACATAGAGAACAGAGTTGCAGTTGTCAAGGTAAATGGTGTAGGGGTTAGGTAAGCTCTTCGATGGACGTGAGTCTGAGTGAACTCCGGGAGTTGGTGATGGACAGGGAGGTCTGGCATGCTGTGATTCATGGGGTCGCAAAGAGTCGGACACGACTGAGCGACTGAACTGACCTGAACTGAAGCTATTATATATAGAAAGGATAAAGAACAAGGTCCTACTGTACAGCACACACAACTATATTCAGTATCCTGGGATAAACAATAACAGAAAAGAATATATTTCAAATGTATATGTATAACTGAGTCACATTTTGTGCTGCAAAATTAATACAGCATTGTAAACCAATACACTTCGATTAAAGCAAGTTATAGATTAAGTAAACAAAATGTAGCCCCCCAAAGAGATCCATGTCCTAACACTCACTAGTGAATGTTTTACTTTACATGGAAAAAAACATTTGCAAAAGTGATTAAGGCTCTTGCTATGGGAGAATATGCTTGCTTATACATGGGAGCCCAATATAATCTTATAAGAAGAGGCAGGAAATCCAAAGTTAGCATACAGGTGACAATGGAAGCACAACTGGAGTCATAAGAAGACAGAAACCCTGAGAAGAACGTAGACAGTGTCAAAAATGTGCAGAGGCGATGATAAGAGCGTCTGGAGAAATGTAGCCCAGTTGACTCCTTGATTTTAGTCCAGTAATACTGCTTTTGGTCCTTTCACACCCAGAATTATAAGACAATAAAACTATCATTAAGTCACTAAGTTTTTGTTCATTTATTGCAGCTTCCTTAGGTAACTAATATAACATATGTCATTGTAACACAGTTATAATATAACTGTGTCATTGTGCCTTTGGAAAAAATCCCAGGGAGTTGAAACAATGTTTTACTTTCTTCATAAACTAAATGTTCATTGTGAATATCTGAATATCACTGTCACTCAAGTATACAGGTTGTTGGAGCAAATTGCTTCATGAGTATGTGGATCCCTGGGGAGGAGTGAAGTTGGTCTATAAAGGTATTTGCAGCTTAATGAATAACATACAAAATACATGCATCACTTCTCCTCATAACTCAGTGATCTAAGAGGTCATGTTCAGTTCAGTTCAGTTGCTCAGTTGTGTCCGACTCTTTGCAACCCCATGAACTGCAGCATGTCAGGCCTCCCTGTCCATCACCAACTCCCGGACTCTACCCAAACCCATGTCCATTGTGTCAGTGATGCCA
>NW_011494635.1:14997767-15001344 GCF_000754665.1 Bison bison bison
TTGGTCATAACTCCTTCCAAGGAGCAAGTGTCTTTTAATTTCATGGCTGCAATCACCATCCACAGTGATTTTGGAGCCCAAATAAGAGGTCATGTGGTCCCACCTAATGCAAAGGACAGAAGTGCAGCACTCCCTGAGGACACAGTGAACACCCAGGAATATGGGGTCGATCATGACACTTCCAGAGAGGGCTCAAGTACTCAACCCCAGTCTCTGCCACATCACTGACCTCCATGCCTCAGTTCCTCTCTTGTATTAGTGTCTTACATTACAGGCTCATAGTGCAAGCTTCATGCAATGTACATGTGGTGTGCTGAGTTTAAGGCCCATTCATGGTGCATTCAGACAATGAAAGCTGTTCTTGATCGTTGATAAACATGTAAGAAAATATACAGGATCACATAAGGATGAATAAATAACTGCTTTGTGTCTTCCTCCAGTAGCGGCAAGTGACGGGGAGCTGCAGGTGATTCAGCCTGAGAGGTCAGTGTCAGTTACAGCAGGAGAGACGGCCACTCTGCACTGCACCATGACTTCTCTGAGCCCCGTGGGGCCCATCAAGTGGTTCAGGGGAACTGGGCCAGGTCGGGAGTTCATCTACAGTCAAAAAGAAGCCCCCTTCCCCAGAGTAACAAATGTTGTAGATGCCACAAAGAGAAACAACATGGACTTTTCCATCCGCATCAGTAACATCACCCCAGCAGACACTGGTGTCTACTACTGTGTGAAGTTCCGGAAAGGAGAACGTGGTGACGTGGAGTTTAAGTCTGGACCAGGCACTCATCTCACTGTGAGTGGTGAGTATGGCCAGGGTGTCCTTCATCTCCTGGTCTCTGACAAGTCAACAAGAATGCCCTTCACTCTTTGAGCAAAAAAAGGAATCTGGTACAACAGTGATCTGGACATGATCTGATTTTACTCTCTTCTACAAATCAGAGTATTTGAGGCCATGACAGTTGTGCTATTTGCTCAAGGCTCCACAGCTGGTAAATGTGGGAAAAGTCTGGATCCTAGTTCCACAGCCCTTGACTTTTCCATCACATTCAGTCCTTTGATTCCAGGGATAAGGGAAATGAAAGTCTGAGTGACTTGATCCTTGACCGGCCAGGCCTCACTTCTTATCTCTGGACAGTGCACCCTCAGTGTGGCTAAGTCTTCTCTTTATTCAGCACTTACTGAGCACCTACTGTGTGCCAGGCCCTGCCCTGGATGCTGTGGAAGCAGCAGTGAACAAAGCAGGCGAGGGCTCCTCTCCCGTGAAGCTTATGTCCGCTTCCTCCCAAAGAGGAGAAGTCCATCCAGGGCAGGGAGGGGAGATGTGTTATTCTTTATTTCCTATTCAGAATTTCCTAAACTGGGAAGAAATTCTAAGAAATGCTGTTTCAGTGTTTCTTCTTACGGCCCTGCTTGGAGACAATGCGGAGAGGTTGGGTGTTTCCTTCTGTCATTCAGGGATTGACTCACACAGTCACTAAAGGCTCCCAGCAGAGCTGGTTCATCTCAGAATGTCCCTCCTCAGGGAAGCAGTTCTCCATGTGGGTGACTTAGGAGCAGTGCCATTGAGGCAGCAAAGGTGCTCATTTAGATTTTTCTGACAAAGGCCCTGAATCCTTGACTCTCAGCACAGGATGGGCCTTAGGCATCATCCTCCCAACCTCCTATGTACAGATGGGGCCCTGAGGCCAAGAGATGACGGGGGCCCAGACCACAGTCACATAGTCAGTGAAAGGATCCATCAAGAACCCAATCTGATTCAAGGCCAATCTCCTTCCTGCACCAGTATTGGAACTTGTTTAATGGAAGAGCCTAGTGCATAGAAGTTGCAGAATACAAATACAAATACCAGGTTATTGTTTGTTTTTTTTTTGGCCAGAGTTCCAATATGTTTCTAATGAGCAGCCATATTTAAAAACAACTGGACTATATGAGGGTCTGTGACTTTTATCTAGTCTATTTCACTTTTTCTGTTTCATATTCAGTGCTCCCATTTCATTTAGTTTATGTTTTCCAGTTTCTCCATCTCTTCTTTTTGTTGATGGTCATTTCTCAAACCTTTATCAAGTGTAGTAGAAAAGCTTTTGTATACATACATATAAATTATGTATAACATATATATTTTAGAAAACTTATGAATTTTTACCTAACTAAAAAATTTATGATATTTTGATTCTACTTGTTTGACTTAGTATTAATAGAATACTAGATATCTAGTTTAAAAATATAGATATGTAATAAGCAACAAACGTTCACTATATAGAACAGGGAACTATAGTCAATATCTTGTAATAATTTATAATGGAAAATAATTTCAAAAATAACATATGTATATATGTATAACTGAATCACACACACACAAAATAATTCTACTTTTTGAGATTTAGTAATGTTTATCTTTTTGCCAGTTTTTTTAAATGTCCTGTGGACATCTAACAACAATGTATGAGATACAGAATTTTAAATATATTGTGTCAGATCAGATCAGATCAGTCGTTCAGTCGTGTCCGACTCTTTGCGACCCCATGAATCGCAGCACGCCAGGCCTCCCTGTCCATCACCAACTCCCAGAGTTCACTCAGACTCACGTCCATCAAGTCAGTGATGCCATCCAGCCGTCTCATCCTCTGTCGTCCCCTTCTTCTCCTGCCCCCAATCCTTCCCAGCATAAGAGTCTTTTTCAATGAGTCAACTCTTCGCACGAGGTGGCCAAAGTACTGGGGTTTCAGCTTTAGCATCATTCCTTCCCATCACAGACTCGATGGACACAAGTTTGAGCGAACGCCAGGAGTTGGTGATGGACAGGAAGGCATGGCGTGCTGCAATTCATGGGATCGAAAAGAGTCGGACATGACTGAGCGACTGAACTGAACTGAATAACCAAAGGAAACATTGCTGCTGCTGCCACTGCTGCTAAGTCGCTTCAGTTGTGTCCGACTCTGTTCGACCGCATAGACAGCATGAAAACTCTGTTGCTGAAAGAAAACAACTTTTTAGCCTGACATCCAAGTAATCTCAAATTATCTGCAAATTACCTTTTCTAATTTACCTGCTATCTTCTTTTCCTCTTACTTTAGAGGCCTTAGAGTATGGCAGCTTTGACAAAGGGTTCATTCTGCTCAGTCTGTATTCCACATCTTCCAAGTACTTATTGAGTCACTTCAAGGAAGTTTTTAAAAACCCTTCCAAGTTTTAATTTGCACACCTTTTATTAAAAATGGGAGTTATGTACCTAAAAAAAAAAAAAAGAAAAGAAATCCCAGGGCTGATCCCCTTCAGAATGGACTGGTTTGATCTCCTTGCAGTCCAAGGGACTCACAAGAGTCTTCTCCAACACCACAGTTCAGAAGCATCAATTCTTCAGCACTCAGCTTTCTTCACAGTCCAACTCTCACATCCATACATGACCACAGGAAAAACCATAGCCTTGACTAGATGAACATTTGTTGGCAAAGTAATGTCTCTGCTTTTGAATATGCTATCTAGGTTGGTCATAACTTTCCTTCCAAGGAGCAAGTGTCTTTTAATTTCATGGCTGCAATCACCATCTGCAGTGATTTTGGAGCCCAGAAAAATAAAGTCT
>NW_011494635.1:15001444-15002084 GCF_000754665.1 Bison bison bison
TTTCATATTCAGTGCTCCCATTTCATTTAGTTTATGTTTTCCAGTTTCTCCATCTCTTCTTTTTGTTGATGGTCATTTCTCAAACCTTTATCAAGTGTAGTAGAAAAGCTTTTGTATACATATATATAAATTATGTATAACATATATATTTTAGAAAACTTATAAATTTCTACCTAACTAAAAAATTTTGATTCTACTTGTTTGACTTAGTATTAATAGAATGCTAGATATCTAGTTTAAAAATATAGATATGCAATAAGCAACAAAAGTTCACTATATAGAACAGGGAACTATAGTCAATATCTTGTAATAATTTACAATGGAAAATAATTTCAAAAATAACATGTATATATGTATAACTGAATCACACACACAAAATAATTCTACTTTTTGAGATTTAGTAATGTTTATCTTTTTGCCAGTTTTTTTAAATGTCCTATGGACATCTAACAACAACGTATGAGATACAAAATTTTAAATATATTATGTAGGGTATGATTAATATAAACTAATTAAATATAATTAAATTATATTTAAATTATTAATAACATCAAGATATTCCTATTCTTATTTTTTCTGCATTTGATAAAATATTCTCAGATAAATGTTAATATGTCTCACTATGTTTATATATTTTTTT
>NW_011494635.1:15002348-15021045 GCF_000754665.1 Bison bison bison
TGAAATGAAAACTGACCTTTTCCAGTCCTGTGGCCACTGCTGAGTTTTCCACATTTGCTGGCATATTGAGTGCAGCACTTTCACAGCACCATCTTTCAGGATTTGGAATAGCTCAACTGAAATTCTATCACCTCCACTAGCTTATTCGTAGTCATGCTTTCTAAGGCCCACTTGATATATATTGTATAGGATATGATTAATATAAACTAATTAAATATAATTAAATTATATTTAAATTATTAATAACATCAAGATATTCCTATTCTTATTTTTTCTGCATTTGATAAAATATTCTCAGATAAATGTTAATATGTCTCACTATGTTTATATATTTTTTTCTTTTCCATTAACCAAAAAAAAAAGGAACTCCATCTGACTCCAGGCAAGGCTCCTTCCTTCACTGGCATTGGAACTAGTTTTCTGGAAGGGCCTGGCACATAGAAGTTGCAGAATAAAAACTCCTTGGGCTTCCCTCAGAGCTCAGTCGATAAAGAAGCTGCCTGCAATGCAGGAGATCCAGATTCAATTCCTGGGTCAGGAAGATCCCCTGGAGAAGGAAATGGCAACCCACTCCAGTATTCTTGCCTGGAGAAACTATGAACAGAGAAGTCCAGCAGGCTATAGTCCATCGAGTTGCAAGAGTCAGACACGACTTACTGAGTAAACCACCACCACCCAAAATCTCCTTGAATTAACCATGGAACAGGCTCCTTTCATTGCTTTCCCAAAGGTCCAGAAGGTCCCTCACATTCAGAACCTGAGCCTGAGGTGACTGGAAAACTCTCCCTACTTTCACCCGCATGATCCCAAATCCCTCATTCCACATCAGCCCCTAGAGCTGCCCTGGTTTTCAACAGCTACTTAACACTCAGCATATGGAGACAGCATCATTTATCTCCCAATCTCCTGTTGATGGAGACTAAGTTGTTCCCAACCTTGGGCTACTGAAACAGTGCTAAGGTGGATAAGCTTTCCAAGTGTCACTCTGCTCAGAGGGGAAATACCCACTGGAAATGGCATTGCTAATTCAGACAGTATGTGGATTTTAATTTGTGTGATGATATTGCCTGATTTTCTTCCTAGTCTTGGTAGCAAATAATCTCCCTAAACGTCTAGATGTCAGCACGGAAGGTGTTTTTTCCTGATTTCTCAGATATTATTAAACTTCCCAGATGGTGGGTCCCCTGCTCAGTCTCAATACAGCTAGTAAGTGGCTCCCCCACCTCTCAGATCTGCTGGCTCCCAGGGCTGTTCATCCTCTTCCTCAGGCCGCCTGCAAGATGATCCCCTGGATGAGAAAGAAGGGAGGGGAGGGGAGCTGCCGCCTGTCAGATGGTGAATCCTCCTTAGGCATTTACTCATTATAAACAGTGTTCAGAAGGAAAGGTTGTCTGTTTACCACTTTTACAGATGAGGACTCTCAGGCTCAGAGAGGGGATCTGATTTGTGAACAGGTAGAGGAGCCAAGATCGAATCCCAGGCACTCAAGGTCACACAGCCCTGTTCTCTGCACACCCCACTGTGCTTATCAAAGTGTTGAGCAGACTCCAGCCCTGTCCTCTAAAATCTTATTTCATTCTTTTCTTTAGAGATAAACATTTTAAAAGGCCCTGTAAGGGAGGTAAGTCCAGTTTTACAACCCAGATGAGACAGATCATTCAGTGTCACATGATGTGCTGAAAAGTTCCACAATGACACAGAAATAAGTTTGGGGAATTAGCTTTTTTCAACACTCTTAAAAGCATCAGGAGATTTTCCCCCCGTTGTTATGATGTTGCCCCTTCACCAGGCCCCTGAGGAGCAGGTCCGGGAAGGGTGGTGTGGACAGAGCCCAGAGGGGCCGCTGTGACCCCAGCAGCACCAGGTTGTGCCCACTCCTGGTTCTGTGGACTGAGAATGAGGAGGGGGAGGTGTCCCCTAGAGGGTGGTGGGGCCCCGTGTGAGCGAGAGTTCCTGTTCTAGACTCAGGCGTCGGGAGCCCACGTCTTCCCTTGTGGTTCCAGGGTCCCCAGGGCCGGGCCCTCAGAGGCTACTCCTCCCTGTAGTTGTTGGAGTCAAGAATCTGAGGCAAAAGAGGGGTTGGTGGTCAGTGTGGAGGCTCCTGAAGGTGGGCACTTGCTCTGCTGATGGACCTGAAAGCTTAGACTTGACAGGAAACACCAGGACACAGTCAGAGGGTGAGAGGAGACAGTCCCTTCATTTCTCTCAGCCTCAGTTTCGTCATCTGCATGATGGTGGTCATCATGTCTTTCAGGAAGGATTTGAGGAGCTCTGTCCAAATTACCAGCACAGTTCCCTGTACTGGGCACCCCCCTTCCTCACCTGTAGAAAGAGGATGATCACACAACCTTTGCAGGGTGTCCTGAGGGCAGAATGACCTGGTGAAAGGAGAGCCCCTCAGGGAGCGATGGTGCTGGCCTCCCAGGCTGTGGGGTCCTGGGCATGTATCAGTTCCCTCTTGTCCTCAGTTTCCCCATCTACGAAATGAAGGTGATCACACAACTTTCAGGGGTCTGTGATTGACTGGAGAGGGCCTAGAAAGCTCTGGATTGGGGCGGGGTGGCGGTTAGGGTGTTCCTGAGCTCAGTGCAGTTTCTGAGAGCCTGGGCCAAACACCTGCCTGGGAATTCGTCCCAACTCTGCCGCATCCCAGCGCTGGGACCTCTGCTGAATCTCTCCCCACTCTGGGCCTAAGTGTCCTCATCCCTCAGTGACAGCCCCGTCCTCACAGAGCAGCTGAAAGGATGAATGAGGGACACATGTCAAGAGCTTAGAGCAGACCCTGGCATGATACATGATACATGTTCCACTAACATGAGCCCTGATGTGTTGGAGCCAGAAGACCTCAGACAGGGTCACTTTCCCTCCAGGACTGAGTACAACTGAGTTACTGTGGAGCTGGGTGCCTTTCAGCCTCAGCTGCTCATTGGAATCACCTGGAAGATGGTGGCAAGATCCCAGGACCCTGGCTGTACCCTATAAATTCTGATTTAAGTGCACAGACATGGCCTGGACAGCTGAGTGTCTTAACTCCTGTGGAGGATGCTGGTGCCCAGCTAGGGCAGAGGAGCCTGAGCTGTGTGTTCTCGAGGTCACCGAGAGGGAAGGCTGTGGTTTTTCCCTGATAGAGGTCAGTCCCCTGTTGTGCCTGGGTTATAAGAACAGCTCTCCCAGATGTGAGTGCTTCAGAATAAACTGTGATGGTGACAGATCTTAGAAGGCCCAAGAAACTCAGCCTGAGTGAAGTGGCAAGGACACCCACACCCCAACAGAGCTCACCTGGGTTGAGAGGGCCTTCCTACTCACTCAGACCATCCTGTTCAGACCAGAGCTTCATCACTGGGGAAACCGTCCCATCTTTAAACACCTGTGTGTCTAAACAGGCATTGGAATCCCTGCAAACACTCCCTTCTCAGCCTGGAGCCCTCTGGCCTCAACAACCACAGTGACACTGATGAAATCTGTCCTGTCTCCTTTCAGAATGCTTCCAGGTTCTATAAAGAGCTAATCTGCAGGAAAATGCCTGTGGTCTCTTGTGTGTTTTGAAAGCTAATTCCCCAAACTTCTTTCTGATGGGATTATTTTTATAATTGGGGACAGATTCATAATTTGGTGTTTCTACTATTTTTTTTTAATGTCGATTTTTTGCACGGCAGCTGTTTGGAGCAGAATATGACTCTCCTTGGTGCTTCAATTGTGCTTTTGTTTTGGCTTCTTACTGCCTAAAAAATAAATATGTAGTTTCAGAACTAGAATGACCATATCTTATGATAACAAGGGCATCTCTGGTGGCTTAGATGGTAAAGAATGTGTCCGCAATGCCGGAGACCTGGGTTGAATCCCTGGGTCAGGAAGATCCCCTGAAGAAGGAAATGGCAACCCAGTCCAGTATTCTTGCCTGGAGAATCTCATAGACAGAGGAGCCTGGAGCGCTACAGTCCCTGGGGTCGCAAGGAGTTGGACACAACTGAGCGACTAACACTTTCACTTTTCTTTTATGATAAGATCATGGATGTTATTGATTAAGCACCTACTATATGCCAAGCTCTGTGTTTTATATACATCCTCATCTTACCAGGTGGTGCTTGTATCCACTTTGTCCAGAAACAGTGAGGCTCAAGGGTAAAGAACTGCGACACTAAAATCAATCAGTCCTGTGTGCAGTGAGGTGAACTCTGACCTTAATTGCCACGTGTCCTTGAACAGCTTCACTCTCCCTGAATTTTGTCCTATATATGGGGACACACTCAGGCCTTCCTCTCAGAGCTGTGGGGGGGATTAAAGAGCTGAGGGTGATCAAGAGATCAGACCATCTTTAGGCTCTGAGGAAACTCTGGATAAGTAGTAACTGATCACAGTACCTCATCCCTTTAGGGATGTCCAGGATGCTGGAGTTTATACAATTTGACATATTAAGGCAGCTAATATGAGGAACATATAGCTATGTATGTCCTCAAATGTTTGATGAGTTTTAGGAAGCAAGCTAAATATTTAGAAATGCAAATATCTGTAATGTTTGCTGTCTACAGACTTTTACAGGAGGTATTGGGTAATAATGAACAATTGAGAGACACCCTGCAGGACTCCTCTACAGGGACTCTCACATTTGACTTGCTGATTTGTGTGAATCTGGGTTTCTTGTAGGCCTATGTCTGTGTCTCTATGGATTTAATAACAGTTAAGAAGCTAAGCTGGAGAAGGCAATGGCACCCCACTCCAATACTCTTGCCTGGAAAATCCCATGGATGGAGGAGCCTGGTAGGCTGCAGTCCATGGGGTCGCTGAGGGTCGGACACGACTGAGCGACTTCACTTTCACTTTTCACTTTTATGCATTGGAGAAGGAAATGGCAACCCACTCCAGTGTTCTTGCCTGGAGAATCCCAGAGATGGCGGAGCCTGGGGGCTGCCGTCTATGGGTCGCACAGAGTTGGACACGACTGAAGCGACTTAGCGAAGAAGCTAAGCACCTGTGGTTTCTCAGCACTCAGTGATCTTTCTTTTCAACTCAAAACTAACCCAAGAGAAAAACCCGACTCAAAAAGATACCCGTTTGCACCCTTCCTTTGAAACTCAGGGGTTGATATATTAGTCCAATTGGCATTTTGTGGGAAGAATAACTACCTGAAAGACAGTTCTGAACATAAATAGAGTCCAGGTTAAAGAGAGACATGTATTTGTTTAGTTTTGTGAAGCATCTTGTTTTACTCCCAGCAAAAACACTTCCAGCACCTGATTTAACTCTCACTGAAGCCTGGGCAGGTTAATGCCAGCTGCCCTCTTTCATAGACGAGGAGCTAGAAGGGGCCACACCACCCCTCTCATCCGCTGGCCACCCTGCTTCAGCTTCTGTGTGGTCCCTGTGATCCTGCTTCCCTGCATTCCCTTCTGTAAATGCATTTTCTGAAGTTAGTTAAGTTTTCCAGGCGAGCCCAGTCAGGAATAGTTAATAAAAAGAATGATCCCAAAAAGTACTTTTGTTCCTGTGCCCAAATTGGTGGGAAATCACCTG
Source organism: Bison bison bison (assembly GCF_000754665.1). Classification (NCBI taxonomy): domain Eukaryota; kingdom Metazoa; phylum Chordata; class Mammalia; order Artiodactyla; family Bovidae; genus Bison; species Bison bison. The sequence goes on from NW_011494635.1 coordinate 15,007,860, forward strand.
GCAGAGGAAAGAAGGTGGACTCTGAACTCAGGTCTGGAATTCCAGTCAGCCCTGCCCCTGATTCAAAGTCACCCCTAGGAACCTGTAGGTCTCCCCGTAACATGACTATGGTAACACTGCCCTCCCAGAATTATTTGAACAATTTAAAAATAATATATTTGCAATTTCTTAACACTGTCACAAGTTTTTTGTTAGTGATGATAATCACAATCATGTTCATTGTTAAGCCCTCTCCGCCCATGGTATCTGGCCCTACAGTGAGGGCTACGCCTGAGCAGACAGTGAGTGTCACCTGCAAATCTCACGGTTTCTCCCCCAGAAACATCTCCCTTATATGGTTCAAAAATGGCAACTGACCAGTGTGGATCCAGAGGGAGACAGCATTTCCTACAGCATCTCCAGCACAACCAAGGTGCTGCTGGCCACGGGAGATGTTCACTCCCAGGTCATCTGCGAGGTGGCTCATGTCACCCTGCAGGGGGGCCCTCCTCTCCATGGGACTGCCAACTTCTCTGAGACCATCCGAGGTAGATGCCCCTCATGTCAACTCAAGCCCTCCCCTGCCCCCAAGGCCCTAACTAGCTCCTCCCGCCTGCTTTTTGCTCCATGCCTTGAATTGCCTGGAATCTACTTCCTGACATTCCTGCCCAACACCAGGCTTCTAGTTGAGCTATTCACTCACTTCTATGGACACCTGTGCCAAACACGATGCTAAATAGTTTTCTTTGCTTTATCAATGGCTTCTCCAATTACTGAGCACCTACTATAAGCCATGGAGAAGGAAATGGCAACCCACTCCAGTGTTCTTGCCTGGAGAGTCCTATAGACAGAGAAGACTCAAGGGCTGCAGTCCATGGGGTCTCAAGGAGTCGGACACGACTGAGTGACTAGGCAACACTATAAGCCGGGCCCTTATGTGCCTAGGGATTTCACTTACTTTGCTGCAGTTATTGTGTGCCTACTGTATGATAGGGACTGATCTTGCTGATTGCAAACATTATAACCCTAATAGGAGCTATCAGTTTTTGAGCACCTACTGTGTGCCCTGCACTGTGCTTAGTGATTTCATTCCTATGCAGAGAAACCCTTTGAGCACTTGCTGCCTGCCTGGCTCTGACCTGGGTGCGGTGACCTGTCCCATTTGTCAGAGCTTCTTCTCTGTGCTCTTTCAGTTTTACCCACCTTGGAGCTTACACAACACCCTATGGGGAACCAGATGAATGTCATCACCTGCCAAGTGAACAAGTTCTACCCCAGAGACTTGCAGCTGATCTGGTTGGAGAATGGAATCATATTCTGAACAGAAGTGACCTTGACCCTCATAGAACACAAGGATGGAACCTTTAACTGGATGAGCTGGCTCCTGGTGGACTCCTCTGCCCACAGGGAGGCTGTGGTGCTCACCACAGTATGATGGGCAGCCAGCGGTCACCAAAAAACATACCCTGGAGGTCTCTGCTCATCAGAAGGACCAGGGAACCCACAAACTCCCTGGTGAGGACTCCACTCCAACTGACCCAATTCTTTATTTGTTTTTATATAATAAAGGGAGTACTTCATGCTTTTTATCAAACAATCTAGAAGTCAATAGATATAAACTAGAACTTTAAAGTGAATTCCCTCCTTACCACGGGTAAGAGTATGGTATATTCTTTATAGATCCTTTGACATAAACATCCATGACATTAAGAGAGGAAGGAGGAATATCATCCTGTTCAGTGTCCTGCCTCTTTCTTTCTTCAAATAATGTTTCTGTGTTCACCATTCCACATCTGCCCACTTGCCACCTCCTTACTCTTTCTAACCTCTTCCTGGTCTCTTTTCAGCCTAGACTTTTCCATCCATATCAGGAACATCACACCAGTAAATGTCTGTACTTACTACTCTGTGAAATTCTGGAAGGGGAGCCATGAGGACATGAAGTTAGAGTTGTACCAGGCACCCAGGTGACCATGAGTGGTCACCGCATGGGCTCCTCTGTCCTTTGATTTGTGACAGTGGACCAGAAATGATCGCAATCGCTCACTGCACATCAACTAAATGCAACTGTCAGTTCATCTCCTTTTCTGCTTCAGCCACCCAGAGGGCTTAGAGTTTACATAAGGGACTCAGGGAGCAGTGGGGATGGGGGTCGGTCTTGTGTTGTTGAAGATGTGTTGCCTTTAGTCCAGGTCATTGGGCTAAAGTAATCAAGGTGAATGAGTTACTGAGGACAGGAACCCCAAGCCTGCACAAGAGATACATGCTAATTACAGACGTGTTCGTGGACTTGTTCCAATGACAGTGCCCCTCCCTTTATATAAATAAGACATCTTGTAGGCTGTCATATAACATCAAGAGAGGGCCAAGTCAGGTTTCCAGGAATCTTTCTCCAGAAGATCTTTCAAAGGCCCACATTTCTTCCAACATGCCTATGGTATTGTCCTCATCTACTGGGTCGATGCTGGGTCACTGAGCGTCCAGGTCCCTGCCTGCTGGAAGAATTAAGAGAGGAAAGGGAGAACAAACAACTTCCTTTAAATTAGTGATATAGAGAAGTTGCATAATTGTGTTCACAACTTATGTGTGTCAATGGTGTCTGCAATTGTGTGGTCTTTTCGTTAGGGACATTATTTTCTATAAAACTAATACCAATGCACACTTAATATAATCAATACTAATTCCCAATATCACTTAAAGTGGAATATAAATTCAAATTTTTCAAAATACCTTTTATAATTATTTTTTTTTCACCAAAATTGTTTTTAATTCATCTGTAAGTTTTTGACAAAATTTTCCCATGACACCGTATGGGTCATGAGAATCTTTTTTTTTTTTTTTTTTTTAATTTGAAGCAAATTTCAATTGTTTAAGACTATTCAGAACATTCATTTCATATTGTGTGAGCTGTGGTAGGCTGTGCTTTTTGAGTTATTTCTTCCATTGTCTCTGAGTTTTCAAATTGCTGTCTGTACAGTTGTTCGTAAAATTCTCTTATTATCCACTGATATCTGCAGAGTCTGTATTAATGTCTTCCGTTTCCATTCCTGTTATTGGAAATGTGTCATTCCTCCTTTTTTATTTATTTATTAGAAGCATTTCATTTTAATGGTGTTTTGAAAGAACACACTCTTTGTTTCAGTTATTTTCTCTATTGTTTTTGTTTTAAGTTTCATTGATTTTTCTCTTCTGTTTTTGACTTCATTTATTTTTCTTATTTCTGTATTATTTCCTCTCTTCCTTTTGCTTTAGGTTATCTTGCTTCTCATTTTCTAATTTCTTGAAGCAGAAATTTAGATTATTGGTTTAGACTTTCTTTTTCTTTAGTGCCACATCTGGGTCTCTTTCTGTGCTAGGGAATTAGGAGAGCGGACCTGGGTGGCTGACTGCTGTGTTCTTCCTCCAGTCCTGAGGTCTCCAGCCTGTTCACCTCTTCTTCCACCTAGAGTTCTCCTATGCTTATCCTCTGTGTTATTTCTAGGGTTCAAGTTATACTTAACAGGGAGTGTAGGAGAGAAGAGTTCATGCAATCTTGTCTACAGTGGCTTGGAAATGTTTTCTAATCTTCCATCTCCTGCTTGGACTCAACCAGGGTTGGTATTTCTGGGCTGTCCCATCAAGGTTGCTAGTGTAGTAAGGCTGGAAGCGTTTTTTGAAACATTTAGGTGGGCAGGCTGAAGAGAAGCATAAAATGCCGATGTGACCCTTCCACCCAGACCCAAAGCCTACCCTGAGCATCTGAGGGATCCAGCTGTTGCACTCCTGGGTCCAGGGGTCTGGGGTGAGGATGCATATCTTATTGTTTGTTCTTACGGTACTGAGATGTCTTACAATATTTCTAGCCTCTCTTCTCTCAGTACAGCATAATCTAACATTTAAAGGAGTTTTTGGTTAGTTGGTTTTCATAGAGGGAGAAAGGTTGTGAGTCCTCTCGTTCTTTGGTTCTCTTTCATCTTTCAGGAACATAAACCCTGAAATCCCTTCCACTATGTTTTTCCTTTTTCCCATTTTCCCTTCACCATTCAATAGCCAAACAGTACTTTTTCCTTCTTTTCACCTAGAAGCTGGGGCTTCCCAGGTATCTCAGTGGGTAAAGAATCTGCCTGCAATGTAGGAGTCATAGGTGTCATAGTTAGATTCCCGGGTCAGGAAGATTCCCTGGAGGAGGGCATGGCAACCCACTCCAGTATTCTTGCCTGGAAAATCTCATGGTCAGAGGAGGCTGGCAGGGGTCACATGTGTCCATGGGGGCACAAAGAGTCGGACATGACTGAAGCGACTGAGCATGCACGCATGCACACGCAGAAGTTAAGCATTTTAAATTGTGCCTGTCCATTTATTCACATCTCTCCTTGAATTAGGTTCCTATAGTCATTGTAAGTAGTTACCATGTTCAGTGATTTAATACAAGTGCATTAATACATATATATATACACACACACACAAATATGCTTAATATAGTTGTAGAGGTCAGACGTCTACGATGTTGGCTGGGCTGTGTTCCCTCCAAAGGCTCTAGAGGAAAATCCATTTTCTTGCCCTTTCCAGCTCCCAGAGGTGCCTACATTCCTTGGCAAAGGGCCCCACATCACGCTGACCTCTGCTTCTGACATCGCACCTCCTTCTCTGACTCTCCTGCCTCCACCTTTTACTTGTAAGGATCTTTGTGATCACATGGGCTCTACTCAGAAAATCCAAAATAACGTGCCATCTTAAGATCTTTAACTTGATTACTACTGATCACCTCTTTTGACACATATGGTAATCTACGCACAGATATGGGGGATTGTGTGCCAACCATATTAAATCAAGAATAGGTTGAAACCCTTTCCTGTGATCTATGCACTGTTCTACAGGACACTTTTTTTTAATATTTTCAAAGTTTAGGCAAATTTAATACTCATGATGTTATTTTCAAATATCTAGATTCCTAACCTTATCAGACTTGACTATTTCTCCTGAAATGTTCCTAATAGCTGACTGAGGATGGGATTGCAGCCTAGTGAGAGACTGTGCACTAGGACTTGCTGAATTTCCTCTTGTCTTCTGGAGTTTTCTCTTCAAGTTATAGGACCCTTGCAGCCTGAGAAAAAAGAGTGTGAGATGAGGGATTCCTGTGCCCTAATGTCTGCCTCAAGCTTGAGGCCAGGCAGCAGGTCAAAGCCACAGAGTGTTGGTGGGCCCAGGCGGCCTCAGATGGAGTAAGTGGAGGCCCTGGGAATGGTACCTCTGTGACCCTTCTAATCAATCCCCTTGTCGCCTGATTTCCAGGCCCAGAACAGTCTTCGCCTCTCCTGGCAGTTTTCCTCCTAGGCCCCAAGACGCTGCTATTGGTTGGTATCTCCATCATCCTAATCTGCAAGAAGTTTTGAGCATAAATGTAAGTTGGGGTAGGATGGAGGGCAGGACAAGTTCTGTCCTAGAGCTTAGAGAGGCTACTCATAGACCACACAAGGTCAAGGCCCATGTGGAGTTAAGAGAAGGTGAAGTAGCTCCCTCAATCCCCTCAGGACACCCTGCTTCCCTCTCAGTGTTACCTGGTTCTCAGGAGGTGTGTGAGGTCCTAGAGGAGATGGGCTGGATCAGGGATTTTCAAAGGGGGTCCACAGAGTCTTAGGGGTTCTGTAGAGGAAGTGGGCAGAGGGTGCTGAATGAGGAACACCTGAGCGGGTGGTTCACTTAAAATCTGGGACTTCTTGGGGCAAAAGAAATCCATATTTTAGGGCAATGTTGAGAAGTTTGGATCAGCTGTTCTGAGGGGTGTCTTGCTTTGATCCTCTGTGTAACAGTAGAAAGGCTTAGGAAGGGGCACCAGGGGCGCAGGACCTGGGGAGGAGGGAAGGAGGCTGAGTAGGTAAAGTTCTATCTCAGGAGCTGCCCATCCTCTCAGGACAGTTATCCTAGGAGGAGAACACCTGGGTACATCGGAGGGATTCATGAAATGTTTCTTGAGTGATGAGCACATAACTATGACATTTTCCCACAGCTCCATCCTTCCCGCCTGCCTGGTGCCACCCTCTGTCTCTGCTGTCTCCTTCCCTCCCTGAAAGGCCCAGCCTTGGAGAAGAACCCAGCTAGAAGCTCCCACAACTTTGCTCCAAATGCCCCCCTTCCATGGAGACCTGCCTGCTCACATGTTCCTGAAGCCCTCAGAGCTGTGTCTTCATACTTGGTCCTGAGTGGGGATCATGGGAAGTAGTTCTGGGGACTGACTCATGACATATCCCTGGAATGTGAGAAATAAGTCAGATCAACACAGGTCAGGTTATCTCTCACCTGTAACCCTGGACTTGGCTCACACTAATGTTCTCTGCAGAGAAGTTATTCTGTCTTCTGTTCATCGGACTCCTCACCCTTTGAGTATAAATGATGCCCTATCTTGGTTTTAAGAAAAATTATTCTCCTTCCTTATTGTCTCAATAGCCTATTTTTCAAACCCAAAGAGTAGTGTTCCCTCCTCTCTCTGTGATGGAAAGAGTAGTCTTTCTATCATTTTGCATTTTTCCCAACCCTGTTGCTCATGATAAATACACTATTTCCAGAAGCCTGGAGTCATCCTTGATTTCTCTTTCTTTTATATCACATATTCAGTTCTGTCTTTAAAGTGGTTATGTCCAGTAGCGTGATGGTAAATCTTTAACAACTGACTGTTAAGAAAGAAAAAATAAGCCTGATTCGTAGTACATGTCAAATTCTTGATGTAAAATGCTTTCAATGTGGTCAATTTCAAGTTCACAACCATTTAGCAACTTAAATAATTCCTGAAAATGTAAATGTTGTCTCTCTTGAGCCAGTCCAAGCTTCTCACAGCTCACCACTGAACATAATCTGCACATTCTCATCCCCATCACCACTCCCTGGTCCCAGACACCATCATCCCTTCCTGCACCACTGCTATAGTCTCTAACTGGCTTTCCTGTTTCAGGCACAGTGATTCTCGGACTGTCAGTCAAATCCTATCTCTACCCTCACCTTCTTCCTCCAACATGTCTGCTTGGCTCACTCTTTTCCTTCCTTGCAGTCTCTGCTCAAATTTACCAAGGCACCTTCCATATACCACAATGTATAAAGTATCAGTTCCACTCTCAGCATGGCATTCCATGAGCTCTTAATCTGGTTAGTTTCCTGAGCACTTATCACCATCTGACATAAAAGATAGGCAGCTCTCTCTTTGAATGGGAGAAAAGGACTATAAAAATTACTGTGTAAATGAAATCATGGAATCTGATCTCAGTAATGTTGGGATGAATAATGATTGTTTTGTGACTTTTAAAATTTGTTTTTAAAGCATTAGAAACTCTGATTGTCAGCAACTAACAATATATAGTTTGACAAAGTAGAAACATTGAGTATTACATCAATTAATTTGCCTGCTTTCTTCTTCTTGTATAATTTACAATATAAGAGCATCTTTTTTCCAACTTGGTGAATTATGCTCCTTGGTAAGTTTGGATCAATTTCCAACATTTTGTGCTTGTACTCTCAAAGTTGTGAAATCTTTACAAAACTTCCTTTGATTTGAAATATTTGCTGCTGTCACATCCTCTGGGTCATTTTCACCCTTTTCTTACCACCAGTTTCCTTATTTATGTGGTAAGTTGGCCTTCACTAAGTTCTTCTGACTGCATATCTGGAATCTTTCTTACAGTATTAAGTTACTACTCCCATGGTCAACTATTTTTTCAGTAATCCATTTGCATTCAATTTGAATATAACTTCTGGCATCATCACTTTTTGTCTCTCCATTGCACTTTCATTTGTTACCAATTCCCTTTTACAGTTATTCACCTTGTAAATGACATATGAGTTCATCACTGGGAGAATGGAGACAACACAACTACTTATTTTTCTGTCTGTGCCAAAACAGAGTAAGAGTCACAGTGACCAATCCTGCAGACTTTTGAAGAATTAACAGGATTGGTTATTGAGCATGATGAGCACCTGTTAGTACACAGTGATTTGTGGACTGACGTGGAGTTAGCAGCAAAGTTGTACTTCATGCAACTGTTCACAGTAAATTTCCTGTGATAACTGAAATCTGAACCATGTGTTGGGGGTTGGTGTTATTCAACTAAACTAATGCACCATGCAACATGAACTCTGATATATGTGTTGTCTCTTCCTCAAACAAGACGTCAGTTTTATGAGAATAGACCGAATCCTCAGTTGCCAGAACATTGACTGCCACATACCAGGCCATTAATGTTTAATAAATGAATGAATTCATTTTTACTAAATGTTGGATTTCAAAATAGAAATGATCTAATTCAGTCACCTGACTCTTGTGTTCTAAAGTCCTTTCATTAAAGGCTAAACTCTCCTCTTTGTGTTTAGAAGTCCTATCAAAAATTCAGGATCCTTCAGAATATAAGGAAGTGAAAAGCCAAAAGAAAACAAAACCAAAATGCAAAAACTGACATTTACTAGAGTTTGTCAAAGGGGCTCAGGAAACAACTGAAAGAGGCCCCAGTGGACAAAGCTGGAACAATTTGAGCAACAAATATATTAAGTATTGGATGTAATGCTTTTGTCACTTCAAAATTCATATTTAAAATGTTAATGCCCAATGTACCTTGCTTCCGGTTGGTGCATTTGGAGCACAACTAGCTCACAAGGGAGCCTCTGTCATGAATGGGATTAGTACCTTCCAAAAGAGACCCACAAGGCCTTCCTAGTTCTGTCTGTCATGTGAGGATACAAGGAGAAATCTGCACTCCAAAAGAAGGATTTCGGATCAATCCAAAATCATGCTGCTGCTATGATAGTGGAATTTGAGCCTCCAGAACTGTGAGCAATAAATTTCTGTTTTCTGTCACTCAGTCTGTGATATTTTGTTATAGCAGCCAAAATAAGTTAGGATTACAACTTCAAATATCAAATAAATATCTGTGAGTCCATATTGATGTAAATAAAGCATTGAATATATTAATGAATGAAGCAGAATTTTTAAAAATCTTCTGTACAGGAAAGTCTTAAATAATTTATGTAGATACTTCACTCTAAAAAAGGGAAACCCAGTTTACCACTCCTGAGGTATGGGCTGCATGTGGTGACTCATTTCCAAAGAAGACAGAATGGAAGGAGGAAAATGGGTAACTTTACCGTGGGGAAATTTGACAAATACAAATTATCCAAGTCATTAAATGTTCTTCAACAATCAAAATCAATATCAATAGGCATAAAGCATGTAGATCTGATGAAAATGGCACTTTTGCTCTGGGACTTTCTTCCCACAAAACCTATAACCATAGTTTAATTATGAGAAAGGCATCAGAAAAGCTGTAGTAGAGGGACATCCTACAATAAATTTGAGAAGTATTTATCAGATCTGTCAAAAATCATCAAAAACAAGGAAAGTCAGGAAACATCACGGCTGAGAGGAGCCCAAGGAGAAACATGACAAGTAAATGTGTGTGGTACACATCCTGTGTGATCCTACACAGGATCGTTGAAAAGACAAGGACTTTATGAAAAATATAAGGAAGTCTGTTATGGCCCAAATGTTTGTGTCCCTCCAAAATTCGTTTGTTCAGATTTAATCCCTGATGTGATGGTGTTTGGAGGTGGGTCTTTGTGAAGGAGTTAAGTCTTGAGGGTGGAGCCCTTTCCTAGAATGTCATATATTTGGAATCATGCAACATGTAGATTTTTGCTTTCAGTTATTAAAAACAATTTAAGATTCCTCCACATGTGTTGAAGGATTGAGAGCTGATTTCATTTTAGTCAAGAATAATATTTGATTATCTGGATTCACCAATTTCTTTACCAACTCATCTAGGTGATTTTCAAGTTTTTACAAGTATGAATAAAGCTGCTATGAACTTCAGGGAGAATATTTTCCAGGGCTCTTGCCTGATACCTCAAATATCCCTTGGATTGTAGGTGGCATGCTCCGTCTGTCTCACAACATCTTCTTTCTGTGAATGACAGCTAAACTGTGCCTGAACTCCTGATTCACACACGTATGAAGTAATAGATTTGCGTTTTTTAAGCTATTATGTTTGTGGTAACATGTCATTAAGCAATAATGCATGCACTCAATAATGCATGCGCTAAAACTGAAAAATCCATCAAGAGGAAGTCCTCCATAGTTTCATAGAACTCATCTGGCAAGCACTCTGTGTATCTTCTGTGAACTTCATGCCAATGCTGCTTATGTACCACCCAAGATCACATCCAAGAACAATTAACTACTAAGGAATAACATTTTGTTGGCTAGGGCTGAGCATTGATTAACATGAAACACTTTGATGGTTAAGAATTTTCACAGTCTAAGAATCAGTTTTCACCCATTAGGAAAAATATCAATTTCATGGAGAAAAACAAATGTTAACATTTATTTTGGTGAATTGGGATAAGTTGACTTTTGCACCATAAAAGAACCTGTGGAAAATGGGAGGTGGCTTTTTCTCCAGGTAACTCTCTGAATACTGTTTGTTTGTTAAGATCACATTGTACTTAGCCTGGGGCCTTGTCTCTGATTCCAAAACAGAAAAAAGAGTCTGACACAGACTCTATTTGACATTTCTTGTTTATTAGAAATGTATTTGTCTTCGTTGCAAGTATGTTTATTTAAGTGCCTGTTATGCTCCAGGCCATCCTTATATCCTAATGGAGAAGAGAGCTGCCATCTTCCTTTCTGTGCATTGGTTCCCTTCTTCTAACCCAGGTGGCAACCACATTTATAATTTTTATACTTTGGTGCCAGTATATGTGACTGAAAGAATGTGGAATGAAATCTCACCTTGATCTACACCAGAACTTCAAAACATCTTGAGCAAGACAAGGAACATGAGCAATGAGGTGACATTTCTTCCAAGAACTTCAGATAATGAGTTCCAGGTGAACCAGCCTGAGAGTTTAGTGTCAGTCAAGGCTGGAGATGCTGCAACCAGGGCTGCAACATGTCTTCTCAGTCTCCAGAAGGTCTTGTCCAGTGGTTCAGTTGGGACTGGGCCAGAATGATAACTAATTTATGGTTTCAATGGAAGGCAATTCCCACAAGTATTCCAAGTGGAAAACACAATGACCAATCAATTAAATTGATTTCATCTGCATCGATGATGTGTCACGTGGGATGTGACACCAGCACTGTGTGAGGTTAATGACAGGGCATCCTGTCCGTATATCTTGTTCAGGTAACTAAGTGTTCACAAATGGTAGAGATAATCTGATAAACTACATCCCTTTGCTTGGTAAAAGTAAATTTTTTATGCAATATGCACTAAACCATTATCACACACTGGATATTTTGCTCCTTCATTCACAAACAACCCCAAAGGCTAGAATCCTGTTGATGGCCCTTCTGGTTATTCTTTCAAGAATCCTGTGTCCAATACTGTTTCAAGCCAGGTTGAGATGCTATGCCCTTCTGTGATGGCCAACTTAAGACATTGGACATTCCAACTAAAACCCAAACATAAGACACTGGACATTCCCAATTAAAACCTGAATATGACATTGGACATTCCCAATTGAAAAAAAAATAGATGTTGGAAAAAGGCAACTGAATGTGTGCACTGTAGGGTCCAAAAGGCTGGGAAACTGAGACCTGGATGGCTAACAAGTCATTCTAAAATGTGAAAGTCGCTCAGTAGTGTCCGACTCTTTGCGACCCCATGAGCTATACAGTCCATGGAATTCTCCATGCCAGAATACTGGAGTGGGTAGCCATTCCCTTCTCCAGGGGATCTTCCCAACCCAGGGAGCAAGCCTCGGTCTCCCACATTGCAGGCAGATTCATTACCAGCTGAGCCACCAGGAGAAGTCATTCTGAAGTTTTAGACAAATCTGGGCTCCAAAATATTTATTGCCTCTCTTATGACCTATTTCTTGACCCTGAATATCAGAAACAGATACTTGTAGCTACATTTTCACTTCTGGATTTAGGATGAAATATCAACATGGGTGAAGTTTGCCCCTAGATCCCTAATATCAGCTGAGCCAAAGCAACAGAATCTGTAAGCAAGCAGAATCTCTTCCAGTCTTCGATCCACTCACCCATTTCCAACTGGAATATAACTGGGGCCTGTGGCAGTTACCTGGAGGGCCACCACAATTCAGTGTGGGAGCTCATTCCCTGCACAGGAAGTCAGTGTATGGGTATGTCCTCCTCCTATGGCCAGAATTCGCTCTGGGGAATCATGAGACTAGAAGGAGTGAGTGCCACTCAGTTTCAGATTTTGTTTACAAAATTCTTCCAGGAGAGGTTAAGTCAGTCTCTTGACCCTTGACCTTTCCCTGGTCTGCTCTGAGAATTGTACCCTAAGGTCTGTTGTTCTTTCATTCTATGGGCACAACCAATGTTTCCTGTTCCTTGCCACCTTCTGATTTAATATTGTGAAATATATTGAGACGGGTGTGATTCTCTGTTCTGAACACAAAGCCAGCAGAAGGAAGAATGTGAAAAATTAGAGCAGAGATAAACAAAAGCAATGAAAATCAAAAGAAGGCAGTAAGAGAGGACGGGAGGAGGAGAAAGATACAAGAAACACAGAAAACAATCAACAAAAGGACAATAGTAAGTCCTTCCCCATTAGTAGTTATTTTAAATGCAAATTGATTCAGTTCTTCAATACATCAATGTATAGATGTAGATCCAGATCACCCGAATCTGCCTGCAATGTGGGAGACAGGGATCCCTGGGTCAGGAAGATCCCCTGGAGAAGGGAATGGCTACCCACTCCAGCATTCTTGCCTGGAGAATTCCAAGGACAGAGGAGCCTGGCAGGGCTACAATCCATGAGGTCGCAAAGAGTCGGACACAGTTAAGCGACTACTGCTTTCACTTCTTGCCCTGCTGCTGCTGCTGCTGCTGCTAAGTCGCTTCAGTCGTGTCTGACTGTGTGCGACCCCATAGACGGCAGCTCACCAGGCTCCCCCCTCCCTGGGATTCTCCAGGCAAGAACACTGGAGTGGGTTGCCATTTCCTTCTCCAATGCATGAAAGTGAAAAGTGAAAGTGAAGTCCCTCAGTCGTGTCCGACTCTGTGTGACCCCATGGACTGCAGCCTACCAGGCTTCTCCGTCCATGGGATTCTCCAGGCAAGAACACTGGAGTGGGTTGCCATTTCCTTCTCCGATGCATGAAAGTGGAAAGTGGAAAGTGAAAGTGAAGTCGCTCAGTCGTGTCTGACTCTTAGCGACCCCATGGACTGCAGCCTACCAGGCTCCTCCATCCATGGGATTTTCCAAGCAAGAGTACTGGA
>NW_011494635.1:15021145-15034394 GCF_000754665.1 Bison bison bison
AGAGCCCTTGACTTGGAGTCAGAATTCCTGGGTTGGAATGCAAGTTCTGTTTGCTGTGAGGCCCTTGGGTGAGTCATTAACCCTCTCCTATGTTAACTTTATTAGTCTCTCTGCTGCTGCTGCTGCTAAGTCGCTTCAGTCGTGTCCGACTCTGTGTGACCCCATGGACTGCAGCCTACCAGGCTCCTCCATCCATGGGATTTTCCAAGCAAGAGTACTGGAATGGGGTGCCATTGCCTTCTCCCACTAGTCTCTCAGTCATGTCCAACTCTTTGTACCCCCAAGGGTTGTAGCCCACCAGGTTCGTCTGTCCATGGAATTCTCCAGGCAAGAATGTCATAGTGGGTAACCATGCCCTTCTCCAGGTAATCTTCCTGACCCAGGATCAAACCAAGGTCTCAGATTTTTTACCATCTGATCCACCAGGGAAGCCCATTAACTTTAGAATATGATTAATAAAGATTTCTCAGGTAGTTGTAGTAGGTCTACCCTGACAATAGTTACAATTTATAATGTGAATACTATGTGCCATATATTATGATATATGTGAGTTACTTTACTGAATTTCTTAAATAACCAAGAATTAAGAATCATCCCCATTTTACAGATGAGGAAACCAAGTCTTAGAGTTGACCTGTCCAGGCTCATGCACAAAAGGGGCTGGGAGTGCAAACTTGGGCTGAGTGTGACCACAAAGCTTGTGCCCCTACCTTGGTCCTGTGCTATCTCCCTTCATATGATCTGTCTTGGGAACACTCAGACATCCTTCCCTGTTCAGGGACTGTGGGCAGAGCTGAACCTGGTCACTGAGCACAGACTCTGGGAACTTATTTTCTGGTTAAGAATCCCAGCTCTACTGACCTACTGAGGAGCCTGGAGAAGGTACCGAGGCTCTGGCCTCAGTGTCCTCATTTGTGAAATGGGGATAAAATCAGCTCCCTATTCCAGGGTACAGTCAGAACTCAGTGGATTAGGTCTTAGGGTCTGTGAGTGGGGTTGTGAGGTGTGGGTGGGAGTCAGGCCTCTTTACAAACCCTGTAGTCCCTATAGCTTCATTGTCTGGCCTCTGATATCAGTTTCATAATTGAACCCCTGTGAGAATGTAATCTTCAAACACTATGGAAGAGGAGGCAATATGACTCCTCCATGGAGATGCTAAGGATTTGCTCACACTGGGTTTGGGCTCCTCCACATCCTCTCACAGGCAGGGTCTCTACTACAGGCGGGAGCAGCCAGTCTTCGGCCCTGCAAGGCCCCCTTCAGCAATCTGAGCTGGGCATTATCATCCAACTGACCTTCATATTCCATAGATTCCCCACAGGCCAGGTTACTATGACTTGGCTTTAAAAAGACCAGAGGCTACTAGAGATCAGTGTCCACCCTCGAGGAGAAACCTAGAATGTGACCAGCAGTGTTCTCATTCTGCAGGGTGATGATGGGCACACCCTTCTCTACCAGTCAAGCAGAGATCCACACTGGTTTCCCAGGAAACCATCAGTCTGGACATTTTCAGGAGATGTAATGTAGAGTTAGGCTGTGATGTCTCTGAACTTGTTTCCTCATCTGAAAAACGGGACATCCCTCACTTGTTGTGGCAAGGATACCATACTTTACAATGGTAAAGTACTCAGTGTATAAAGTATTTGTATTAACCACACAGAAGTGGTGATTATTAGTCATTCTTATTAACTATTCACATCACCCCTCAGAATTCAGTCTCCTTTCCCATTTTTAAAATGGAGATAAAATAACATACCAATTTAATATCAACATTTTGAAATTAATGTATATGAAGAGGATATAAAGATTATTGTGAACTTTAAATTTTAGGGACTATGATGTCTTAGGTCATTAGTCATGCCTGGGTAAAGACTTTATATTCATTCTGACTTTTGGTTGAATTTCTGGCCTATATTGGTGCTTAGTAGGTCTGTAATTCACTGAGGTCATAAGGTATCATGCCTAAAGAGCATCTTAGTGATCATCCCTCTGCTTATGACCCTAAAATCCTGAGAAAGCAAGTGAGGGGTCCAAGGTTGCACAGCACTAATATTAATTATGTACATATCAGACTTGAAAGCTTATAAAATATTTTCCCCTTCATTTTGTGTGCTATTATCACTTCATTTTACCTGGATAAGAATCATATCTCAAGTCAGCCCAGCACTGGGTCAGCAAAATACATTTGGATGGGTTAACTTATTTAATGTGTATTACTGCCCTATTTTGTTTGTCCCATTCACTTCCAGAAGGAATTCGATTTCAAGAAGTGAAGGCTGCCTGAGATTGTAAAGTAGGTGGATGAGTGAACATTGACATGAATTCAGGCTTTAGACGGTGCTGTTTAGCAGTTATGGTACCTCTTGCTTGATACTTAAGGTCTCTCAGCTGTGGTATGTTTGATTGTAAGTTGAAGAATTATAGTTCAGGGGGTCCTCCTTATATGAATATTTATTAAATAAACACTATGTGTTAGGACAGTTGTATAGAGAGGCAAATATTGTCAAAAACACAGATTTTCACAAATGAATTGATCACCTATGAAGTTAGCCCCTGTTCAACAATGCCTGTATCTCAGGTTGGGTTTCCCATGACAGAAATAACTCATGGGTCTCTTTATTTGGGTTTCCTAAAAAGCGGAGCCTAAAACTAGGTCTTGCATGTAGGTGATTGGAAGGTAATCCATTGGAACAGGGATAAGACATATGGAAAGTGAGAGAGGGAATGAGGGAAACCCCTAAATGGGTGAATTATTGAATTGGGTATCCCTGTGGACAACTGAGGCTAAACGCCACTGAGGACCCTCTAAGGAACTGTGTAGACTATTTCTTAGGATAGTCCCATGGAGAAGAGAGACTTGAATGTGCCTGGACAGGCTTGTTTCATGGGTGTGGAGAAATCCCCAGGCAGAGGAGCCTCATGGAGGAAGTGGTTTAGGAAACTGAGTTGGAACATGGCATCACCCAGCTCTGCTGCTCTGAGATCAGGTGGATTCAAGAGGTGGTAGGGAGCCCAGAAACCCTCTGCTTTAGGATTTTAATGATGGCTAGCAAATTTTAGACCATACTGTGTAATTAGAATCCCACACCCATCACAAAGCAAAATCAGAGATTTGGCAAAGTGTATTTCAAGAAGTTGATGCAAATGATGCTGGGGAAATGCTGGGATCATAGGTTGTCTTCTGAGCATTTAAAGATGGAAAAAGAAGAAAAATTATCTATGATACCAATGACCTCTGAGCACTAGAAAAGAGAACATTTTGATTAAAAGAGGCCTCTGTGGGGAACTTCCATGGTGGTCCAGTGGCTAAGACTCCGAGCTCTCAGTGCAGGGGGCCCAGGTTCGATCCCTGGTCAGGGAGCTAGATCCCACATGCTACAACTAAGACCTGGAGCAGCCAAATAAATAAAAAAAATAAAAAAAAAAAAAAGGCCTCTGTGAAATGTGATAGAACACTCAAATAATTTCAAAGACACAGCCCCAGTGTTCACTGCAGCACTACTTAAAATAGCTAGGTCATGGAAGCAATCTAGATGTCCATCAATAGATGAATGAATAAAGAAGTGTGGTACACATATACAATGGAATATTACTCAGCCATAAAAATGAATGAATTTGAGTCAGTTCTTGTTGTTATTGTTTAGTCGCTAAGTCGAGGATGAGATGGCTGGATGACATCACCAACTCGACGGACATGAGTTTGAGTGACCTCCAGGAGTTGGTGATAGACAGGGAGGCCTGGCGTGCTGCGATTCATGGGGTCGCAGAGTCGGACATGACTGAGCGACAGAACTGAACTGAAGTCGTGTCAGATTCTTTGCAACCCCATGGACTGCATGTTTTAAGTTTCATATGAATGCTATCAGACTGTATACAGCATTTATTTTTCATACTTCACAAAGTTTATGGGATTTGTTTATACCGATGTATGTAGCTCCATTTTATTAATCTCCACTGCTCTACAGATTCTATTGTTAAATGTATATCACAATGTATTGATTCTTCTTGTCATAGATATTGAAGTTTGTTTTGCTAGTACAATTTGACACAACTATTCTTATCTTTGCTTCCTTGGCACATATAGGAGAGTCCCTTTTCCTCTGGTGTGGTACCTAAAGTGGACTGTTGGTATCGTTGGTGCTTTTGTTATAAAAGAAGAAAAGGATTTCAATTCATGATCAAGGTTTGCTCTTTCCATTGATGGCTCACTGTATTGTGTGGGTGTGTGTGTGTGTGTGTCTGTGTGTGCGTGTCTGTCTATTATAGTTGGGGATTGGGATCTTATCTTTTTCTTCCATAATGATAAATTATCCAGCACTCACTGATCTACACTGCCACATTGCTGTGTATCAGGTTTCCATAAATTTCTTATTCTTTCAGTAAGGTTTTTATTCCACTGACCTGTTTGTCTATCTCTCTGACCAAACTACACTGTTGTAGTTAGAGATGCTTTATAATAAGTTTTGATACTTCTATTGGGCAAATCTTCCTATTTTTGCTTGTTGGAGAAGGGGAGAAAAGATAGGGGGTTCAGGAGGGAGTGGAGAGTTGTATGCCTAAGGCCAATTCATATTGATGTATGTCAAAACTCATCACAATATTGTAAAGTAATTATTCTTCAACTAAAATGTAAAAAACTGCTGTGGCTATTTTATTTTACTTTATTTTCTGCTTTTAAAAAATTGAAGTATAGTTGGTTTGCAGTATTATGTTAATTAGAGATTGAAGAGTTTTATAGGTTTTATTCCACTTAAAGTTATTACAAAATAATGATTATATTTCCTTACACTATACAAAATATCTGTGTTGCTTATTCATACTATACATGGTAGTATGTACCTCTTAATTTCATAACCTTACCTTGCCCCTAACCCCTTCATTTTACTCACTGGTAATTACTAATTTGTTCTCTATATCTATGAGACTGTTTCTATTTTGTTATATATTTTCATATGTTTTCTGTTTTAGAGTGCAGATATAAGTGATAACTAGAGTACTTGTCCTACTCTGTCTCACAGATTTGACTAAGCATAATACCCTGCAGGTCAATTCACACTGTTGTTGCAAATGGCAGAAGTTCATTATTTTTAATTGCTGAGTAATATTCCATTGTATACATTTTCTTTATCCATTCCATATCTAAGCTGTTATAAATAATGCTGATGATCATTCATGTGCATTTTTTTAAAATAGTGTTTTTGTTTTCTTTGGACAGAATCCAATTGCTGGGTCATATGATAGTTTCATTTTTCATTTTCTGAGGAACCTCCATACTGTTTTCCATAGTGGCTACATAAATGTACAATCCCACCAACACTGCATGAGGTTTCCCTTTTCTTCCCATCCTTACCAATATTTGTTATTTGTAAAATTTTGATGATAGCTATTTTGAGAGGTGTCAGGTGATATCTTGCTATGGTTTTAGTTGCATTTCTCTGATGGTTGCAGTATTGAGCTCTTTTCATGTGCCTGTTGACCATCTATCTGTCTTCTTTGGAGAAATGTCTACTCAGGACTTCCTCTCATTTTTAATAAGGCTTTTTTGTTATTGAGTTTTATGATTTATTTTTATATATTAGGTATGACCCCTTATTGGTCATATAATTTGCAAAATATCTTTTTCCACTCAGTAGTTTGCCTTTTCATTTTGCTGTGCAAAGCTTTAATAATAATTAGGTCACGTTTGTTTACATTTGCTTTTGTTTCTTTCTTCTTAGGAGAAAGATAACAAGAAATATTTCTACAGATAATGTCAAAGAGGATTCTGCCTTTGTTCTCTTCTATAATTTTTATGGTTTCCTGTTTTACATTTAGTTCTTTAATCAAGTTACAGTTTATTTTTGTGTATGGTAGGAAGAATTGTTCTCATTTTATTCTTTTAAATGTAGCTTTCCAGTTTTTTCCAGCCCCATTTATTGAAGAGACTGCCTTTTCACCAGTGTATACTCTTGCATTTCATGTCATAGATTAATTGACCATAAATGTGTTGGCTTATGTCTGGGCTCTCTATTGTTACACCAAACTATATGCCTGCTTTATGCTAGTACCATGCTATTTTGATTACTGTAACTTTGTAGTATATTCTGACAGAAGAAGATTTGGTACCTTCAGCTTTTTCCTTTTTAGCAAGATTATTTTGTGAATTCAGGGTCCTTTGTGGTTCCACATAGATTTTGTAATTTGTATGAAAACACAAAGGCACAGAATAGCCAAAGCAATCTTGAGGAAGAATAATGGAGGTGTAGAAATCAAGCTTCCTGACTTCAGACTATACTACAAAGCTACAGTCATCAAGACAGTATGGTACTGGCACAAAAGCAGAAGCATAGACTAATGGAACAAAATAGAAAGCCCAGAGATAAACCCATGCACCTATGGGCACCTTATCTTTGACAAAGGAGGAAAAGTATGCAGTGAAGAAAGGACAGCCTCTTCAATCAATGGTTCTGGGAAAATTGGACCGCTACATGTAAAATAATGAAACTAGAACACTTCTAACATCATACATAAAAACAAGCTCAAAGTGGATTGAAAACTTAGCTCTTAGATGAAAACATAGACAGTACACTCTTTGACAAAAATAGCACCAAGGTCCTCTGTGAACTATCTCCTAGAGTAACTGAAAGAAAAGCAAAATAAAAAAATGGGAACTAATTGAATTTAAAAGCTTTTGTACAGCAAAGGAATCAATAAACAAGATGAAAATAAACAAGATGAAAATTTTCTCTCAGAATGGGAGAAAATACTTGCAAATGAAGAAATTGACAAAATATTAAACTCCAAAATACATAAGCAACTCATACAGCTCAATATCAGAAAAGCAAAAAACCCACTCAAAAAATGGGCATAAGACCTACACAGACATTCCTCCCAGAAAGACATACAGATGGCTAATAAACACGTGAAAAACTGCTCGACTTTGCTTATCATTAAGAGGTTTCTCCTCCTTGGAAGAAAAGCTATGACCAACCTAGACAGCATATTAAAAAGCAGAGACATTACTTTGTCAACAAAGGTCCATCTAGTCAAAGCTATGGTTTTTCCAGTAGTCATGTATGGATGTGAGAGTTGGACTATAAAGAAAGCTGAGCACAGAAGAATTGATGCTTTTGAACTGTGGTGTTGGAGAAGACTCTTGAGAGTCCCTTGGACTGCAAGGAGATCAAAACAGTCTGTCCTAAAGGAAATCAGTTCTGAATATTCACTGGAAGGACTGATGTTGAAGCTGAAACTCCAATACTTGAGCCATCTGATGTGAAGAACGGACTCATTGGAAAAGACCCTGATGCTGGGGAAGATTGAAGGCAGGAGGAGAAGGGGATGACAGAAGATGCCATGGTTTGATGGCATCACCAACTTGATGGATATGAGTTTGAGCAAGCTCCAGGAGTTGGTGATGGACAGAGAAGCCTTGTGTGCTGCAGTCCATGGGGTTGCAAAGAGTCGGACCTGACTGAGCATCTGGATTGAATGACTGAGTTGACTGAAGAGGTCTTAAATGGGATTATTTTCTTGTTTTCCTTTTCTGACCATTCATTGTTGCTGTATAGAAACAGATTTCTGCATATTAATCTTGTATTCTGAAATCTTACTGAGTTCATTTTTAAGCTCTAAAATTTTTTGTGGAGATTTTATGATTATTTGTAAGTAGTATGTCATCTGAAAATTGTGACAGTTTTATTTCTTCCCTCTCAAACTTCCAATACTAGATTAAATAGAATTGGTAAGAGCAGGCATCGTAATCTTATTCCTGAACTTAGTGTGAAGGCTTTCTGCTTTTTACCATTGAGCATGATGTTAGCTGTTGGTTTGTCATAAATGGCTTTTATTTTGTTGAGATATATTCCTCTATACCAACTTTGATGAGAGTTTTTATTAGGAATGGATGTTGGATTTTGCCAAAGACCTTTTCTGTGACTGTTAGATGATTATGTGATTTTTTTCATCCCAGTTGTTAATGTGATATGTTGTATTGATTGATTTATGAATATTGAACGATGGGATAACTCTCACCTGACCATGATATATGATTTTATTTTGTATATTGTTGAATCAGTTTGCTGATATTTTGTTGAGTATTTTTAAATATATATTCATCAGGTATATTGGGCTCTAATGTTCTTTTTTTGTATTGTGTTTGTCTGATTTTAGTGTTGGGGTAATTGTGGCCTCATAGAATAACTTTGAACTATTCTATCCTCTTCAATTTGTGAAATAGATTGAGATGGATAGCATTAAACCTTTTTTGTAGTTTTGATAGAATTCCCCTGTGAAGCCATCAGGTCCTGGCCTTTAAGTATGCTGGGAATTGTTAAATTACAACAGCAATTTCACTACTTATGATCTGTGTTCAGATTATTTCTTCTTGATTCAGTCTTGGAAGGATGTATATTTCCAGAAACTTGTCCATTTCTTCTACTTTGTAAAAATTGTTGGTATAATTTTTCTAGTATTTTCTTTTTTTTTTTTTTGTATTTTTGTAATATCAGTTGCTATTTCTCTGTCGTTTCTTATTTTGTTTATTTCAAGCCACTCTCTTTTTTTCTTAATGAGCCTGGCTAAATGTTTATTAACTTCATTTATCTTTTCAAATAACCAGCTCTCAAAAAACCAGGTTTCATTTATCTTTTCTAGTGTATTTTGTCTCTTTTATCTATATCCATTCCGATCTTTATTATTTTCTTCCTTCTTCTGACTTTTCGTCTCATCTATTCTCCCTGTTCTAATTCATTTAGATGGTAGATTAGGTTGTTTATTTAAGATTTTCCTTGTTTCTTGAGGTAGGCCTGTATCACTATAAGCTTTCCTCTTCAAACTACTTTTGCTGCATCACATAGATTTTGAAAAGTGTCATTCTGGATTTTCATTTGTCTCGTGATATTTTCTGATTTCCTCTTTGATTTTTTTTCTTTGACCATTGGTGTTCTAGTATCATATGTTTTAGTCTCCATGTGTTTGTTCTTTTGCATTTCTCTCCCTGTAATTGAGTTCTACTTTCATACCATTGTGGTCAGAAAAAGTAGTTGATCTAATTTCTATCCTCTTAAATGTATCGTGACTTGAATTTTGGCCTAACATGCGAACTATCTTGGAGAATGTTCCATGTATGCTTGAAAAGATGTATATTCTACTGCTTTATAGTATATATCTATTAATTCCAACCAGTCTACTCTGTCATTTAAGACCACCTTATTGATTTACTCTTGGATAATTTATGCATTGATGTAAGGGGTCTTCAAGTCCCCTACTATTGCTGTATTATTGCCAAGTTCTCCTTTAATGCCTGTTAATATTTGCTATATATTTAGATGCTTCTGTATTAGGTATATATATGTTAATGAGTTTAATAGCCTCCTCTTATATTGATCATTTTACCATTATATAATGCCTCATTTGTCTTTTGTATGCTGCTGCTACTGCTAAGTCGCTTCAGTCGTGTCCGACTCTGTGTGACCCCATAGACGGCAGCCCACCAGGCCCCACCGTCCCTGGGATTCTCCAGGCAAGAACACTGGAGTGGGTTGCCATTTCCTTCTCCAATGCATGAAGGTGAAAAGTGAAAGTGAAGTCGCCCAGTCGTGTCCGACTCTTAGTGACCCCATGGACTGCAGCCCACCAGGCTCCTCCATCCATGGGATTTTCCAGGCAAAAGTACTGGAGTGGGGTGCCATTGCCTTCGTCTTTTGTATAGCCTTGATTTAAAGTCTATTTTTTCTGATATGAGTATTAGTATACCTGTTTTATTGGCATTTCCATTTGTATGACATCACTTTTTCATCTCCTCAGTTTCAGTCTCCTAATGCATTTTCATGAAAAACTATTTTAGATTTATTGCTTGACTGCATTGAATTTATATATGAATTTGGAAATATTGAAAATTTTCCAATATTGAGTTCTCTCATTCATGGATATAATATGCCTCTGTTTATTTAGTTTTTCAAATGATTCTAAATTCACAATTTTACAGTTGTTTTTACCACGAATGGTCTTATTCATCTCTAGTTAAAGCTGTCTTCAATACTTTCTAGCTTATGGAATCTTTAAAAATTATTATTAATGCTTTCAGTAGTTTTGACTATAAGATTGTATTTGATGTAGATCATCAATGTTTTGTCCAGCAAGCTTGAAAGTTATTAGCATTGCTGAACAGTAAGGGCATTCTTTTTACGTGTAACTCTATTGACATCAACCCAATCATCTTTATATTTATTAAAGTTTCATATGCAGGTAGTTTATGAGTCCAGTAGTTCTACAAGTTATACATATGAAAACTGGAGTCTCTCTAACCTCCTGCCATTCTCCACCTCTGAGACAAAACCACTTTCAACTCTTTAAACTGATGATTTTAGGTTTCACTGCCAAATGTCACATAGTATGCTTACTGATACTTCTTGATTTTTTTCACTCTTAGGCATTATTTATAGACATCCCAGTGTGGAGGATGAGGATGCAATGTTCTGTTACTCCTGACCTATGCTACATATGCACACGTTATTCCTTATTACTCTAATATAATTATAATTTTGGATAGCTTAGTAGTGTCCATGTTATTATTACTATGAGATTATTATTTATAGTTGAGTTTGTAACACTCTTAATTTTGGTTTATGTTGATCCTTTTTTGTGTATGTATAACCACCACTATGGGCAGGCTGCAGAACATTCCATAGCCACAGAGTCTCCCGTGTGCTAGCATGACAAATTGACACACATCCCCACCAAACCAAACCTCTGCCAAATGCCATTCAGTTATATATATATATATATATATATATAAAATTTTGATAATGTTGTGCAAGTGGAGTGATACTTTGAGACTGCCTTTGTTCAGTCAACATAATGCTTTCAAGAGACAAAGCTGTACTCGTATATAACTCATTTTTTTTGTACTGCTGAATAGTATTTCCTATGTAGAAAGGTTGTTAAACTCTTCCTTTTTATTAGACATTTTGATTTTTCCACTGCTTTGACTCAAAAAGAAACGTTTTAAAACATTTGTGCACAGATTTTGTATGGACAGAGTTTTCACTCCTCTGAGATAAATGCCTGGAAGTATAATTTCTGGGTCATATAATCTACTTCTTCTCCCAAAGGAAGGAGAAAATGATTCCCTTTTTGGATGCTGGCCGTACCAGCCTAGGTCCACATTGCACTTTGCAATTGGGCTAAATTTTACTAGCGACATCAATAAAGGTTTGGAATAGGAAATCATTTCAGGTGCTGATCTGGTTCCATCCCAAAATAGAGAAGGTCCTGGTGAACCCTCTTCCTTTTTCCAGCAAAGAGCATGTCTTTGCTGAGGCAAGTACAGAAGGAGACCACAAACCAGTCACATCCTAGGGTCCTGGGCTTGTGTCTTTAGGACATAGACCATAATCACAGATACTCTTGGGATATGTGAGTTTGCCTGGTGCTTTTGAAAGAAGGGTCACCATGAATGGGGCAAGGCACCCAGAGGAGAAAGCAGAGACCCCAGGTAGGGAGGAAGCATTATTTCTGCTAGGCTTGTCCAATCTCTCTGAAAACACGAATTCATAACTTGTACCTATGTTTTTTCCCCGAGTCCTATTTCATTGTCTAGAAACAGGAACTACAAGAATCCAGAAGCAGATAACTTTCTCACAGACATTTCACCCCATCATAGGCACTTCCTTTTATATAATGGTAGGTGGAGCTTTTCTCTTCTCCACAGAGCACAGAAATTCAAGTTCTCCCAACTGACACGTCTGGACAGAGCAGCTCCGCTGGCCTCCACAATGACATTCTCTGCCTGCTACTTCTGGCCGCCTCCTTCTTGCCTGTTGCTTACTCTACTCCTGGGACTCACAGGTGAGCATTGCTTAGAGTAGAATCCCCTCTCCCTGTCCCCTGGACTTTCCCCCTGTCCCTGTGCTTTTAGGGTCTCCATGTAAACATGGGTATGCTACCCGAGGCAGTCACAGAAGGCCAAAGGCTGGGCCTTATCTGAGAGCATGAAATCAGGGATCTGAGTTTTCTCTGTAGATCCATCATATGCAGCTGGTTACCAGAGGCTTCCAAACAGAGGATGTTTCAAACTCTAACAGCTTTGTGCATATTTACTTAACTAAACATCCCTCACAACATCCCTGTGTGATAACTATTACTCCAATTGTAAATGGAGAAATTGAAGCACAGAGTAACTTGTCCAATGTCACCTATCTAAAGCAGTGGAGCACAGGATTCAAATCCAGGCTGTCCAGCTCCAGAGTTGATTCTCTGAATAATATTGTGCTGCTCAGCTTCTCAGAAGAGCCCAATTGCAGAAATATCAGAAAATACCAAGAAGCAAACAATATATTAGTCATCACCCATCATGCCACTCAGAGAAGGGTTCAAATTTTTCAGTATATTGCAAGGGTCCTATGCAATGACATTTTTACTGAGATTTTAATATGTGTTATAATTTCTTTTAATGCTCAAAACAGCTTGTACATTAGATTGCTAGGGTACTTTTTAATACATGTTTGTGGGTGAATGTGTTTATGTGTGTGTATGTGCGTGTATATATGTGTGGGTATGAGGAAGTGTTTCCAGACACGTGGTATTTCAAGAAGACTTTTTCTGTTCTTCCCCTTAAAACATTTTTCAATCTACATGGAAGGTTCAGTTTTTGAGGTCTTTAGCAACATCTCTCCTTTTCTACTTCTCTATAAATCTACCCCTTACCCTCACTCAAATTCTTAAGAAAACTTTTCTCTTGGTTAAAGGGTAGAATTTCCTGCGTTGTTATCTTAGTCTCTGCTTCCATGCTGGATAGACGTGAGGAGGCAAGGAGGGATAAAAGACACAAGAATCTTGCCTATACCACCTATATATTCATATCCATATCTATAATTATAACCATATCCATATCTATAACATATAACATCTATAACTTCCTGACAGGGAGCAGCATGTACAAAAGTCCTGAGAGTAGAATCATCCTCCTGTGTTGAAGGATTTGGTTTTGCTGTGAGTGAAATGGTTGCCATTGCAGTTTTTTCTTTTAAGATTTCATTTAGTTTATTGGACACAAACTTTTCCAGGAGCGTGCCCTATTTTATTTATTTATTTTTAGGGTAGTTTTATTTCAAGTTTTTAAAAGATCTCCATACTTGTCTCCATAGTGACCATGTAAATTTATGTTCCCAGACACAGATATAAAGAACAGACTTTTGGATTCAATGGGAGAAGGTGAGGGTGGGATGATTTGAGAGAATAGCGTTGAAACATGTACATTGCCATACGT
>NW_011494635.1:15034494-15042197 GCF_000754665.1 Bison bison bison
TACCCTCACTCAAATTCTTAAGAAAACTTTTCTCTTGGTTAAAGGGTAGAATTTCCTGCGTTGTTATCTTAGTCTCTGCTTCCATGCTGGATAGACGTGAGGAGGAAAGGAGGGATAAAAGACACAAGAATCTTGCCTATACCACCTATATATTCATATCCATATCTATATCTATAATTATAACCATATCCATATCTATATACAGACATATATATATATATATATAAAATCTAATGCTATCTGAAGCTTCCATGCCTCAGGAAAGCTAATGAGTAATAACTATTCATTTTATTGACCACTCAGCATGTGCCAGGCAATGTTGGAAATGCCCACAGCATTTACTCATGTGATCATTATATCCAAGCTAGATCCTCTTGTGAACCCCTACCTTACAGATAAGGAAACTGAGCAAGGAATGTTCAAGGTTACTCAGTTCAAGGTACCTGATAAAGGTGTGATTTGAACTCAAGCAACCTGGTAGTTGAGCTCATGAGTTTAACCATGGCTCTTCTTGATACTGTGATATTTTTCCATCCTATGATATTTCTGCAGCTTCTGCTAATGGGTGTGGAGAAGTATGGAGTATGGGAAAGAAGGTTTGTGGTTTTCTTCTCCTGGGCTCTTCTTCCTCCTGTATAAATGCAAATTTCTTTTGTTTTTCATAAACTGACCTACGTGGACAACTCAACTTCCGATATACTAATAATTTCCAGAGAAATGTCCACTTAAAATAGAATTCAGTGTCTCATGGAGATGTCACAGTGGGCAATTCAAACAACATATATTTTTTGGATACTTTCTATGTTGCAGGAAGGAACTTGGGGTACTTTGGTGACTAAAAGAGACTAAGAAGTTGTCTTCATGGATATTTAGCTTAGTGGAAGAAATGGCAATAAACAATAGACTTATACTTAATTAAATAACATAGTATGTTAGAAAGTGATAAGTGTTTTAAAAGAGTAGCTAGATAACAAATTGGGAGAATATGTTGGGTGCAATGTATTTCAAGCCTGGTAATCTTGGGTGGGCATCTCTGAGAAGGGGAATTATGAGCAAAGTTGAAAAGAAAATTCTGAAGTGAGCCATGTGGTTATCCGGTGGAGGAGACTTCCTGACAGGGAGCAGCATGTACAAAAGTCCTGAGAGTAGAATCATCCTCCTGTGTTGAAGGATTTGGTTTTGCTGTGAGTGAAATGGTTGCCATTGCAGTTTTTTCTTTTAAGATTTCATTTAGTTTATTGGACACAAACTTTTCCAGGAGCGTGCCCTATTTTATTTATTTATTTTTTAGGGTAGTTTTATTTCAAGTTTTTAAAGGATCTCCATACTGGTCTCCATAGTGACCATGTAAATTTATGTTCCCAGACACAGATATGTAAAGAACAGACTTTTGGATTCAATGGGAGAAGGTGAGGGTGGGATGATTTGAGAGAATAGCGTTGAAACATGTACATTGCCATACGTAAAACAGATGAACAGTGCAAATTCGGTGCATGAAATAGGGGACCCAAAGCTGGTGCTCTGGGACAACCCAGAGGGATAGGGTCAGGAGGGAGGTGGGAGGGGGGTTCAGGATGGCAGGGACACATGTAAACCTGCAGCCAATTCATGTTGATATAAGGCAAGCACCATCACCATATTGTAAAGTAATTATCCTCCAATTAAAATAAATGAATTGTTTTAAAAATTTATATTTCCACTAAGAGTGCAACACCAAGAGTGTTCCCCTTTTCCCACATCCTCTCCAGCATTCATTGTTTATAGATTTTTTGATGATGGCCAACTTGATTGGGATGAAGTAGTTTTGACTTGCATTTATTTAATAATAAGCAATGTTGGGCATTTGTTATGTGTTTCTGAACCATCTTGTATGTCTTTTTTGGAGAAATGTCTCTTTTTATGATACTGAGGTGCATGAGCTGCTTGTAGATTTTGGAGATTAATCCTTCGTCAGTTGCTTCATTTGCAATTATTTTTTTCCCATTCTGAGGATTGTCTTTTCATCTTGTTTATGGTTACATTTGTTGTGCAAAAGCTTTTAAGTTTAATTAGGTCCCTTAGGTCCCATTTGTTTATTTTTTTGTTTCCATTACCCTAGGAAGTGGGTCATAGAGGATCTTGCTGTGATTGATGTCAAAGACTGTACTGCCTATGTTTTCCTCTATGAGTTTTATAGTTTCTCATCTTACATTTATGTTTTAATCTGTTTTGAGTTTATCTTTGTATATGGTATTAGGAGGTGTTCTAATTTCATTCTTTTAAATGTAGCTGTCCAGTTTTTCCAGCACCACTTATTGAAGAGACTATCTTTTCTCCGTTGAATATTCTTGCCTCCTTTGTCAAACATAAGGTGTATATAGGTGTGTGGATTTATCTTTGGACTTTCTATCTTGTTCCATTGGTCTATATTTCTGTTTTTGTGTCAATACCATACTGTCTTGATGATGAGCTTTGTAATACAGTCTGAAGTCAGGAAGGTTGATTCCTCCAGCTCCATTATTCTTGCTCAAGATTACTTTGACTATTCGGGGTATTTGTAGTTTTATATGAATTGTGAATTTTTTTCTAGTTCTATGAAAAAAATGCCAATGGTAATTTGATAGGGATTTCATTGAATCTGAGATTGCTTTGGGTAGTATAGTCATTCTCACAATATTGGTTCTTCCAGTCCAAGAACAATATGAGCATCTATTTATAGTGTTTTTGATTTCTTTCAACAGTGTCTTGTAGTTTTCTGTATACAACTCTTATGTCTCCTTAGGTAGGTTTATTCCTAGTTTCAGCCCTCATAGTTTTGAAGAGGGAAGTGACATAATCTGACATGAGTTTTAATTTATTCTACTATTTGATTGAGAGCAGACTATACAAAATATAGAAACAAGTACCTGCTGCTGCTGCTAAGTCACCTCAGTTGTGTTTGACTCTGTTGAGACCCCATAGATGGCAGCCCACCAGGCTCCCCCATCCCTGGGATTCTCCAGGCAACAATACTGGAGTGGGTTGCCATTTCCTTCTTCAATACATGAAAGTGAAAAGTGAAAGTGAAGTTGTTCAGTTGTATCCAACTCCTAGTGACCCCATGGATTGCAGCCTACCAGGCTCCTCTGTCCATAGGATTTTCCAGGCAAGAGTACTGAGAAACAAGCAGAGCATTTGAGACAATCACATTCATGCAAAAAAAAAAAAAATTGTAAAAGTGACTTGCACCTGGGCAAGAGCTAGTAGAGATAAGAGAAAAAAGTCAGATTCCAGATGCATGCTGATGAGGAAGCAACAGAATTTTCTGATGCATAGGATTTGAGGTAGAAGAAAAAGGCTCCAAGGTTTTGAGACTTCTGCATCTGTGTTTTGGTGAAAGTTTTCACTTTTGTCCCAGGTTCCAAGGATTTGTTAACAAAATAAGCTACTCATTGTATACAAATCCAGTAGTCATGTATGAATGTGAGAGTTGGACTATAAAGAAAGCTGAGCGCTGAAGAATCTATGCTTTTGAACTGTGGTGTTGGAGGAGACTCTTGAGAGTGCCTTGGATTGCAAGGAGATCCAACCAGTCCATCCTAAAGGAAATCAGTTCTGAATATTCATTGAAAGGACTGATGCTGAAGCTGAAACTCGAATACTTTGGCCACCTGATGTGAAGAACTAACTCTGGAAAAGACTCTGATGCTGAGAAAGATTGAAGGCAGGAGAAGGGGACAACAGAGGATAAGATGGTTGGATGGCATCACCAACGCGATGGACATGAGTTTTTAGCAAACTCCCAGAGTTGGTGATGGACAGGGAAGCCTGGCTTGCTGCAGTCCATTGGGTCGCAAAGAGTCAGACACGACTAACTGACTGAACTGAACTGAACTGATTAGAGCATTATCTAGCTTACTTTCAATATACTAACATTAAAAAGAGAGAGAAATAGCAACAGCAGAGGATACATCAACAAATTGGGTTTTGACCAACATCCAGACTCAAACAGCATTGGGAAGTCCCCATGACACAGCACATCTGGAGTCCTAATTGGGAAAAGGTCCCAGGCAGCATGTCCATTCTGTAAGTGAGAGTTCAAAAATTGCAGTTCGGGATTCCCAGGTATAATCACAGAATGCAAACTGATATCATCATCAATCTGTGAGCAAACTGCAGCTCTGGTTTCATGTTAATGCTTTTTGTCATGTAAAACTTGGAATGTTGAGCCTGTGACTTGGTTAGCCAGGGCCCCTCCAGGGGCTCAACAATTTTAAGATTCTTATCCACAGTGCTACAAGATTTGCACTCACAGCAGGCAAGTCAGGGCACTCACAGTCAGGGCAGTGTCCAGGCAGGTTAGAAGCAAGGCCACAGGCCTGCTCTGCTTTGTCTCTGAAGCTTAAACAAGACTATTTACTTAATTTCCTTAACAATCTGGAAGAAGAAGAGGGGCTCAGCTGAGATACAGAGAATGTGGGGGGAAATTCAGTCCAGTTTTAGATGTTTTAACTGTGAGATGGTTATATCTATACAAAGAACATGATGAGTATATAGTTGGACATTCAATTCAGAGTTCAGAGGAAAGGCCTGGAGCAGAGATATAAATAGAATAATTCTTGATTCACAGATAGTAGTGTTTTTTTTTTTTTTAATTCTTTGGCTCCTGACCCTTATTCTCTTCCCTCTCCTCCTCTCCTTCCATTCCTCCCTCCAATGTTCTTTCCTATTTCTTCCAATTTTTATCTTAACAGTTCAACTTCCCTAACCTCAATCTTGTCTAGACTTAAAAACCTAAACCATTTGATGATGTTGGCACATCATGGTACTTACCCTGTAATAGCATGCCCCCTCTTTAGGAGGCATGATTGGTTACAAATAGTGCCTATGTCCGTATAGTCAAAACTCCAGTAGTCATATATGGATGTGACAGTTGGACCACAATGAAAGTTGACCACGGAAGAACTGATGCTTTTGAACAGTGGTATTGGAGAAGACTCTTAAAAGTCCCTTGGACAGCAAGGAGACAAACCAGTCAATCCTAAAGGAAATCAGTCCTGAATATTCATTGGAAGGACTGATGCGAAGCTGAAACTCCAATACTTTGGCCACCTGATTCGAAGAACTGACTCACTGGAAAAGGCCCTGATGCTGGGAAAGATTGAAAGCAGGAGGAGAAGGGGATGACAGAGGATGGGATAATTGGATGGCATCACTGAGTCGATGGACATGAATTTGAACAAGCTCCGGAAGTTTATGATGGACAGGGAAGCTTGGCATGCTGCAGTCCATGGAATCACAAAGAGTAGGACATGACTGAGTGACTGAATTGAACTGAAGTGAGTGGGTTACCAGCTCACACTCCGCAAAGATGAACCACACATTTTCTACTCAAGGAGTAGGGAAGAAACAGAAAAGAACACAGAATTTGTTTGTGGCACCAAAACATCCTGCTCCTCTGATTTATACCCCTGTAATTAGACCCTTGCCTGTTTAATAGAACATTTCAGATAAGTAATATGTTTGTATTTCTCTGTATCTCCAGAAACTGGGTTGCCGGGGACCAGCCCCGGCTGATCCAGGGTATTCGAAGCGGGGACGGCGTCAGCGACCTATTTATTTAAATATTTTATCAAAGATATAAAGAGTAATAGGATGAGGATAGCTCAGTAGGAAAATTCAGTGGAGAAAAGAGGCTGAGTAGCTTGGTTTACGCGGGAGACCAATAAAACTTCAAGACAAGAAGTTTGCACCACTTACGTAGGCCGCAGGCGTCCTTCCGTTCTCCCAAAGGAGAGGAGACACTGAGGCCTCCCCGGTCGGATCTTAGAAGCCCAGGCATAATTAGCAAGCATGGCGGGTTCCGCGCTCCAGATGGAGACTCAGCCAGAATTTGGGATAGAGAGAGACATGGGGAGACCAAGTTTCGGTGAACAAGGCCCGCACTTTATTTTCCAAAATAGTTTTTTATACCTTAAGTTGTGCATAGAGGATAATGGGGGAAGGGGTGGAGTCATGCAAGGACAGCAGTTCCTGGTTCTAATCGAAGCCAGGCTTTCAAACTTATCATATGTAAAAGTTCAGGTGATTTACATCATCTTCTGGCTGGGAGGCCTGTTAACATTTTAAGAAACTTACCTTTCTCTAAAAGTGATTATTCCAAAGTCAGGCACCAGCCTCCAAAAAAGCATTGGACAAAGCTGCATTCCTATAGGGCAAAGGTGAGGTGGGCTCAATCAAGAAAAGAATTAACTCAAGAGTCCAAGGTTACAAACACTGAGGCTACTACTTACATTTCTATACACCCATTATATCAATCAATACAGTGCCAAGGACACAGTAGGTAAGGGGTATGGAGACTTAGCAGCAAACATTGGCTCAATAAGTGAAAAACCCTTCACCAATACAATTTCTAATCAATCTTTTAACTGCTCAAAGGAATCTGTATTTAGACAGTTTAGAACATCTCCTGCCTCTCACAGGAGTTGGGAGGCTCTGAACAATCACATGTGGCCGGAAAAACCTATTCAGGCAGGCTAGAGGATTTCCAAAGGAGTTTGTAGGTTAAACACTGTCACACCCAGGAACTATTAGCTGGAGCTGTAAGCTAACTCTTTTTTCAGAGAGAGGTATTGGGGCACAGCCCCCCTTAAAGTCAGAGGTGTAGGTGAAAGCACAAAGCAGAAAGTAGGCAGACTCTGGTTTTGGGGGTAGATGCTCGAGAATTTCCAGGGGGACTCCTGAGGCTCGATCCCGCCTTTGCGTATGCCGAGCCTCGTATCTCATGACCTTTGCCACGGGTGGAGCTCGCTCCCCGCACTGGGTAGTTAAGGAGGCAGTGAAATCAATCTGGTAAACTTGCACCTGTAGTAAAATAATTGGCCCCATGGTGACTTGTGTCCCTTTAACTTGTAACTCATTGTCCAAATGTAGTCAGCCACCTGCAATTCTTTTCAAAACATGATTTTGGAATTTGCTGTTTCCTTGCTTGCTTGTCCCCATGGTTCTACCTTCCTATTCACTTGTAGTTTCCTCAAATGTATCAACATTTAGAATTACACATTTATCACTCCTTGGCCTTTTGGCTAAGATCAAGTGTAGAATCACACATTTTATTTTTCCTTGAACCATTTGGTTCAGTTCAAAAGCTTTATTTGGGGCAATCACCATGTTTCAGATCTCATTTGTTTTTTTTTTTTGCAGTAAAATATAAAAAACATAAAATTTACCATTTTAGCTACTTTGAGAAATATCAATAACCTCAGATATGCAGATGGCACCATCCTTATGGCAGAAAGTGAAGAGGAACTTTTTAAAAAGCCTCTTGATGAAAGTGAAAGAGGAGAGTGAAAAAGTTGGCTTAAAGCTCAACATTCAGAAAACGAAGATCATGGCATCTGGTCCCATCACTTCATGGGAAATAGATGGGGAAACAGTGGAAACAGTGTCAGACTTTATTTTTGGGGGTCCAAAATCACTGCAGATGGTGATTGCAGCCATGAAATTAAAAGACGCTTTCTCCTTGGAAGGAAAGTTATGATCAACCTAGATAACATATTAAAAAGCAGACATTACTTTGCCAACAAATTCTGTCTAGTCAAGGCTATGTTTTGTCCAGTGGTCATGTATGGATGTGAGAGTTGGACTGTGAAGAAGGCTGAGCACCGAAGAATTGATGCTTTTGAACTGTGGTGTTGGAGAAGATTCCTGAGAGTCCCTTGGACTGCAAAGAGATCCAGCCAGTC
>NW_011494635.1:15042423-15045216 GCF_000754665.1 Bison bison bison
CAGTCCTGGGTGTTCTTTGGAAGGAATGATGCTAAAGCTGAAACTCCAGTACTTTGGCCACCTTATGCGAAGAGCTGACTCATTGGAAAAGACTCTGATGCTGGGAGGGATTGGGGGCAGGAGGAGAAGGAGACGACAGAGGATGAGATGGCTGGATGGCATCACCAACTCGATGGACATGAGTCTGAGTGAACTCCGGGAGTTGGTGATGGACAGGGAGGCCTGGCGTGCTGCAGTTCATGGGGTTGCAAAGAGTCGGATACGACTGAGCGACTGAACTGAACTGAACTGAACTGAAGGATACAAAGTGGCACTAAGGACCTTCACAGTGTTGTGAAGCGTTACAGTACATATTGCCAGAACTTTTTCAACATCTGTAGCAGAAAATCTTGGAGAAGACAATGGCACCGCACTCCAGTACTCTTGCCTGGAAAATCCCGTGGATGGAGGAGCCTGGTAGGCTGCAGTCCATGGGGTCACTGGGAGTCGGACACGACTGAGTGACTTCACTTTGACTTCTCACTTTCATGCATTGGAGAAGGAGATGGCAACCCACTCCAATGTTCTTGCCTGGAGAATCCCAGGGACGGGGGAGCCTGGTGGGCTGCCATCTATGGGGTCGCACAGAGTCGGACATGACTGAAGCGACTTAGCAGCAGCAGCAGAAAATCTATTCATTAAACTGTAACTCCTCATTTCTTTTTCCCTGCAACCACTGGAAACATCTATTCTACTTTTTCTCTGAATTTGCCTATTCTATGTACCATAAGTGGAATCATCTATTTGTCCTTTTTTATCTGGCTTATTTCACTAAGCGTATTTTTAAGGTTCATCCATGCCATGATGTAGGTGTCAAAATGTTTTGCTTTTTAGGGCTGAAATATTATATATATATATATGTATATGTGTGTGTGTATATATATATATATGTTATGATATGTATATATATGATATATGATATGTTTGCTTATGTATATATATATGTATATATATGATATAAGATATGTTTGCTTTTTAGGGCTGAAATATTATATATATATATATATGTTATGATATGTATATATATGATACATGATATCATATATATATGATATGATATGTTATGATATATATATATCTCACATTTAATTTATCTATTCATCTATTGATGGAATTTTGGGCTATTTCCTTTACATTGAAGTATAGTTGCTGTAAAATAATTTGTAAATTACAGGTGTAAAACATAGTGATTCACAATTTTTAAAGGTTATACTCCATTTATCATTATTATAAAATATTGGTTGTATTCCTGGTGTAGTACAATATATCCTTGTAGCTTATTTCATATGTAATTATTTGCACCTCTTCACCCCTTAGCCTATATTTTCCTCTTCCTTTCTTTGTCCCCACTAGTTTGTCCTCTATATCTTTGAGTCTGTCTCTTTATTGTTATGTTAACTAGTTTGCTGTATTTTTTATTTTCCATATATAAGTTGTATCATACACTATTTGTCTTTCTCTGTCTTACTTATTTCATTTGCCTTCCAATTCCATCTATTTTGCTGCAAATGGCAAAATTTCATTTTTACGGCTGAGCAATATTACATTATAAATAGAAAGCTATATGCATGTTCAGAAGCAGCAGTTAGAACAAGACATGGAACAACGGAATGGTTCAAAATTGGGAAAGGAGTATGTCAAGAGTATATATCATCACATGGCTTATTGAACTTATATGCAGAGTGAAAAGTGAAAGGGAAAATCACTCAGTCGTGACCAAGTGACATCATGTGAATTGCCAGGTTGGATAAATCACAAGCTGGAATCAAGATTTCTGGAATCCAAACATGTCAATAACCTCAGAAAGTTAAGATGAACTAAAGAACCTCTTGATAAAGGTGAAAGAGGAGAATGGAAAAATTGGCTTAAAATTCAACATTCAAAAAACTAAGATCATGGCATCTTGTCCCATCAGTTCATGGCAAATAGATGGGGGAAGAAAATGGAAACACTGACAGACTTTATTTTCTTGGGCTCCAAAATCACCGTGGACTGTGACTGCAGCCATGAAATTAAAAGACACCTGCTCTTTGGAAGAAAAGCTATGATAAACCTCGACAGAGTGTTAAAAAGCAGAGATATCACTTTGCTGATAAAGATCCACATAGTCAAAGCTATGGTTTTTCCAGTAGTCATGTACAGATGTGAGAGTTGGACCATAAAGAAGGCTGAGCACTGAAGAATTGATACTTTTGAACTTTGGTTCTGGGGAAGACTCTTGAGTGTCCCTTGGACAGCAAGGAGAGCAAAGCCGTAATCCTAAAGGAAATCAACCCTGAATATTTACGGGAAGGACTGATGCTGAAGCTCCAATACTTTTGCCCCTGATGTGAAGAGCTGACTCTCTGAAAAAGCCCCTGATGCTGGGAAAGATTGAGGGCATTAGGAGAAGGGAGTAACAGAGGACGAGACGGTTGGATAGCATCACCAACTCAATGGACGTGAGTTTGAGCAAACTCTGGGAGATAGTGGATGGGGTCCATGGGGTCACAAAGAGTCAGACATGACTGAGCAACTGAACAATAACAACAAATATATTCCACTTTACACACATACACACACACACATACATTATACATACCCTTCATGGATCACAGCCTTGTCATGGTAAAGGGGCTTGCGTAACTCAACAGTGTTATGAGCCAATCCTTGCAGGGCCACCCAAGACAGATGAGTCATAGTCAAGAGTTCTGACAGAACGTGGTTCACTGGAGGAGGCAAACCACTGCAGGATTCTTGCTGCAAGAACCCCAT
>NW_011494635.1:15045316-15045554 GCF_000754665.1 Bison bison bison
ATAGATGTGGAAACAGTGGCTGACTTTATTTTTCTAGGCTCCAAAATCACTGCGGATGGTGATTGCAGCCATGAAATTAAGACACTTACTCCTTGGATGGAAAGTTATGACCAACCTAGATAGCATATTAATAAGAAGAGACATTACTTTGCCAACAAAGGTTCATCTAGTCAAGGCTATGTTTTTTCCAGTGGTCATGTATGGATGTGAGAGTTGGACTATAAAGAAAGTTGAGCGC
>NW_011494635.1:15045926-15052347 GCF_000754665.1 Bison bison bison
AGATGGTTGGATGGCATCACCAACTCAATGGACATGGGTTTGGGTGGACTCCAGGAGTTAGTGATGGACAGGGAGGC
Organism: Bison bison bison; assembly: GCF_000754665.1. Classification (NCBI taxonomy): domain Eukaryota; kingdom Metazoa; phylum Chordata; class Mammalia; order Artiodactyla; family Bovidae; genus Bison; species Bison bison. Next base: position 15,046,004 of record NW_011494635.1, read on the forward strand.
CTGGCGTGCTGCGGTTCACAGGGTCACAAAGAGTCGGACATGACTGAGCAACTGAACTGAACTGATGCTATTGGGGAAGAGTGGAGGGCAATTACTAATAGCTCCAGAAAGAGTGAAGTGGCTTGTCAAAGCTGAAATGACGCTCAGTTGTGAATGCGTCTGGTGGTAAAAATATATATTCCAATGCTGTAGAGAATAAGACTGTGTAGGAGTGGTCACAAGCTGCCTTCACCCCGTTGCATGCTCTGAGGGGTGCACACGAGCCACCACCACTGCTAAGAACCCCAGAACTGGGCACCAGCCACTACATCGTCATACCCGCTATAAGGGGAATAATGACCAACACACATGGAGGAAAGCTGTGACATGGACACATACTAAAAATAGTCATTGCACCAAGAATATTAAACCCACACAAGCTACACAGGGACACTCCCATGAATAAACAGCCTTCCAAGAAAACAGTAGATAATCGCTTCTTTTAAACACACAGAATAAGAAAAACGTAAGTAAAATGAAGAATCAGAGAAACCACTGCTGATTAAAAGACCAAGAGAATTCCCCTGAAAAAACAAATAATTAAACAGACCTCTTTAGTCTAATAGATGCCGATTTCAAACAGGAGATGATGAAAATATTTAAGGAATTAAGAAAGGTTATCAATAGAATAGGCTTTCTAGTCATAGCAAGAACACACTGGTCATAACAAACACCCTCTTCCAACATCACAAAAGAAGACTCTACGCATGGACATCACCAGATGGTCATTACCGAAATCAGATTGATTACATTCTCTGCAGCCAAAGATAGACAAGCTCTATACAGTCAGTTAAGACAAGACCTGGAGCTGACTGTGGCTCAGATTATGAACTCCTTATTTCCAAATTCAGACTTAAATTGAAGAAAGTAAGAAAAACCACTAGACCATTCAGGTATGACCTAAATCAAATTCCTTACATTATACAGTGGAAGTGACAAATAGATTCAAGGGATTAGATCTGATAGACAGACTGCCTGAAGAACTATGGACAGATTCATGACATTGTACAGGAGGCAGTGATCAAGACCATCCCCAAGAAAAAGATATGCAAAAAGGCAAAATGGTTGTCTGAGGAGGCCTTACAAATAGCTGAGAAAAGAAGAGAAGCTAAAGGCAAAGGCGAACAGGAAAGATATACCCATTTGAATGCAGACTTCCAAAGAATAGCAAGGGGAGATAGGAAAGCCTTCCTCACTGATCAATGCAAAGAAATAGAGGAAAATGATAGAATGGGAAAAACTAGAGATCTCTTCAAGAAAATTAGAGATACCAAGGGAACATTTCATGCAAAGACGGGCACAATGAAGGACAGAAACGGAATGGAACTAATAGAAGCACAAAATATTAAGAAGAGGTGGCAAGAATACACAGAAGAACTATACAAAAAAAGATCTCCAGGTAACTGTGATGGTGTGATCACTCACTTAGAATCAGACATCCTGGAGTGTGAAGTCAGGTGGGATTTAAGAAGCATCACTATGAACAAAGTTAGTGGAGGTGATGGAATTCCAGTTGAGCTATTTCAAATCCTAAAAAACAATGGTGTTGAAGTGCTGCACTCAACATGCCAGCAAATTTGGAAAACTTAGCAGTGACCATAGGACTGGAAAAGGTCAGTTTTCATTTCAATCCCAAAGAAAGGCAATGCCAAAGAATGTTCAAACTACCATACAATTGCACTCATCTCACATGCTAGCAAAGTAAAGCTCAAAATTCTCCAAGCTAGCCTTCAACAGTATGTGAACTGTGAACTTCAAGATGTTCAAGCTGGATTTAGAAAAGGCAGAGGAACCAGAGATCAAACTGCCAACATCCGTTGGATCATTGAAAAAGCAAGAGAGTTCCAGAAAAACATCTACTTTTGCTTCGTTGACTACACAAAAGCCTTTGACTGTGTGAATCACAACAAACTGTGGAAAATTCTTCAAGAGATGGGAATACCAGACCACCTGACCTGCCTCCTGAGAAATCTTTATGCAGGTCAAGAAGCAACGGTTGGAACTGGACATGGAACAACAGACTGGTTCCAAATAGGAAAAGGAGCACGTCAAGGCTGTATATTGTCATCCTACTTATTTAACTTAAATGCAGAACATCATACGAAATGCCGGGCTGGATAAGGCACAAGCTGGAATCAAGATTGCCGGGAGAAGTATCAATAACCTCAGATACGCAGATGACACCACCCTTAAGACAGAAAGCAAAGAAGAACTAAAGAGCCTCTTGATGAAAGTGAAAGAGGAGAGTGAAAAGTTGGCTTAAAACTCAACATTCAGAAAATGAAGATCATGGCATCTGGTCCCATCACTTCATGGCAAATAGATGGGGAAACAATGGAAACAGTGAGTGACTTTATTTTCTTGGGCTCCAAAATCACTGCAGATGGTGACTGCAGCCATGAAAGTAAAAGATGCTTGTTCCTTGGAAGAAAAGCTATGACCAACCTAGACAGCATATTAAAAAGCAGAGACATTACTTTGTCAACAAAGATCCGTCTAGTCAAGGCTATGGTTTTTCCAGTAGCCATGTGAGAGTTGGACTATAAAGAAAGCTGAGCACCAAAGAATTGATGCTTTTGAACTGTGGTGTTGGAGAAGACTCTTGAGAGTCCCTTGGACTGCAAGATCAAACCAGTCAATCCTAAAGGAAGTCAATCCTGAGTATTCATTGGAAGGACTGATGCTGAAGCTGAAACTCCAATACTTTGGCCACCTGATGCAAAGAACTGACTCATTGGAAAAGACCCTAATGCTGGGAAGGATTGAGGGCAGGAAGAGAAGAGGACAACGGAGGATGCAATGGTTGGATGGCATCACCAACTCAATGGACATGAGTTTGAGCAAGCTCCAGGAGTTTGTGATGGACAGGGAAGCCTGGCGTGCTGCAGTCCATGAGGTTGCAAAGAGTTGGACATGACTGAGCAACTGAACTAACTAAATATCAATAGAATATAGACTGCTGTAAAAAAGAAAGAAAGAAACCTTTAACTATAGAGAACACCAAGAGAAATTAGAAAACTAAGTTGCCAAGACAAAACTGAACTAAAAGCAATGAATAGTAAGATGAATGATGCAGAAGAACAAACAGGTGATCTGGAAGATAAAATATTGGAGATCACCCAATCAGGACAGCAGAGAGAAAGTCAAAAGGAAAAGAATGAAAACAATATAAGACCCCCATGGGATAATATAAAGCTCATCAATCTATGCAAAATAGGGATTCCAGAAGGGAAAGAAAGAGAAAAGTGGATTAAAAATGTACTTGAAGTAATTATGGCTGAAACTTCTGAAACCTAAAAAGGAAGCATATATTCAGGTACAGGAAGCATAGAGGGTCCCCAAAAATGTAAACCCAAACAGAGCTACACCAAACCATATTATAATGAAAATGGTAAAAATTATAAAAAGAGGTTTCTTAATGTAGCAAGAGAAAAAGAGTTAATTACAAGAGAACCCTGTAAGACTATCAGCTGATTTCTCTACAAAAAGATTGCAGGCCAGAGGGTGTGGCAAAATATATTCAAAGTCCCGAAAAATAAAAACCTGCAACTTAGGATCCTCTCTCTATCAAGATTATCATTTAGAATAGGAGAGATGAAGAATTCCTCAGGCAAGCAGAACTGAGAAAAATAGCCATACTAAATCTATCTTAAAGGAAATACTGAAAGGTCTTCTCTAACTACAAGAGAAGTAAGAATATATGCGAAAGAGAAAAATCACAATTGGAAAGCAAATCATCTAAATAAGCTAGTACACATTTTTTTTCATTTTAAATATCTATGAAAATGATAATAGCCAAAATGAACATGAAAAATGTAAAAGAGGACATCAGAATCATAAAATGTGGGAAAGTAGAGTAAGAAAATGTACTTTTTTTCTTCATTTCCTAGAATGCGTTTGAGCCAATATGACTACCAGTCTGAGGCAAAATACCTGATTCCCTGGTGGCTCAGAAGGTAAAGAGTCTGCCTGCAATTCAGGAGACCTGGGTTTGATCCCTGGAGTGGGAAGATCCCCTGGAGAAGGAAATGGCAGTCCACTCCAGTATTCTTGTCTGGAAAATCCCATGGATGGAGGAGCCTGTCAGGCTACAGTCCATGGCTCGCAAAGAGTTGGATATGACTGAATGACTTCTCTTTCTTTCTCTCTTTCTCTCTCTCTCTTTCTGTCTTTCTTCCTTCCTTTCTTCCTTCCTTTCTTTCTTTCTTAGACAAATAGTTATAGGCGAGATCGACATACTCGTAAAACAGGGTAACCACAAATTTAAAACACACAATAGATTCACACAAAACAAAAAGAAGAGAACATAAGTGTAATACAAAAGAAAATCATAAAACCACAAAAGAAAAAAGTAAAAGAAAAAGAAAGGGAGAAAGAAGAAATATAAAATCAATGGGAAAGAAAAACTTAAAATGGCAATAAATATATACTCATCTATCAATAATTACCTTATATGTCAATGGACTAAATGGTCCAATCAAAAGACACAGAGAGACAGATTAGATAAAAAACATAAGAGCCTACAAAATGCTGCATACAAGAGAACCAATTTAGGGCAAAGGGCTCACATAAATTGAAAGTGAGTAGATGGGAAAAAATATTTCATGTAAATAGAAATGAGAAGAAAGTGGGGGTCGCAATACACATATCAGACAAACTGGATTTTAACAAAGGCCACAAAGGAAAAAATGACACTATAAAATGATAAAAGAATCAACATAAGAAGAGAATTTTATCAATATATATGCACCTAAATATAGGAGCACCCAAATACATAAAACAAATACTATCAGATACAAGGGAAGAAATTGGTGTGAATAGTAGGAGACTTTCCACCCCAGTCACATCAATGGGCAGATTTTCTAGAGAGAAAAACAGTAAGGCAACAGAGATCCTAAATTATATAAAAGAACAGTTAGACTTAATTGACATTTTCAGGACATTATATCCCCCCAAAAGCAGAACACACATTCTTTTTAAGTATTCATGGAGCATTTTCTCAGATTGACCACATATTGGGGCACAAAACAAGATTTAACAAATTTAAGAGTATAGAAACTATCTCAAGTAACTTTTCTGACTACATGGCTTGAATGTAGAAATCAACCACAGAAAAAGAAATGAGAAAAAACAATTACATGGAGAGCAAATGACAATCTACTAAAAAACCAATGGCTCAATGATGAAATCAAAGAGAAAATTTAAAAATACCTTAGTTCAGTTCAGTCACTCAGTCGTGTCTGACTCTTTGTGACCCCATGAACTGCAGCACACCAGGCCTCCCTGTCCATCACCAACTCCTGGAGTCTACCCAAACCCATGTCCATCACCCATGTCGGTGATGCCATCCAACCATCTCATCCTCTGTCATCCCCTTCTCCTCCTGCCCTCAATCTTTCCCAGCATCAGGGTCTTTTCAAATAAGTCAGCTCTTCGCATCAGGTGGCCAAAGTATTGGAGTTTCAGCTTCAACATCAGTCCTACCAATGAACACCCCGGACTGATCTCCTTTAGGATGGACTGGTTGGATCTCCTTTCAGTCCAAGGGACTCTCAAGAGTCTTCTCCAACACCACAGTTCAAAAGCATCAATTCTTCGGTGCTCAGCTTTCTTCACAGTCCAACTCTCACATCCATACATGACCACTGGAAAAAACATAGCCTTGACTAGAGGGACCTTTGTTGGCAAAGTAATGTCTCTGCTTTTTAATATGCTATCTAGGTTGGTCATAACTTTCCTTCCAAGGAGTAAGCGTCTTTTAATTTCATGGCTACAATCACCATCTGCAGTAATTTTGGAGCCCAGAAAAATGAAGTCAGCCACTGTTTTCACTGTTTCCCCATCTATTTCCCATGAAGTGATGGGACCAGATGCCATGATCTTCATTTTCTGAATGTTGAGTTTTAAGACAATTTTTCACTCTCTTCTTTCACTTTCATCAAGAGGCTCTTCAGTTCTTCTTCACTTTCTGCCATAAGAGTGGGGTCATCTGCATATCTGAGGTTATTGGTATTTCTCCCAGCAATCTTGATTCCAGTCTGTGCTTCTTCCAGCCCAGTGTTTCTCATGATGTACTCTGCATATAAGTTAAATAAGCAGGGTGACAATATACAGCCTTGATGTACTCCTTTTCCTATTTGGAACCAGCCTGTTGTTCCATGTCCAGTTCTAACTGTTGCTTCCTGACCTGCATATAGGTTTCTCAAGAGGCAGGTCAGATGGTCGGTATTCCCATCTCTTTCAGGATTTTCCACAGTTTATTGTGATCCACATAGTCAAAGGCTTTGGCATAGTCAATAAAGCAG
>NW_011494635.1:15052816-15053346 GCF_000754665.1 Bison bison bison
CGTGATTATCTGGGTCATGAAGATCTTTTTTGTACAGTTCTTCTGTATATTCTTGCCACCTCTTCTTAAAATCTTCTGCTTCTGTTAGAAATACCTGAAGACAAATGATAATGAAAACACAACCACACAAAATCTATGGGATGTTGCAAAAACAGTTCTTAAGAGAGAAGTATCATAGGCCTTCATTAAAAAACAAGAAAAATCTCAAGTTAGAAATCTAACCTACCTAACCTAATAGAATTAGAAAAAAAGGAACAAACAAAATCTAAAGTCAGCAGAAGGAAAAGAATAATAAAGGTCAGAGAGGACATAAATAAAATAGAAATTAAAGAAACTTTGGAAGAAATCTATAAAACCAAGAGCCGATTCCTTGAAAGAGTAAAGAAGATTGACAGACCTCTGGCCAGACTCACCAAGAAGAAAAAGGAGAACCCAAATAAACAAAATAAGCAATGGAAAAGGAAACATAACAACGGATACTGCAGTATCAGTTATATATATATATATATATATATACAAACACACACACA
>NW_011494635.1:15053446-15056692 GCF_000754665.1 Bison bison bison
ACACATATATATATCTTATGTGTATATATATATATATGTAGAACATAAGAGAATCCTATGAATTCATAATCCTATGAATTATATGCCAACAAATTTGACAACCTAGAAGATATGGACATATAGTCCACCAAATTTGAACCGAGAAGAAATAGATAATTTGAATGGACCAATCACTAGAAGTGAAATAGAATCTGTAATTTTAAAACTCCTGGGGATTTCCCTGGTGCTCCAGTGGTTAAGAATCCTCCTTGCAATGCAAGGGACACTGGTTCCATCCCTAGTCCAGGAAGATCCCACTTCTAAGAGCAACTAAGCCTGCATGTCACAACTACTAAGTCAGGACTCTAGAAATTGTGAGCTGTAATACTGAGGCCATGTGTTGCAGCTATGGAAGCCCACATGCCTAGAACCTGTGCTCTGCAATGAGAGAAGCCACCACAATGAGAAGCCCACATACTACAAGGAGGAGTAGCCTACTTGCCACAACCAGAGAAAGCCAGCATGCAGCAACAAAGACCCACTGCAGCCAAAAAAAAAATTAAATAAAAATAAATACATATTTTTTAATCTAAGAAAAAAAAAACTCCTTACAAATAAAAGTATAGGACCAGATGGCTTCTCAGGTAAAGCCCACCAAGCGTACAAAGATGAACTTTTACTAATAATTCTCAAACTCTTCCAAAATGTTAAGAGGAGGGAACACTTCCAAAGACATGCTATGAAGCCAACATCACTCTGATACCAAAACCAGACAAAGACACCATCAAAAAAGAAAATTATAAGCCAATATTTTTGATAGATATAGATGAAAAAATTCTCAACACAATATTAGAAAACCAAATCCAACAATACATAAAAGAGATCATATACTACAACCAAATGAGATTCATCCCAAGTTCACAAGAATGATTCAACATATGCAAATAAATCAATGTGATATACCACATCATAAAAGAAAACACAAAAGCCACATGATCAGGTGGATGTAGAGATCAAACAGAGACAGTGAGCTGAGGCTGACTGTGAAAAGCTGGAAAGACGGATTCAGCTGATTCGAGAGATGCTCATGTGTGACACATCTGGCAGCATTCAACCAAGTGAAGAGCAAAAATCAGCTCTGGCTTTTCTCAACAGAGGCTAACCAGCCAGTGGCAATGCTGGGAACAAAAGACTGTCAACCATTGATGAATCTGGTTCCATTTTATCCGATATCAGCTTTGACAAGACTGATGAATCCCTGGATTGGGATTCTCCTTTGGTAAAGATTTTTACCAAATAGGTGCAAAAAAAGCATTTGACAGAATTCAACATCCAAACAGGATTAACTAAGCAGGAAGTATAACCCTCCCAGACATCAGAAACTATGATACAAAGCTACAGTAATCAAAACAGTATGGTATTGGCACAAAAACAGACATATGGATAAATGGAGCAGAATAGAGAGCCCAGAAATAAACCTATGAAGCTACATTCAATTAAACTTTGACAAAGGAGGCAATATACAATGGGAAAAAGACAGTCTCTTCAGAAAGTGGCATTGAGAAAGTTGGACAGTTGCATGTAAGTCAATAAAATTAGAACACACCCTCTCACCATGCACAAAAATAAACCCAAATGTCTTAAAGACTTAAGTATTATACATGGCATCACAAAAGTCCTAGAACAGATCACAGGCAAAGCATTCATTGACATAAATTGTAGCAATGTTTTCTTACATCAGTCTCCCAAGGCAGTACAAGTGAAAACAAAAATAAAGAAGTAGGATCTAATCAAACGATAAACTTTTGCACAGCAAAAGAAATCATAAACCAAACAAAAAGACAACATATGGAATGGGATAAAATATTTGCAAATGATGTGACTGACAAGGGCTTAATTTCCAAAATGTATAAACAATTCATGTAACTCAACAACAAAATAGCAAAACACCTAATTGAAAAAAGGGCAGAAAATCTAAGTAGACATTTCTCCAAAGAGATAAAGATGGCCAATAGGTATATGAAAAGACACTCACTAATTATTGGAGAAAAGCTAATCAAAACTACAATGAAGTTCCATGTCACACTAGTCAGAATGGTCATCATTAAAAGCTCTACAAATAATAAATACTGGAGTGGATGTGGAGAAAAGGGATCCTCCTACACTGGTGGTGGAAATGGAAGTTGGTACAGTCACTATGGAAAACAGTATGAAGTTTCTTCAGTAAAATAAAAATAGAATTGCCATATTATCCAGTGATCCCACTTCTAGGCATATATCCAGACAAAACTCTAATCCACAAAGATACATGCATCCGTATGCTCAAGGCAGCACTATTCACAATATCTAAGATACAGCAACAACACTGAAGTCCATCAACAGCTGAATGGATAAAGAAGTGTGGTATGTGTATACAATGAAATACTACTCAAACCCACACTAAAAATGAAATAATGCCATTTGAAGCAGCAGGGACCAACTGGAGATTATCGTGGGCTTCCCTGGTGGTTCAGATGATGAAGAATCTGCCTGCAATGCAGGAGACCCAGGTTCAATCCCTGGGTCAGGAAGATCCCTTGAAAAAGGGAATGGAGATTATCATACTAAATGAACTAAATTAGAAAGAGAGAGACAACTACCTTATAACTTACATGTGGAATCTGAAAGATGACACGGGGAATTCCCTGGGGGTCCAGTGGCAAGGACTCTTGAGTTTTCACTGTAGACGGCCCAGGTTTGACCCCTGTCGGGGAACTAGTATCCCAAAAGCCACGCCAGAAAAAGAAAATGACACAAATGAGAACCTGTCTGTGAAACAGCAACTGACATGCTGGAGTAGAAAACAGACTTGTGGTTGCCAGGGGGAGAGCATAGGGGGATGGTAAGGTATTGTGTATGGTATGGATAAACAACAAGGTCCTTCTCTATAGCATGGAGAGCTGTATTCAGTATCCTGTGATACACCAAAATGGAAAAGAATATATTAAAAAAAAGAATGTATATATGTGTATCAGATCAGATCAGATCAGTCACTCAGACGTGTCTGACTCTTTGTGACCCCATGAATCGCAGCACGCCAGGCCTTCCTGTCCATCACCAACTCCCGGAGTTCACTCAGACTCATGTCCATCGAGTCAACGATGCCATCCAACCATCTCATCCTCTGTCGTCCCCTTCTCCTCCTGCCCCCAATCCCTCCCAGCATCAGAGTCTTTTCCAATGAGTCAATTCTTCACATGAGGTAGCCAAAGTACTGGAGTTTCAGCT
>NW_011494635.1:15057263-15067522 GCF_000754665.1 Bison bison bison
TTCCAGTTTGTGTTTCTTCCAGTCCAGCGTTTCTCATGATGTACTCTGCATATAAGTTAAATAAGCAGGGTGACAATATACAGCCTTAACGAACTCCTTTTCGTATTTGGAACCAGTCTGTTGTTCCATGTCCAGTTCTAAATGTTGCCTCCTGACCTGCATACAAATTTCTCAAGAGGCAGATCAGGTGGTCTGGTATTTCCATCTCTTCCAGAATTTTCCACAGTTTATTGTGATCCACACAGTCAAAGGCTTTGGCATAGTCAATAAAGCAGAAAAAGATGTTTTTCTGGAACTCTCTTGCTTTTTCCATGATCCGGCAGATGTTGGCAATTTGATCTCTGGTTCCTCTGCCTTTTCTAAAACCAGCTTGAACATCAGGAAGTTCACGGTTCACATATTGCTGAAGCCTGGCTTGGAGAATTTTGAGCATTACTTTACTAGCGTGTGAGATGAGTGCAATTGTGCGGTAGTTTGAGCATTCTTTGGCATTGCCTTAACTGAGTCATTTTCTGTACAGCAGAAATCAACCCAACATTGTAAATCAACAATTGTGGTTTAGTTACTAAGTCACGTCTGACTCTTTTGCAGCCCCATGGACTGTATAGCCTGCCAGGCTCCCACGTCCATCCGGTTTCCCAGATAAGAATACTGAAGCGGGTTCCCATTTCCTTCTCCAGGGTATCTTCCCCAACCAGGGATCAATTCTGCATCTTCTGCTTGACCAGCAGATTCTTTGCCACTGATCCATCAAGGAAGCTAACCCTAACCCACAGCAGTTTTAAAAAGGTATAAATCAAGTAAACAAACAATAAAGAATAGTGTTCCCCAAAGTGATCCATGTCCTAATACTCATCTATGACCATTTTATTTTATGTGGCAAAAGAGAGTTTGTGAAAGTGAATTAAGTTAAGACTCTTGCTATGGGGAGAATATCCCCACTGATAATCTTATCAGTGTGAGCCTAATATAATCTGGTAAGAAGGAGACAGGAAATCCAAAATTAGAGAAGGACAAGGGGCAATGGAAGCACTACTAGAGTCATAAGAGGATGGAAACCATGAAGAAAGGAGTGTAGACAATCTCAAGAATTTGGAGAGGCACTGATCACAGCCTCCAGAAATGTAACCCAGCTGACTCCTTGATTTTAGTCCAGTAATACCATTTTTGGTCTTTGACATCCAGAATTATCATTTTAAGACACTAAATTTTTGACAGTTTATTACAGTAGCCTAAGGTAACTAATTTAACATGACTATGTCATTGGAGGGCTTCCCTGGTGGCTCAGCTGGTAAAGAATCTGCCTGCAATGTGGGAGGCCTGGGTTCAATCCCTGGGTTGGGAAGACCCCTGGAGAAGGGAACAGCTACCCACTCCAGTATTATGGCCTGGAGAATTCCATGGACTATTCCATGGGGTTGCAAAGAGTCAGACATGACTGAGCAACTTTCACTCACTCACTCATGTCATTGGGATAAAATCCCAGGGACTTCAAACAATGTTTTACTTTCTTCTTGAACTAAATGTGCATTCTGTATTGGGAGCTCTGCTCATCACTGTCACTTACGTAACCAGGTTGTTGGAGCCAATCCCATCATGAGAATGTGGATCTCTGGGGAAGAAAGAAGTTGTTTCATAAAACTTTTCTCATTAAATAAATAGCCTACAAGGCACGTGTACCCCAGTGTTCATCGCAGCACTGTTTACAATAGCCAGGACATGGAAGCAACCTAGATGTCCATCAGCAGATGAATCGATAGGAAAGCTGTGGTATATATACACAATGGAGTATTACTCAGCCATTAAAAAGAATACATGTGAATCAGTTCTAATGAGGTGGATGAAACTGGAGCCTATTATACAGAGTGAAGTAAGCCAGAAAGAAAAACACCAATACAGTATACTAACGCATATATATGGAATTTAGAATGATGGTAATGACAACCCTGTATGCGAGACAGCAAAAGAGACACAGATGTATAGAACAGTCTTTTGGACTCTGTGGGAGAGAGAGGGGGGATGATTTGGGAGAATGGCATTAAAACATGTATAATATCATATAAGAAACGAATCACCAATCCAGGTTCGATGCAGGATACAGGAAGCTTGGGGCTGGTGCACTGGGATGACACAGAGGGATGGTATGGGGAGGGAGGTGGGAGGGGGGTTCAGGATGGGGAACACGTGTACACCCGTGGCGGATGCATGTTGATGTATGGAAAAACCAATACAATATTGTAAAGTAAAAAAAAATAGTAATAATAAATAAAAGAAAAATAAATAAATAAATAGCCTACAAAATACATCCATCACTTCTCACAACTCAGTGGTCTGAAATAGACATGTGGTTCCAGTTAATGCAAAGGTTAGAAGTGTGACACTCCGTGAGGCCACAAAAAGAAGAGCCAGAAATATTTGGTGTAGCTTGACACATCCAAAGAGGGCTCAAGTACTCAATCCCATTCTCTGCCACATAATTTGACCCCTCTGTGCCTCGGTTCCTCTCTTGTATTAGTGTCTCACATTACAGGCTCATGGTATAGGTCACATGCAATGTACATGCAACGAGCTGAGTTCAAGGCTGGCTCATGGTGCACTAAGTCAATAAAACCTGTCATTGATACATACTGAAGAAAACACATAGGATCACATCAGGATGAATATATAACTGCTTTGTCTCTTCCTCTAGGAGTGGCAGGTGATGGGGAGCTGCAGGTGATTCAGCCTGAGAGGTCAGTGTCAGTTGCAGCAGGAGAGACGGCCACTCTGCACTGCACCGTGACCTCCCTGAGCCCTGTGGGGCCCATCAAGTGGTTCAGGGGAACTGGGCCAGGTCGGGAGTTCATCTACAGCCAAAAAGAAGATGTCTTCCCCAGAGTAACACATGTTTCAGATGTCACAAAGAGAAACAACATGGACTTTTCCATCCGCATCAGTAACATTATCCCAGCAGACACTGGTGTCTACTACTGTGTGAAGTTCCGGAAAGAAGAATATGGCGACATGGAGTTTAAGTCTGGACCAGGCACTCATCTCACTGTGAGTGGTGAGTATGGCCTTTGTCCCTGGACTATGATAAAATGTCAATAGGAATGCTCTCCACTCTTTTGGGGAAAAAAAATCAGGTGCAGCAGTGGGTGCTTATTCATGTTCTGGACATAGTATAATTTCACTCTCTTCTACAGATCAGGGAAGTTGAAGCCTGTTGGGGTCGTGCTATTTGCTCAAGGCCCCGTGGCTGGTAAAGGTAGGGAAAGGCAGGAGGCCAGTCTGCCTGGCTCCACAGCCCACAGTCTTCTCCATCTTGTCCAGGCTTTGGTTCCAGGGATGAGGGAACTGAGAGTCTGAGTGACTTGCCCTGCCACAGGCCAAGTATCACCTCGCACTTCCAGAGAGTGCTCCCCTCAGTGTCGCAGAGTGTTCTCCTCATTCAGCAGTTACTGAGCACCTACTGTGTGCCAGACCTTGCTCTGGATGCGGTGGAATAAGCAGTGAACAAAACAGACAGGGGCTCTTCTCCCATGAAGCTTATGTCCTCTTCCCTCCTAAAGAGGAGAAATCCATCCAAGGCACGGAGGGGAAATGTGTTTCCTTATTTTCTCTTCAGAATGCTATACTGAGAAGAATTCCAATGGCACAGGCTCTGATGGCCCTGCTTGGAGGAGAAGCCTAGAGGTTGGGTATTTCCTGGGAATCTGTTGAGAAAACCCTCCTGTGATTCGGGGACTGACTCACACAGTCACTGAAGGCTCCCAGCAGAGCTGGGTCATCCCAGAATGTCCCTCCCCAGGGAATAGGTTCCCCTTGTGGGTGACTTAGGAGAAGCCCCATTGAGGTAGCAAAGATGCTCATTTAGAGTGTTCTGACAAAGATCCTGGATTCTCTTTCTAAGTCCTTAATCCTGGACTGTCAGCAGAGGAAGGACCTTTAGATACTACCATCGTCCCAAGCCCACGTGTATAGATCCCCGTCTATACAAAGAGGTGACAGGGGCCCAAACCACAACCACATGGTCAGTGAGGGCAATCCATCAGGAGCCCAGTCTGATTAAGGTCAGTCTCCTTCCTGTGCCAGCATTGGAACTCGTTTCATGGAAGAACCTGGCACATAGAAGTTGCAGAATAAAAGCTCCTTGAATTAATCATGGAACAGGCATTGTTTCCCAAAGGTTCAGAAAGCCCCTCACATTCAGACCCTGAGCCTGAGGTGACTGGAAAACTCTCCCTACTTCCAGCCACATGATCTCGAATCTCTCATTCCATATCAGCACCTAGAGCTGCCCTGTGCTTCAGTAGTCACTTAATACTCAGCATATGGAGACAGCATCATTTACCGTACTGTTGATGGACACTAAGTTGTTCCTAACCTTGGGCTACTGAAACAGCGCTGAAGAGATAACCTTTTCATGTGTGACTCTCCTCAGAGGAGAAATACCCACTGGAAGTGGCATTGTTAGATCAGAGTATGTGGGTTTTAATTTGTGTGATGATATTGCCTAATTTCCCTCCTAGTCATGGTAGCAAATGAATCTCCCCAAACCTCCAGACATCAGCAGGGCAGGTGGCTTTATCCTGATTTTGAAGATATTACTAAATTTCCCAGACGGTGGGTCCCCTGCTCAGTCTCAATACAGCTAGTAAGTGGCTCCCCCACCTCTCAGATCTGCTGGCTCCCAGGGCTGCTCCGCCTCTTCCCCAGGCCGCCTGCCCAGATGATTCCCTGGGTGAGAAAGGAGGGAGGGGAGGGGAGCCGCAAGCTGAATCTTCTTCATGGTGTTTACTTCTTATAACCAGTGTCTGGGGGAGGGGCTCATCTGTTTTCCCTTTACAGATGAGGACACTGAGGCTCAGAGAGGGGACCTGGCTGGTGGGCAGGTAGGGGAGCCAGGGTTGAACCCCAAGCACCTGACTCACAGCTCTGCTATCTGCACCCCCTGCTGTGCCTGTCAAAATGTGGAGAAAACTCTCCTGTTAACTCTTGTATTTTTCTCTTCTTCAGCAATAAGCATTTTTAAAAAGTCTCATGTGGGAAGCATGGCTAGCTTTACAAACCAGATTAGATAAATGCTGCAGTGTCTCATGATATGCTGAAATATTCCTAAAAGTCAGGGCTCAGCACACTTAGCATCATCAGGAATCTTTTATTCTGCCCACTGTTGTGATGGTGCCCCTTCACCAGGCCCCTGTGGAGCAGGTCCGGGAAGGTGAGTGTGGACAGAGTCCAGAAGGGCCACTGCAAACCCAGCAGCACCAGACACGCCCACTCCTGGCTCTGCAGACTGAGGATGAGGAGGGGGAGGTGTTCCCTCGAGGGTAATGAGGGCCCCGGGTGAGCAAGAGTTCCTGTTCTAGACTCAGGCGTCAGGAGCCCATGTCTTTCCTTGTTGCTACAGGGCCCCCAGCCCTTGGCCCTCAGAGGTCTCTCCTCCCTGTAGTCGCTGGAAGTCAGGAATCTGAGGGAAAAGGGGAGGGTGGTGGTCAGTGTGGAGGCTCCTGAAGGTGGGCACTTGCTCTGCTGATGGACATGAAACCTCGGAGGTGGCAGGAGATACTCCTGGGACACAGTGGAGTGGTACTGAGGAAACAGTCCCTTCATTCCTCTCAGCCTCGGTTTTCTCATCTATAAAATGGTGATCCTCATGGTCTCCTTTTAGGAGAGTTGGAAGGATTTGAGGTGCTCTGTCTAAATCAGCACAGCATAGGGAATTCCGCAACTGAGGTCTTATTTCAAGGCTGAGACCCAGTTCCCTGTGCTGGGCACCCCCTCCCTCACCTGTAGAAAGGATGATCACACAACCTTTGCAGGGTGTCCTGAGGGCAGAATGACCTGGTGAAAGGAGAGCCCCTCAGGGAGTGATGGTGCTGGCCTCCCACCTGTGCAGTCCTGGGCACGTCTCACAGTTCCCTCTAGTCCTCAGTTCCCCCGTCTGCGAAATGGTGGTGATCATACTACCTTTCAGGGGTCTATGATGACTGGAGAGGGTCTAGGAAGCCCGGAATGGTGTGGGTTAGAGTTGGTCATGACTGGAGTGACTAAGCACGCACACGCAGATGTTATAACAACATAGGTGCTATTGATTAAGCATGCATTATATGCAGGCTCTGTGGTTTACAAACATCCTCACTTATCTTACCAGGTGGAGCTATTGTCCACGTTGTATGGAATCAGACATTGAAGCTCAAAGATAAAGAACTAAGCCTTTAAAATCAATCAGTCCTGCTGAGATGAGCTCTGAACATTCCTTGATGAGTGTCCTTGGTCAGCTGCTTCCTCCGTGAGCCTTGTCCCGTCAGTGGAGCCGCTCTCAGCCCTCCCCCTCAGTACTGATGCAAGGGTTAAATAGCTGAGGGTCCTAGAGAAATCAGCCCATCTTTATGCTCTGAAGAAACTTTCAATAAGTTTCACAGCATCTTCTCCTGTTGGAGGCATCCAGAATGCTGGCGTTTTTATGACTCAACATATTCAAGTAATATCTCCTCACTGTGTCCTCAAATGTTTGATGCAATTTAGGAAGAAAGTTAAATGCTTAAAAATGAAAATATCTGTAACATTTGCTGTCTGTGAACTTTTACAGGAGATGTTGGGTGGTAATGAACAATTTGAAGACACCCTCCAGCACCCTACACAGGGAGAAATCACTCTCACTTTTGTTGGCTGATTTGTGTACTTTTTCAGGACACGGGAGATGCTTCTGCCTGCTTCTAAGGCCTGTGTCTATGTTTCTTCTGATTTAGGAACGATTAGGAAATTAACCACCTTTGGCTGCTCAGCACTCAATGATCTTTTGTTTTCAACCCAAAACTAACCCAAGAGAAACACCCATATTCAGAAAAACATCTCATTGCCTTCTTACTTTGAAACTCTGGAATCAGCACATTATTCCTCCTGGAATATTAATGGAAAGAATGAAAATTATGGAGTAAATTCACAGACACCTGAAGGGACAGCTCTGAATACAAAGTTTGGGTTTAAGATAGACCTGTGTTTAGTTTTGTAAACTATCTTGTGTTATACTCACAGAAGAAATGCCTGATTTAAACCTCACTGCAATCCCAGAAAGGGAAATCCCTGCTGTCCCCTTTCGCAGATGGGGAGCTAGGAGATGCCACGGCCACACGTCCCATTAACTGGGCAGTCTGGTTCAGCTTCCACGTGGTCCTGCTATCCCTGCCCTGCTCCATTTCCCCTGCATTTACTTCTATGAACACTTCTCTGAAGGTAGTTAAGTTTTCCAGGGGAGCCTCGTTGGGAACAGTTACTTGGAGAGTGAGTCCAAGCAGTGCTTTTGTTCCCGGGCCCAGATTGGTGGGAAATCACCTGGCAGTTGTGAGAAGGTGGACTCTGAACTCCGACCTGGGATTCCATGTAACCCTTGCCCACACACAGAGCTCATCCTGGGAATCTCAGTGTCTCCTCGCTGAGATGAGGACGATGACACTGCCCTCCCAGAACTAGCTGAAGAATTAAAATATAATATATATAAGTTTCTTACCATTGTTGCACACTTATCATTAGTGATGATAATTACAATCATGTTCATTGTTTGTAAATGTTCCTTTTGTAGCCAAGCCCTCTCCTCCCATGGTATCTGGCCCTGCAGTGAGGGCCACACCTGAGCAGACAGTGAGCTTCACCTGCACATCCCATGGCTTCTCCCCCAGAAACATCTCCCTGAAATGGTTCAAAAATGGCAATGAGCTCTCAGCCTCCCAGACCAGTGTGGACCCAGAGGAAGATGGCGTTTCCTACAGCATCACCAGCACAACTGAGTTGCTATTGGCCCCAGGGGATGTTCACTCCCAGGTCAGCTGTGAGGTAGCCCATGTCACCCTGCAGGGGAGCCATCCTCTCCGTGGGACTGCCAGTTTGTCTAAGACCATCCGAGGTAGGTGACCCTCGTACTAGTCCAAGATCACACCTGCCCCCAAGACCCCAGAGCCTCCTCCTCCTGCCTGATTTTTGCTCCAAGCCTTGAATTGCCTGGAATTTACTTCCTTATAGCCCTGCCTGATCACCAGACTCCTAGATGAGCTGGCCACTCACTGCTGGTTTAATGGCAGCTGCCAGATGTATACCTGCCATGTGCCAAGCACTGTGCTAAGTAGATTCCTTTTCTTTACCAACAGTATCTCCAATTACTGAGCACCTCCTATAAATCAGGCCCCTAAGTGCTTGATGATTTTATTTATTTTGCTGCAATTATTATATTAGAACTGCATGTCAGGGGCTGAGCTTATTGATTTCACCCACTATAACCCCAGTAGGAGCTACCCGTTCTTGAGCACTTATTGTGCGCCCTGCACTGTGTTTACTGATTTCATTCATGAATAAGGAGTCCTCAGTGTTGAGTCCTGCTGCCTGCCATGTTCTGTCCTGGATGACTCCCTTGCTGTGCTGGGAGATGATATCCAGCCCCTCCCCTGTGACTTGTCTGTTTTATAAGGTCAGACCTTCTGCCTGATCTGTTTCAGTACCACCCACCTTGGAGGTTACCCAACAACCCATGGCGGGAAATCAGGTGAACATCATCACCTGCCTGGTGAACAAGTTCTACCCCCAGCAACTACAGCTGACCTGGCTGGAGAATGGAAATATGTCCCGAACAGAAGCTGCCTCGACCCTCATAGAGAACAAAGATGGGACCTTTAACTACATGAGCTGGCTCCTGGTGAACTCGTCGGCCCACAGGGAGGCTGTGGTGTTCACCTGCCAGGTGGAGCATGATGGGCAGCCAGCAGTCACCAAAAACTCCACAGAGACCTCTGTTCCCCAGAAGGACCAGGATACAGGTGGAACCACTGATGAAGCCCCCCCACTCAAAATGGCATGGCTTTTAAACATTATCTTTCTTAAATGTTCAGAGTAGTAATAATAGAATAATCTAGATGTCTATAGATATATAAAGTGGAATTTTGAAGTGAGCGCCCATCTCCCAAATCCCGTACTCAAAGAGCCACCACTGCTGTCTTGTTACATTCTTCATAGGTCTTTTGATGTAAATGTGCAAAAAGAAAGTAGGAAAGGAGAGGGAGCATTCTATTCAGAGTGTCCTGCCTGTTGCTTTCTTCAACTATCAGTAATTGTATTCATAATTCCTGTCCGCCCACCTCCCACCTGTTTGCTCTTTCCAACCTCTGCCTAGTCTCTGTCATCCCTGATGGTTCCATCCGTATCAGTATTGTCACCTCATCATCTTCTGCCAATACTACTCTGCGAAATTCTGGAAGAGGAACCCTGAGGACATGAAGTTAGAATTGCACCAGGCACCCAGGTGACTGGGCACTGAAAAGGGCTCCTTTGTCTCCTGATTTGTGACAGTAGACAAGCAACAATCACACTTGCTCACTGCACATTTACCAAATGCAGCAATCAGTTCAGCTGTGAGCTCCTTTCCTGCTTCAGCCACCCAGAGGGCTTTGAGTTTACAGAAGAGACCCAGGAAGCAGTGGTGGGGGGTTGTTGAAGATTTGTTGTCTTTAATCCAGGTGAGTGGGCTGAAGTAATCAAGATGAATGAGCTCCTGAGAACAAGAACCGCTAACCTGTACAGCAGACTTATGTTAAGTAGAGACAAGTTCCCCTTCAACAAGGCATTGTCCTAATGACATGTGGGGTTCCTTTTTCTATACGTAAAACTTGTCTTATATGCTCAATATAACTTGTGGAGAGAGTCAAGTCAGGTTTCCAAGAGTCTTTGTTCCAGAAGAACTTTAAAAGCCCATGTCCTTTCCAGCATTCTCTGTGGTGTTGCCCTCATCTGCAGGGTCCTTGATGGGTCACCCAGTGTCCATGTCCCTGCATCATGCATCATGTCATGCATGCATAGTCACTCAGTCATGTCCAACTCTGCAATCCCACCGACTAGGCCCCAAGGCTCCTCTGTCCATGAGATCGTCCCAGCAAGAATACTGGCCTGGGTTCCCATTTCCTCCTCCAGGGGATCTTCCCAACCCAGGGATCAAAACCATGTCTCCTGCATTGCAGGCAGATTCTTTACCACTGGGCCACCAGGAAAGCCTCATGTCCCTGCCTGCTGGAAGAATAAAGAGAGCATTGGGAGAACAAACAACTTCCCTTAAACAAGAGATATAGAAAAGTTGTAAAATTGTGTCCCCTCATAACTTAGTCTTGTGTGCATATATAGTTGTCAGTGGAGCCCATGATTGTGTGGTCATATGGTTAAGGACACTGATTTTCTACAAAGTGAATACCTTTACACACTTAATATGATCAATAATAATCCCCTGCTGCAGCTGCTGC
>NW_011494635.1:15067622-15068169 GCF_000754665.1 Bison bison bison
GCAGCCCACCAGGCTCCCCCATCCTTGGGATTCTCCAGGCAAGAACACTGGAGTGGGTTGCCATTTCCTTCTCCAATGCATGAAAGTGAAAAGTGAAAGTGAAGCCGCTCAGTCGTATCCAACTGTTAGCGACCCCATGGACTGCAGCCCACCAGGCTCCCCCGTCCATGGGATTTTCCAGGCAAGAGTGCTGGAGTGGGGTGCCATTGCCTTCTCCGAATCTATAGGTAAGAGGATTTATATTTCATCTTTTATCAAGTGTAGATGTTCACCAAGTAAATAAGAATAGAAATAGTATTCCAACTGGAAGGAGAAAATGACCATGAGTGAGAGACATGGATGTACAACGTGGTACAAACTTTAGATGTCTTCCAGGAAGGGCATGATTTCTGAAAGATATCCACAGATATCAAACTAGTCAGTCCTAAAGGAAATCAGTCCTGAATATTCATTGGAAGGATTGATGCCAAAGCTGAAGTTCCATTGGCCACCTGATGAGAAGAACTGACTCATTGGAAAAGACCCTGGTGCTAGAAAAGATTGAAGG
>NW_011494635.1:15068269-15071208 GCF_000754665.1 Bison bison bison
GACGGCAGCCCACCAGGCTCCCCCATCCTTGGGATTCTCCAGGCAAGAACACTGGAGTGGGTTGCCATTTCCTTCTCCAATGCATGAAAGTGAAAAGTGAAAGTGAAGCCGCTCAGTCGTATCCAACTGTTAGCGACCCCATGGACTGCAGCCCACCAGGCTCCCCCGTCCATGGGATTTTCCAGGCAAGAGTGCTGGAGTGGGGTGCCATTGCCTTCTCCGAATAATCCCCTAATATCATTTAAAGTGCAGTATACTTTTAAATTTTCTAAGTATATCTTTTATCATTGTTTTTTGTTCACCAAAAATGCCTTTTAATTCATCGGTAAATGCATGGTCAAATTTTCCTGTGACACCATCTGGGCCTTGAGAATCTTTATTTCTTTTTTTAATTTGAAAATGTATCAGAATTGTTAAGGGCTATTTAAAGTATTCATTTCATATTATGTGAACTGTGATAGCTTTTGCTTTTTGAAGTATTTGGTCCATGGTGTCTAAGCTGTTGAGTTTCAGCTTATGGTTGTTCATAGTATTCCCTTATTACATTTTGATATCTGCAGAGTCTGTAGTGATGTCCTCTGTTTCATTTCTGATAGTGGAAATGTGTCATTCTTCCTTTTTCCTTTCTCTGTTATACTGGAAGTTTTTCAATTTTATTGGTCTTTAAAAAGAAACTTTTATTTCAGTTATTTTCTTTATTGTTTCTCTGTTTTCAATTTCACTGATTTTTCTTCTTTATGATTTCCTTCCCTCTGCTTGCTCTGGGTTTACTTTGGTCCTTCTTTTCTTGTTTCTTGAGTAAGGAACTAGGATTATTGGTTTAGACATTTTTTTCTGGTGCCACACCTGGGTCTCCTCTTTTGCTGGGGAGTTAGGAGAGTGGGCCTGGGTGCCTGACCACTAGGTAATTTCTCCAGTACCTGGGTCTCTAGCCAGTCTGTCTCCTCTTCCACCTCAGAGTTCTGCTATGCTTTTCCCTTGTGTTATTTCTAGGGTTCAAGTTGTACTGAACTGGGTGAGCAGGAGAGAAGAATCCACTCCTCCTTGCCCGGAGCACCTTGGAAATACTTCCGTCTCGTGCTGGGGCTCAGGCCAGGGCTGGCATTTCTCAGTCCTGCAGTGTGCCTAACCTAGCGTGCCTGCTGGGTCTCAAGTCTGGAAATGCTTCCAGGGACATCCAGGTTGTGAGGCTTGAGCAAAGTGTAAGATGCCCATGTGATCCTGCTGCTGCTCGAGTTGGTCTCCTGTGAGCATGCACATCTTATTGCTCGTTTCCTTGAAATTGGGGTGTTTTTAGAATATTTCCAGCCTGGTGTTCCTCTCTTCTCTCAGTACATAATAATCCAATAGGTTAATGGAGTTTTGGGTTGGTTGGTTGGTTTTGATAGAGGCAGAAAGGTTCTGAGTCCTCTAATTTCTTGATTCTATTTTGTCTTTCAGGAACCTAAATACTTTGCCCTACTTTTTTCTTTTTCCTTTCACCACTCAATTGCCAAATGACACTTTTCACTCCTTTTCATCTCTTCTCCCCAGATGTTATACCCAGCTTCGATCCCTGGGTTGGGAAGATCCTCTGGAGAAGGAAATGGCAACCCACTCCAGTACTCTTGCCTGGAAAATCTCCAGTACTCTTGTCTGGAAAATGGACAGAGGAGCGTGGTAGGCTACAGTCCATGGGGTCGCAAAGAGTCGGACATGACTGAGTGACTTCACTTTCTTTCTTTCTTGCCCATTTATTCACATCTCTCCTTGAATTAAGTTCCAATAGTCACTGTAAGTAACTACCGTGTTTAGTGATTTAATGTGCGTTGTGTGTGTGTTAAGCCACTTCAATTGTTTCTGATTCTTTGCAACCCTATGGACTGTAGCCCACCAGACTCCTCTTCCAGGCAAGAATACTAGAGTGGATTGCCATGCCCTCCTCCAGGGGATCTTCCTGACCAAGGAGATCTTTTACATCTCCTGCATTGACAGGCAGGTTCTTTACCATTAGTGCCACCTGGGAAGCCCTCATACAGTTGGAGCAGGCAGAAATCTACAATAGGCCAGCTATTGTAGACCAGAGTTCTCCTACAGAGAACTCCTTCTGAAGTTCCTTCTGAAGGCTGTAGGGGAGAGTCCATTTCCTTGCCATTTTCAGCTCCCAGAGGTGCCCACACTCCTTGGCAAAGGGCCCCACATCACTCTGACCTCTGCTTCTGACATCACATCTCCTTTTCCAATTGTCCCGCCTCCGTCTTTTACTTATAAGAATCTTTGTGATCACATGGGCTCTACTTGGAAAATCCAAGATAATGTGCCATCTCAAGATTCTTGACTTGATCACTACTGATCATCCCTTGTGACATATGTAATAATATATGCACACATTCTGGAGATTCTGTGTCAACCCTTTTAACGAACGTGAAGTCGCTCAGTCGTGTCCAACTCTTTGTGACCCCATGGACTGTAGCCTACCAGGCTCCTCTGTCCATGGGATTTTCCAGGCAATAGTACTGGAGTGGATTGCCATTTCCTTCTCCAAGGGATCTTCCCAACCCAGGGATTGAACCCCCGTCTCCCGCATCATAGACAGATGCTTTACCATCTGAGCCACCAGGGAAGTCCGTCAACCCTTTTAAATCAAGCATAAATTGAATCCCCTTCCTATGATCTGTGCACTGCTCTGCAGGACACTTTTCCAGTATTTTCAAATTTAGGCAAACTTAATATCACTTGTGGTATGTTGAAATAACTCTGGGTTCCTGTTGTATCTGTCTTGTCTCTTTCTCCTGCAGTTTTCCAGGTGGCTGGCTGAGGATGGGATTGCAACCTAGTGAGATATTGTGCCCTAGGATCTGTTGAATTTTCTCTTGTCTCACAGTTATTTTTACTTCTGGCATTTTCTCTATAAGAAAGAGGACACTTGCAGTCTGGTAGACAGTGAGTGAGAATGAATG
>NW_011494635.1:15071308-15077629 GCF_000754665.1 Bison bison bison
TAATCATTCCTCTTGTCCCCTGATTGCCAGGCCCAGAGATTCTCCTGGCAGTTCTCCTCCTCAGCCCCAAGCTGCTGCTGATGGTCAGTGTGTCTGTCATCTTTGTCCACAGGAAGCATTGAGCCTGACTGTAAGTTGGGGTGGGAGGGACGGCAGGACAAGATCTGTCCTCCAAGACACAAGGTCATCAAGGGGACAACCTGCAGGTCACACAGGGTCAGAGCCCACATGGAGTTAAGAGGTGACACACCTCTCTCAATACCCTCAGGAGTATCCTGTTTCCTTCTAAGAGATTCCCAACTCCCAGGGGGTGTGTGAAGTCCTGGGGGATGTGGGCTGGACTTGGGGTTTTCGTCATCTTAGCAGTTCTATGGAGGAAGTAGCGGAAAAGTGCTATATTGAAGGGAAGCTGAGTGGAGCACATTTCTACATCACTTGAACTCTAAGGCATTTGGGGGCAAAAGGAATCCACGTTTTAGTAAAGTTGAGAAGTCCTTGGTCAGCTGTTCTGAGGGGTGTCTTGCTCTGATTCTGTGTGTGATGGAGTGGAAGGGCTGGAGAGGGGGTACCAGCACCTGGGGAAAAGGGGAGGAGTCCGAGGAGGCAGAGTCCTATCTCAGGGACTACCCATCCTCTTAGGACAGGCATTCAGGAGGAGAACACCTGGGCATGTGGGAAGCATGCAGGAAGATGTTTTGATTGATGAGCAGATAATTAAGGATCAACATGTTTTCTACCTCCCTCCTTCCTTGCTACTAGGTGCCACCACAGCCTCTACAGCCTCCTTCCCTCCTTGAGGGGCCCAGCCTAAGAGAATGACCAGCTGGTATGTTCCATATGCCTCCGCTCCATGGAGACCTGCATACCTGCTCCTGAGCTCCTTCCCACAGTCCTCGGTGTTCCTTGGGTCTTCATACGTGGTCTTGAGCAGGGGTCACGGAAAGTAGCTCTGGGCTCTGACTCAGGACATCTTCCGGAAATGTGAGAAATAGATCTACGCAGACAGGTTATCTCTCATCCTTCACCTCTGACTTGCATGACTACACATTAATGGACCCTGTACTGAGGAGTTGCTCTGTTCTGGATTCCTGCTTTCACCTAACTCCTCATCCTCTGAGGTTCTCTATTTCCTCTTCAGTACAAATATTCCTCATCTTTGTTTTAAGAGAAATTACTCTCCTTGTCCATTGTCTAAATGGCCCACTTGTCAAACCTGGAAAGTAGTCTCCCCTCTTCTCTCTGTGGTGGGAAGAGGAGTTTTTCTATTATTGTGCATCTTTCTCAACCCTGTTGCTCATAAAACGTACCATGTCCAGAAAACTGGAGCCATCATTCATTTATCTTTCTTTTATAGCCGATATTCAAAATGGTTATGTTCAGTGGTGAGATGGTAAATCTTTAATAACTGACTTTTAAAAGAAAAAAAAAGGGAGGGTATTGGGAGAGTGGGGAAAAAAAGTTAATTTTATTTATCTTATAAATCAATTTAAAAAATTATAAGGGGATTATGGATGAATTTACTGTTTGTGGGTTTTCTATATTTCAAAAGTAGAAACCTGAAGAATTCCTGATGAACACATCTAGTAGAGATGCTTGATTACTGTATCCTGACACTTCTGCTAATACCAGGGGTTCTGATGAATTGAAAACAATGTACACCAGTAAAAAAAAAAGAAAAAAAAAAGCTTGATTGATAGTACATTACAAGTTTTTGGTGTACATACTCCCAATGTGGCTAATTTCAAGTTAGCAAAATTAACAACTAGCTTGCAAAATTCCTCAAAATGTAAATATCAGCTCTCATCAGTCCAAGCCTCCTCTAGCACACCACAGAGCTCTTTCCAGTGGGTAAGAATCTGCCCATTCTCATGCCCATCTCTACTCTCTGATCCCAGACATCATTCTTTCTTCCTGCACCGTTGCTATGGTCTCTAACTGGTTTTCCCATTTCAGGCACAGTGATTCTCTGGAAATGTCAGTCAAATCCTGTTGCTCCTCTGCTCCCTTCCTTCATATACCTGCATGGTTCATTCTCTCTTCCTACAGATCTCTGCTCAAATGTCACTTTATCAAAGGCACCTTTCATACACCACCCCATAAAAAATATCGATTCCGTCTCACCCTGGCATTCCATGCCTCTTCACCTGGTTGATTTTTTCCTGAGAACTTTTTACCATCTGATGTAGGAAGTGCTAACTGTGCATCATAGAGAAGGACCATTAAAATGACTATGTACGCTGAATCATGGACAGTGATCTCAGTAATCAATGGGAAAAATAATTTATTCTATGATCTTTAAAATTTACTTTCAAAACCTTAAAAACTACCTTACTGTCATCTTTAAATATATGGAGAAATTTTTTTAAAGTAAATCCAATAATATATAGTTTGACGAATTAGAAACACTGAGAATTAATACAACTTATTTCTTTATAAAAACTTATCCAAAGTGTTTGAACAGTGCTTGACTTCTTCTTTTTGTATAATTTACAATGATTTAAGTCAATGTATGGCAAAACCAATACAATATTGTAAAGTAAAATTAATTAATTAATTAATTATTTTAAAAAAGAGTATCTTTTTTATGACTTGATGAATTATCAAGCTCCTTGCTATGTTTGGATCAGTTTTGGACATGATATGCCTTGTACTCTCAGTGCTGTGAAATCTTTATGAGACTTTGTTTAACTTGCTGATCTCACTTCCTCTGGGATATCTTCACTCTTGGTCCCTCACCACCAGTTTCCTCATTTACGTGGTAAGCTGGCCTTCGCTAAGTTCTTCTCACTGCGTATATCTGAAATTTTTCTAACAGTATAAAGTTACTACTTCCATGGTCAGCTATTTCTTCTGTAATCCATTAATTTTCAGTTTGAACATAAGTTTCAGCATCATTTTTCATCTCTTCATTGCACTTTTCATTTTTGCTGCCAATTCCTTTTTATGATTTTTTTTTGTAAATGTCATGTAGATTTATCATTAGGCGAGGGGAGACAACACAAGTACATATTTTGATGTTTCTGCCTAAACTAACAGAGTAACAGTGGCCAATAACTAGACGTTTGAAGAAAGGACATGATGGATATGGATTACAATGAGCATCTGTTAGCACATAGTGATTTGTGGTCTGCAGGACAGTTAGCAGCAAAGTTGTACTTTATGCAATTGCTCACAGCAAATTTCCTGTGGTAAATGACATCTGAACTGTGTGTTGGGGGATTGGTGCTATTCAACTAAACTGAAATTCATGCACCATGCAAAATGTAATGTTTCTTCCTCAAACAGAACGTCAGTTCTAATGAGAAGTGACTGAATCCTCAGTTGCCAAAACAGTGACTGCAACATACTAGGCTGTTAATATTTAATTTAATAAATGATTGAATTAGTTTTTACTAGATACTGATTTCAAAATAAAAATTACCTAAGTCAGTCACTTGGATTTTGTGTTTTAAAGTCCTTTCATCAAAGGCTAATCTCTTCTTGTGTTCAGAAATCCTATCATCAATTCAATATTCTTCAGAAAGCAAGAAATTTAAAAACCAAAAGAATACAGAAAAAGCAAAACTATCATTGATTGGAGTTTGTCAAAGGGGCTCAGAACCAACGAAAAGAGGTGTTAATGGTCAATGATGGAACAATTTGAGCAACAAATATATAAAGCATTGGAGATACATATGTATGTGTGTATATATATATATATATATGCACATTCTGAATGTTTTCGTCCCCTCAAAACTCACATTTTAGAATACTATTGCCCAAGGTGATCCTGTTACAAACTGGCACATTTGGAATGTGATTACTTTATGAGGGCTCTCCATTCATGCATGGGATTAGTACCCTTGTAAAAAGACATCCAGTATCTTAGCATCTTCTGCCATGTGAAGATACAATGAGAAATCTGACATCCAAGAAGACCCTCACCCAATCATGCTGCCACCCTGACCAGGTACTTCAAGCCTCCGTAACTATGAGCAATAAATTTCTGCTGTGAGCTGTTCAGTCTGAGATGTTTCATTCTGTGCACATGTGCTCAGTTGGGTCTGACTCTTTTCGACCCCATGATTTACAGCCCAGAAAGCTCCTCTGTCCATGGAATTTTACAGACAAGTTTACTGGAGTAGGTGGCCATTTCCTCATCCAGGGGATCTTCCTGAACCATGGATTGAACCTGAGTCCTTTGCATCTCCTGCATTGGTATGTGGATTCTTTACCACTGAATCACCTGGGAAGCCTTGTGACATTTTGTGACAACGGCCCAAATAGACTAAGACAGATGATAGCCCAAGTTATAAAAGAAATATATATGAGCCAATATTGGTATAAATAAATAATTTAATATATTAATAAATGGAGGAAATTTTTATTAATTAATTTTAATTGTAAAATTAAATTGTAAATTTAGTTACAATGTTGTGATGTTTTTTGCCATCCATCAACATGAGTCGGCCACGGGTATACATGTGTCCCCCTCATCCTGAACCCCCCCACCTCCCTCTCCAAAAGTTTTCTGTGCAGAAAAGTCCCAAGAAATTTATGTACAAATAGATACTTCAGTCTAAAGAAGGGAAAATCAAGTTCACCACTCCTAAAGTATGGGCTACACTTGGTAACTCCCTTCCAAAGAAGACAGAAAGAAAAGAGGAAAAAAGATAACTTCAAGGTAGGGAATCTAACAAAAATAAGTTAGCCAGGTCAGCAAGAGTTCATCACCAATCAGAAATCAGTATCAATAGGCATAAGTCATATAGATTTAATTTTAAAAAATCCTACTTTTCCTCTGGGATCTTCTTCCCTGAAGCCCTTAACCCTAGTTTAATTATGAGCAATGTATTGGACAAATTGCACTAATACTAGAGAGATTTCCGATAACACATCTGAACAATATTCATTCAAAAACAAGGAAAGTCAGAGGTGTAACAACTGAGAATAACCTAAGGAGACATGACAAGTAAATGTGTGCAGTATCCAGCATGGGATGTTGGAAAGGACAAGAACTTATGGAAAACTTAAGGAAGTCAGGTATAGGCTGAATATTTGTGTCTCTTCAAAGTTCACATATTCAGATATGATCCCTGAGATGATGGTGTTCAGTGGTGTGTCTTTGGGAAGGAATTAGATTATGAGGGTAGAGCCTTTTCCCAGAATGTCACATTGTTGGAATCATGAAACATGTAGATTTTTGCTTTCAGTTATTAATAGCATTTAAGATTCCTCCACATTATGTCAAGGCTTGAGAGCTCATTTTTAGTTCTGAATAATATTTGTTTATCTGGGTTTATCAATTTCTTTATCAATTCACCTACTGAAGGTCATCAGGGTTGTTTTCAAGTTTTTGCAAGTATAAATAAAGCTGCTATGAACTTTAGGGAGAGTCTTTTCCAGGTCTCTTCCCAGTTGGTACCTCAAATATTCCTTGAATTGTAGATGGCATTCCCCTGTGTCTTAACACTGAAACCATGTACAAGCCCCTGTGGTGTCCTTGTCTCTTGAAGTAAAATGTTGACTCAAGAGTTAATGACTGGGAAATGTGAAGATGTAGAACCAAAGAATAGTTGATAAGCTGGGGGACTGGTAAAAATGTAGACTAGGATTCTGCCACATAACAGAGTCACTGAACTCCCAGTTCCCAGAAAGACGTAGAAAAAGGCCTGATACACATTCCTAGTTGTTTTTACAGGAAGCAGACCCCCATTCAGATGCAAACTGTTGGCCACAAGAACATAGACCCTCGACTGATTGAAACCAGAAGGTTGATGCTGCTTGAAACATCACCGTGATGCCAACCAATCTAAGAAATGTCCATGAGCTGATCACACTCTGCTCCATGAACACTATAAAACTCCTCACTAACCTCTCCAGGGTGGGTGCCTGGCAAAGCAATAAAATCTACTCTCTTCTAATTCACCCCAAACTCTGTCTCTGTGTCTCTATTTGGCACCAGTGAAAAGAGGCCAGGTTTTGGCAACAACACCATCTTCTTTCTGTGAATGACCACTAAGATAAGTTGTGCCTGAACTCCTGATTCACATAAACTATGAAATGATGGACTTGTGTCTTTTAAGCCACTGTATTTGTGGTAATAGGTTATTCAGCAATAGAAAACAAATGCAATAAATTTGAGAAATCTGTCAAAGCCCAGAGATAAATCCACGCACATATGGACACCTTATCTTTGACAAAGGAGGCAAGAATATACAGTGGATTAAAGACAATCTCTTTAACAAGTGGTGCTGGGAAATCTGGTCAACCACTTGTAAAAGAATGAAACTAGAACACTTTCTAACACCATACACAAAAATAAACTCAAAATGGATTAAA
>NW_011494635.1:15077888-15081180 GCF_000754665.1 Bison bison bison
TCAAAACCACTATGAGGTACCATTTCACACCGGTCAGAATGGCTGCGATCCAAAAGTCTACAAATAATAAATGCTGGAGAGGGTGTGGAGAAAAGGGAACCCTCTTACACTGTTGGTGGGAATGCAAACTAGTACAGCCACTATGGAGAACAGTGTGGAGATTCCTTAAAAAACTGGAAATAGAACTGCCTTATGATCCAGCAATCCCACTGCTGGGCATACACACTGAGGAAACCAGAAGGGAAAGAGACACGTGTACCCCAATGTTCATTACAGCACTGTTTATAATAGCCAGGACATGGAAGCAACCTAGATGTCCATCAGCAGATGAATGGATAAGAAAGCAGTGGTACATATACACAATGGAGTATTACTCAGCCATTAAAAAGAATACATTTGAATCAGTTCTAATAAGGTGGATGAAACTGGAGCCTATTATACAGAGTGAAGTAAGCCAGAAGGAAAAACACCAATACAGTATAATAACGCATATATATGGAATTTAGAAAGATGGTAACAATAACCCTGTATACGAGACAGCAAAAGAGACACTGATGTATAGAACAGTCTTATGGACTCTGTGAGAGAGGGAGAGGGTGGGAAGATTTGGGAGAATGGCATTGAAACATGTATACTATCATATATGAAACGAGTTGCCAGTCCAGGTTCAATGCACAATACTGGATGCTTGGGGCTGGTGCACTGGGACGACCCAGAGGGATGGTATGGGGAGGGAGGAGGGAGGAGGGTTCAGGATGGGGAACACATGTATACCTGTAGCAGATTCATTTCGATATTTGGCAAAACCAATACAATATTGTAAAGTTTAAAAATAAAATATAATTTAAAAAAAAAAGACAGAAATGGTATGGAGCTAACAGAAGCAGAAGATATTAAGAAGAGGTGGCAAAAACACACAGAATAACTATACAAAAAAGATTTTAATGACCCACATAACCACGATGGTGTGATCACTCACCTAGAGCCAGACATCCTGGAGTGCAAAGTCAAGTGGGCCTTAGGAAGCACCACTAGGAACAAAGCTAGTGGAGGTGATGAAATTCTAGCGAGGCTATTATAAAATCCTAAAAGACAATAGTGTTAAAGTGTTGCACTTAATATGCCAGCAAATTTGACTCCAGCAAACACAGCAGTGGCCACAAACTGGAAAAGGTCTCTTTTCATCCCAATCCCAAAGAAAGGCAATGCCTAAGAATGTTCAAACTACCTCACAATTGCACTCATCTCATACGTTAGCAAAGTAATGCTCAAAATTATCTAAGCGAGGCTTCAACAGTATGTGAACGGAGAACTTCCAGATGTTCAAGTTGAATTTGGAAAAGGAGAGGAACATCTGTTGGATCATAGAAAAAGCAAGAGAATTCCAGAAAAACATCTACTTCTGCTTCATTGACTGTGCTAAAGCCTTTGACTATGTGGATCATAACAAACTGAAAAATTCTTAAAGAGATGGAAATACCAGACCACCTGACCTGCCTCCTGAGAAATTTGTATGCAGGTCAAGAAGCAACGGTTAGTACGGGACATGGAACAATGAACTGGTTCCAAATTGAGAAAGGAGTACATCAAGGCTGTATATTGTCACCTTGCTTATTTAACATCATGTGAAATGCCAGACTGGATGACGCACAAGCTGGAATCAAGATTGCCAGGAGAAAAACCAATAAACTCAGATATGCAGATGACACCACCCTCATGGCAGGAAGCAAAGAGGAACTAAAGAGCCTCTTGATGAAAGTGAAAGAGAAGAGTGGAAAAAGTTGGCTTAAAACTCAACATTCAAAACACTAAGATCATGGCATCTGGTCCCATCACTTCATGGCAAATAGATGGGGAAACAATGGAAACAGTGAGAGACTTAATTTTCTTGGGCTCCAAAAATCACTGCAGATGGTGACTGCAGCCATGAGATTAAAAGACGATTGCTCCTTGGAAGAAAAGGTATAACCAATAGACAGCATACTAAAAAGCAGAGACATTATTTTACAAACAAAGGTCCATATAGTCAAAGCTATGGTTTTTCCAGTAGTCATGTATGGATATGAGAGTTGGACTATAAAAAAAGCTGAGCGCCAGAGAACTGATGCTTTTGAACTGTGGTGCTAGAGAAGACTCTTGAAAGTCCCTTGGATTGCAAGGAGATCAAACTAGTCAATCCTAAAGGAAATCGGTTCTGAATATTCATTGGAAGGACTGATGTTGAAGCTGGAGCTCCAATACTTTGGCCACCTGATGCAAAGAACTAACTCTTTGAAAAAGACCCTGATGCTGGGAAAAATTGAAGGTAGGAGAAGGGGATGACAGAGGTTGCAATAGTTGGATGATATCACTGACTCGATGGACAAGAATTTGAGCAATCTTCAGGAGTTGGTGAAGGACAAGGAAGCATGGTGTGCTGCCCTCCATGGGGTTGCAAAGAGTCAGACATGACTGAGCAACTGAACTGAACTGAAATGGAATTCAGGTTCACCTTTTCCTATTGAATTTCCACAATAGAAAAGAAAGGAAAGATTAAGATGACTTCATCATTCCATGCTTCCATCCAAGCATGCATTCATCATGCATTCCCATGTTCATTGGGTCACACATTTACTTATGCAGGCATCTGTTAACCAGTGTCTAACTCCTCCTCTGTGGTAGGACCTGGGTAGATGATCCTATCATTAAGAAGCCTGCAGGTTCCCACAGTGAACTTCCTACAGTAATTGTCTTATTATTCTTGGCTGTGTCAGTACCCCCTACAGTGACTATGTCCCAATTTTAACCCTCCTTGAACTTGGGGGCTGTTACCAGCCACAGGCAGAGATTCTATCCATAGGCTGTACATCTGAGTTGGCTGGAGAACTGCTATATATTCAAGGGAGCAGAGCAACCCACATCCAAGCAGAATACTGATTACAACTGCACCCTAGAAAGCTTGCAGTTATGAATGCCTCAGGGCAGGGGGTCTGAGCATGTGCTCACCTGTAAGATGCAGGATGAGACACAGCCTCATACTGTCTACAGCAGCCCACAACACATAGAATGCATTGGGAGCCCAGGTAAGCTCATCTGGAGTGAGGTATTAACTCACAGAATTCCATTTGATATCTCCTCTGCCCATTGTCACTTAGGCTTTCCTCCGGGGCTTGAATGTGCTGCTGATAATCACTTTCATAGTTATCTACTTCCACAGATGTTGGAACCTGTAACAGGTGAGTTGATGGGAGCCTTAGTCTTAGAGCGGAGAAGGCAATGGCACCCTACTCCAGTACTCTTGCCTGGAAAATCC
>NW_011494635.1:15081286-15085323 GCF_000754665.1 Bison bison bison
ACACAGCCAGTACTCTTGCCTGGAAAATCCCATGGATGGAAAAGCCTGGTAGGCTGCAGTCCATGGGGTCGCTAAGAGTCGGGCACGACTGAGCGATTTCACTTTCACTTTTCACTTTGATGCATTGGAGAAGGAAATGGCAAACCACTCCAGTGTTCTTGCCTGGAGAATCCCAGGGACGGGAGAGTCTGGTGGGCTGCCATCTATGGGGTCGCACAGAGTCGGACACGACTGAAGTGACTTAGCATAGCATTAGTCTTAAAGACGAAGAAGATGGGAGCCTTCCTGGACTGGCAAGAGGAATACAGGACAAATATAAAAGTCACACGATGCTCCAGCCTCAAGGAAGAGTTGTGAACCACCTTTTTTATTCCAAATGTATCTTGGAATTCTCAGAGGTTTCTGATTCTCATGCTTTATTTAGTATTATTTGAAGTTTTTCCAAGTAAGTTCTTTAGGACCCTAGAGGTGAGGGTTCAAGGTATGGAGGTGGGATAAAGGTCAAAGTTTTGAGACTCAAACTTCAAAGAACCTCTCCATAAACTGTTGTGTGTCAGTTATCATGTGGTATGTCCCTGACCCTGAGGCATGGAGCTTGAAACTGGCCTTTCCTCCACCTCATAGAGAATCAAATACATCAAGAAAATGGGTTTCCACTGAGCCTCTGATCATGAACAACCCTTAATTTTTCAGAGCACATTTACTTTAATCCAGAGCATTTGCAAGTGTGATTTCATTTTGACATGTAAATATTTAAAATCACTAAGTTTGGATAAGCATTTTCTATCCCAAAATATTAAAAAATGTAAAAAATTTCCATGGAACTATCTGCCATACCATCTTTGCAAACTGCTAACATTTTTCTGTTATAACCTGTTGTTCCTTTTAAAACTACTGTCCTGCACTTGGTGTCCATAATTTCAAACATGATTTTATTCTTCTGTAATATTTGCGTAAATCCTCAAGCAATTTATATTACTTGCATCTCTTAAATGTCATACAAATTCTATTACACTGCATACAGCATTTACTTTTTATACTTAACAAGGTTTGTGGGTTTTGTTCATGTTGATGTTCAAATTCCACTGCTCTGTAGTTTCTATTTTAGGAATATGCGACAATGTATTGATTCTTCTCGTGATGGGTATTAACACTTTATCTAATGTTTTGCTAGTACAATTGTACACAAATGTTCTTCTCTTTTCTTCCTTGGCACATATGGGAGAGTCCCTCTTCCTTTGGTGTGATCCACAGAGTGGACTGTTGGTATCATTTGGAGAGCTGTTATTTTTAAAAAAAGGTTTTGATCTTGATCAAGTTTCATTCTTTCCATTTATGTCTTTGATATCATTATTTGTGTGTGTGTGTGTTTGGGTGTGTGCTAGTATATAGGTTGGGATCTTTTTTTTTTTTCTTCCACAATGATAAATTATCCAGCACACACTGATAGGCATAGCCACTTTGCCATACATCATTTCCATAAATTTCTGGTTATTTTAATGAAGATTTTGTTCCTTTGAGCTACTTGGCTCTCTCTGACCAAACTACTCTATCTTAGTTAGACTGACGTTATAATAATTTTTGATATCACAGTGGGGCAAAATTTCCCACCTTTGCTTGTTGTTTAAAACGGCCATGGCTACTTTTGTCCCAAGTGGATTTTGCTTTGTTTTATGCTTTTTAAAAAATGAAGTATAGTCGATTTACAGTATTATGTTAAAAATCAGGTATACGTAGCAATTCAAGAGTTTTATAGGTTTTATTCCATTTTAAAGTTACTACAGGAAGGGACCGGGTCTTTCCCGCCGGAGCACGGCCTCAGCCACGTTGGTCCCCTCAGCCTCCTTCGTGTCTTTTCCCTGCAGGGCAATGCAGGGCCAGGGGCTGGGACTGGCAGCCTTTCTGGCCAGAGGGACCTTCCCCATCCTCTAACGTCTGAGCAGCCTGTACCCTGCATGCAAGGTCATGGTTTGCAGAAATAATAAAAGCACATCATCAACAGCTCATGCATTGCCTCCATGTGGACCCAGAGGGCAAGCACAGATGAAGAGCAGACACTGACTTCACACTTCTGACAGGTCACGGTTTGCTAAAATAATAAACAGGCGTGATCAATAGCTCATACATTGCCTTGGTGTGGACCCAGAGTGCAAGCACAGAGGAAGAGCAGACACTGACTTCACACTTCTGATAGAGGAGGCAGAGTGAAGGAGAGGATGAGGAGGGAAACTGGGACGTCGGTCATCTCTGGGCGTTGGTGTTGGGAACCAGTTTGGCAATAAAATCAAAGCATGTGATCAACAGTTCATACATTATCTTGGTGTGGACCCAGAGAGCAAACACAGATGAAGAGCAGACACTGATCTCACACTTCTGATAAGTGCAGTCAGAAAATCAAAAGGCGTGATCGACAGCTCATTTAGCCTTGGTGTGGTCCCAGAGTACAAGCACAGATGAAGACCAGACACTGACTTCACACTTCTGATGGTTCACAGTTGGATAAGAAAGTCAGAGGTCGTGATCAACAGCTCATACATTGCCTCTGTGTGGACCCAGAGTGCAAGCACAGATGAAGACCAGACACTGACTTCACACTTCTGATGGTTCACAGTTGGATAAGAAAGTCAGAGGTCGTGATCAACAGCTCATACATTGCCTCTGTGTGGACCCAGAGTGCAAGCACAGATGAAGACCAGACACTGACTTCACACTTCTGATGGTTCACAGTTGGATAAGAAAGTCAGAGGTCGTGATCAACAGCTCATACATTGCCTCTGTGTGGACCCAGAGTGCAAGCACAGATGAAGACCAGACACTGACTTCACACTTCTGATGGTTCACAGTTGGATAAGAAAGTCAGAGGTCGTGATCAACAGCTCATACATTGCCTCTGTGTGGACCCAGAGTGCAAGCACAGACGAAGACCAGATACTGACTTCACACCTTTGATAGTGGGTCGGTCATGTCTGCCTCTTTGCAACCCCACCGACTGCAGCACGCCAGGCTTCCCCAGCCATCAGCAACTCCTGGAGCTTGCTCAGACTCATCTCCATTGAGTTGGTGATGCCATCCTACCATCTCATCCTCTGTGGTCCCCTTTTCTGCCTGCTTTCAATGTTTCAGGTATACTTAGTTACTGCAGTTGTTCATTGTAGTGATGAGAAGGGTTCTGCCTGTGCGATTCACGTATCAACTCATTTGTAAGTTCCAACACCCCTGAACTCAGTTTAAAACTCAAGCCCAGAAAGACCATTAGTTTACTGGATCCGATTTCACACATCTGATAGATATGCAACAGAACTCCCATGTGTACTTGTGTTTCACTCCTTTGCCTTTTACAAAGATGAGTTTCCTAAGTGTTTTATTTTTTAATATAAATTTATTTATTTTAATTGGAGGCTAATTACTTTACAATATTGTGTTGATTTTGCCATACATCAGCATGAATCTGCCACGGGTGCACACGTGTTCCCCATCCTGAACCCCCCCTCCCACCTCCCTCCCTGCACCATCCCTCTGGGTCATCCCAGTGCACCAGCCCCGAGCATCCTGTATCATGCATTGAACCTGGACTGGCGATTTGTTTCATATATGATATTATACATGTTTCAATGCCATTCTCCCAAATCATCCCACCCTCTCCCTCTCCCACAGAGTCCAAAAGACTGTTCTATACATCCGTGTCTCTTTTTCTGTCTCGCATACAGGGTTTTCGTTACCATCTTTCTAAATTCCATATATATGCATTAGTATACTGTATTGGTGTTTTTCTTTCTGGCTTACTTCACTCCGTATAATAGGCTCCAGTTTCATCCACCTCATTAGAACTGATTCAAATGTATTCTTTTTAATGGCTGAGTAATGCTCCATTGTGTATATGTACCACAGCTTTCTTATCCATTCATCTGCTGATGGACATCTAGGTTGCTTCCATATAAACAGTGCTGTGATGAACATTGGGGTACACGTGTCTCTTTCAATTCTGGTTTCCTCAGTGTGTATGCCCAGCAATGGGATTGCTGGGTCATAAGGCAGTT
>NW_011494635.1:15085423-15097916 GCF_000754665.1 Bison bison bison
TAAGGCAGTTCTATTTCCAGTTTTTTAAGGAATCTCCACACTGTTCTCCATAGTGGCTGTACTAGCTTGCATTCCCACCAACAGTGTAAGAGGGTTCCCTTTTCTCCACACCTTCTCCAGCATTTATTGCTTGTAGACTCTAGTGCTTAAAATGAATTTATACTGGTGCCATGGAAATGCGTTATTAATGCTATTAGTGAGCAAAGGCAGGGTTACTTAGTAACCTGAAACCTTTTAAATCTATCAAAATAGCCTGATATTTTCACAAACCCTAGAGCTAGGAAGGATTTTGAGGTGATCTTGTTTATCCCCTGGTTGCTGAAGGAAAAACCTTCTGTCTTTCTATGCTGGAGTCTCTGAAGTATGATATGAAACTTCGTATGTGAAATGTATTTTGTTATATAGCCCCTTCTAGTTAAGAAACTTTGTTCATACCTCATTGAAATCTCTGTTGAGAAGGTTCCAGCAGAAACTCATTTGTCGTTTCTTCATAGGAAGAAAACTAGTGCTGTCAAATGCTTGTTCTGTATTATTATTCTGGTTATAACACAGGGTAGGCTCAGTAATATGAAAGAGGAATAGGTTATTATTTGTTTGTAATTGTAATATTAGGTTGGTGCAAAAATATTTGCACTTTTGCATTGTTGAACTTTGCCCTTCATATTGGCGTACATTGTTTAATAAATGTGGTTATGTTATACATCAAAAAAATCATCAAGTTATTACAAAATAATGGCTATATTTCCTTGTGCTGTACAATATGTCCTTGTTGCTAATTTATACAGAGCAATTTGTATCTCTTAGTTCATAACCCTACCCTTCCATAACCCTATCCCTTTCTCTCTCCCCACTGGAAACTACTAGTTTGTTTTCTATATCTGAGTCTGTTTCTGTTTTGTTACATATATTCATTATATTTATTATATTTATATTATTTTTTTTGATAACACAAGAGATAACATAGATTATTTGTCCTTCTCTGTCTGACTTATTTCACTAAGGCAGTGGCACCCCACTCCAGTACTCTTGCCTGGCAAATCCCATGGACGGAGGAGCCTGGTAGGCTCCAGTCCATGGGATCGCTGAGAGTCAGACACGACTGAACGACTTCACTTTCACTTTTCACTTTCATTTATTGGAGAAGGAAATGGCAACCCACTCCAGTGTTCTTGCCTGGAGAACCCCAGGGACGGGGGAGCCTGGTGGGCTGCCATCTCTGGGGTCGCACAGAGTCGGACACAACTGAAGCGACTTAGCAGTAGCAGCAGCAGCATAATGCCCTGCAGGTCCATCCACATTGTTGCAAATGGCAGAATTTCATTCTTTATTTTAAACGCCTGAGTAATCCATTGCATACCACATTTTCTTTATCTGTTGATAGTTAGATTGCTTCCATTCCTCAGCTATTATAACTAAAGCTGTTATTAATATTGAGATGCATATATCTTTCTGGATTAATATTTCTGTTTTCTTTGGATAGAGTAGAATTGCTGGAAAACATGGTCACTGTCTTTAGCTTTTTGAGGTACCTCCGTGTTGTTTTCCACAATGGCTGCACCGATTTACAATTCCACCAACAGTGTACGAGTGATTGCCTTTCTCCACACTTTTACCTGTATTATTATTTGTAGAATTTTTGATGATAGTCATTTTGACAGGTGTCAGGTGATGTCTCACCTTATTTGCAATTCTTTAATGATTAACAATACTGAGCATCTTCTCATGTGAGTATTGGCCATGTGTATGTCTTCTTTGGAAAATGTCTACTCAGGTCTTTTACTGATTTTTATTTATATTGAGTTTTATGATCTATTTATATATATTTTAGACATATTTATATATTTTGGATATATATTTTGGATATTGCCCATGCTATATGCAAAATATTTTCCTCCATTCACTAGGTTGTGTTTTCACTTTGTCGATGATCTCCTTTGATGTGCAAAAGCTTTCAATTTTAATTAGGTCCCATTTGTTTATATTTGCTTTGTGTTAGAAGACAGATCTCAAAAATATTGCTACAATTTATGTCAAAGAGTGTTCTGCCTAAGTTCACATCTAGGATTTATATGGCTTCCATGTTGCATGTAGTTCTTTAATCCATTTATAGTTACTTTTGTGTATAGAAAGTAAACATATTTCTGTACATTAATCTTCTATTCTGAAACTTTACTCAGCTCTTATTTTAATTCTAATAGCTTTTTTTTTGTGGCGACATTAGGATTTTGTCTTCAGTTCAGTTCAGTCGCTCAGTCATGTCTGACTCTTTGTGACCCCATGGACTACAGCACACCAGACCTCCCTGTCCATCACCAACTCCCAGAGTTTACTCAGACTCATGTCCATTGAGTCAGTGATGCCATCCAACCATCTCATCCTCTGTCGTCCCCTTTTTCTCCCACCTTCGATCTTTCCCACCATCAGGGTCTTTTCAAATGAGTCAGCTCTTCGCATCAGGTGGCAAAAGTATTGGAGTTTCAGCTTCAATATCAGAATTTTGTCTAGATAATATCATATCATCTGAAAACAGTAACTGTTTTGCTTTTTCCCTTTCCAATTTTGATGCCTTTTATACTTTTCTTGTCTGATTGCTCTGGATAGTCTTCCAATACTGTGCTTAATATTATTAGAATTGGTAAGGGTGGGCATCATTGTCTTGTTCCTGGATGTAGTGGGAAGGCTTTTTCTAAATGCAGTGGGAAGGCTTTCAGCTTTTCACCATTTAGTATGATGCTAACTCTGGGTTTGTCATAAGTGGCCTTTATTTTGTTGAGACATATTCCCTTTATACTAACTTTGATGAGAATTTTTAGCATGAATGGATGTTGAATTTGGTTTCAACATTAAAAAAAAGTTTTTTTTTGTTTCTGTTGAGATGATCATGTAATTTTTATCCTCAGTTTTGTTAATGTGGTGTATTGCATTGATTGATCTGTGAATACTGAACCATCCTTGCTTCCCAGGGATAAATTCTCCCTGCACATGGTATATGATCTTTTTCATATATTACTGAATCAGTTTGTTAATATTCTATTGAGGATTTTTCATACTCATCAGGGATGTTGGGCTGTTATGATCTTTTTTTATCATGTGTTATCTGGTTTTTATGTCACAGTAATGGTGAACTCATAGAATGAATTTGTAAATATTCTGTCCTCTTCAATCTCTGAAATAGTTTAAGAAGGATAGCATTAACTCTTCTTTGTATATCTGGTAATAGTCTCCTATGAAGCCATCAAGTTCTAGCTTTCAGGTGTGCTGGTAATTTAAAATCCAATTTCACTACCCATGATTAGTGTTCAGATTATCTCTTTCTTCCTGATTCAGTCTTGAAAGGTTGTATGTTTTTAGAAACTTGTCCATTTCTTCTAGATTGTCAAACTTGTTGCTATAACTGGTCATCATACTCTCATGACTTTTTTGCATTTCTCTGATATCAATTGTTATTTCTCCTTGTAGTTTCTTATTTTGTTTCAGTCCACTCCCTTTTCTTCTTGATGAGCCTGTCTAAAGGTTTATCAATTTTGTTTATCTTTTCCAAAATCCAGCTCTGTGCATTCATTCATGCTAAGTCATTTCAGTTGTGTCTGACTATTTGTGACCCCATGAACTATAGCTCACCAGGCTCCTCTGACCACAGGATTCTCCAGGCAAGGACACTGGAGTAGGTTGCCACGCCATCCTCCAGGGGATCTTCCTGTCCTAAGGATCAAAACTGAGTCTCTTATGTCTCCTGCATTGTTGGGTTCTTTACCACTAATGTCACCTGGAAAGCCCAAAAACCTGTTCTAGATTTCATTTATCTTTTCTGTTGTTTTTTGATCTCTATTTTAGTTATATCTTCCTTGATTTTTCTTGTTTCCTTCCTTCTGCTGACATTTGGCTTTGTTCCCTTTTCCAGTTCTTTCAAGTGGTAGATTAGGTAGTTTATTTGATAATTTCCATATATCTTGAGCTGG
Organism: Bison bison bison; assembly: GCF_000754665.1. Lineage (NCBI taxonomy): Eukaryota > Metazoa > Chordata > Mammalia > Artiodactyla > Bovidae > Bison > Bison bison. Next base: position 15,089,383 of record NW_011494635.1, read on the forward strand.
GCCTATATTGCTATGCTGCTGCTACTAAGTCGCTTCAGTCGTGTCCGACTCTGTGCGACCCCACAGACGGAAGCCCACCAGTCCCCACCATCCCTGGGATTCTCCAGGCAAGAACACTGGAGTGGGTTGCCATACATATTGCTATAAACTTCTCTTATCAAACTACTTTAGCTGCATCTCATAGATTTTGGAAAGTTGCATTTTTATTTTCCTTTGCTCATGATATTTTCTGGTTTCCTCTTTGATTTTTTCATTCTCTCCAGATGTTTGTGCTTTTCCCACTTTTTTCCCTGTAATTGATTGCTACTTCCATATCATAGTGGTTGTCAAAAATGCTTACTCTTTCTAAATAGGTGCTTCCGTATTAGGTGAATATATGTTAATGAGTTTAATATCCTCTTCGTGTATTGATTGATTTATCCTTATATAATGCCTTTTGGTCTTTTGTTTTAGCCTTTGCTTTAAAGTCTATTTTGTCTTTTATGAGTATTGATATCCCTTTTTTCTTGGCCTTCCATTTGTAAAAATTTAATTGTCATCCCCTCAGTTTCAGTCTCCAAATGTACTTTAGAATCACACTTTCAAATTTCATGAAAAATTGTTTTAGAATAATTTTTTTGATCACACTGAATTTATATACTAATTTGAGAAAATTGAAATCTTTTCTAATATTCAGTTTTCTCATTCATGATTTATCTCTATTAATTTGTTTTAAAATTATTTTAAATTCACAATTTTGCAATTGCTTTTTCCCTGAATGATCTTATGCATCTCTAGTTGAGGCTATTATTAATACTTTCTTATTCATTGAATTTTTAAAAATTATTATTACTGTTTTTAATAGTTTTGACTACTGTATAGGATTATAATTGAAGTAGATCATGAATGTTTGATCAAGCCACATTACAGAACTTTTACCATTGCTAACAGTAAGGGCATTCGTTTTATGTGTAACTCTCTTAAGATTAAACCTCCAAACATCCAAATAGTTTTATCTTTATCAAAGACTCATAAGCAAACAGTTTACAAGTCCAATAGTTCTACATATGAAGTTATACATATGAAAACGGGAGTCTCTAAATTCGTGCCATTTCTACTTCTGAGAGGAAGCCAGCTTCAACTCTTTCAACTAATTATTTTAGCCACCTGTCATAAAACATGCTTATTGCTATGTCTTGAAATATCACTGTTAGGCATTACTCATAGACATCTCAGTATGGAAGCCAGGGAGGTAATATTCTGTTACTCCTGACCTCATGTCACACATGCACATCTTATTCTTTATCACTCTAATATAATTATAATCTTGAATATGTTAATAGACAGTGTCTATGCAATGGCATCCCACTCCAGTACTCTTGCCTGGAAAATCCCATGGACGGAGGACCCTGGTAGGCTGCAGTCCGTGGTTTCACGAAGAGTCAGACATGACTGAGCAACTTCACTTTCACTTTTCACTTTCATGCATTGAAGAAGGAAATGGCAAGCCACTCCAGTGTTCTTGCCTGGAGAATCCCAGGGACGGGGGAGCCTGGTGGGCTGCCGTCTAAGGGGTCACACAGAGTCGGACACGACTGAAGTGACTTAGCAGCAGCATGTTATGACTATGAAATTGTTTTTTATATTATAGCTGAGTTTGTTACATTCTTAGCTTTAGCTTATGTTGATCCTGTCTTGTGTATGTTTGTGTAACCACTAGCATGGTCAGATGCAGAATATTTCATAGGCACCAAGTCTCCTATGTGCTAGCCCTTTAAAATAACAAATATCCCCACCAAATCAAAACTCTTGCAAATGCCTTTCTGTTTTCTATATATATATATATATATATATATTTGGGGAATGTTATACAAGTAGAGTTAATATTTTGAGACTGGTTTTGCTCACTCAACATAATGCCTTTAAGAGATTTATAATTGCCACACCCATACATACATTCCTTTGGCTTGCTGAGTAGTATATCCTCATACGGAAAGGTTGTTCACTTATTTTTAAATATTTTGATTTCTTCCACTTTTCTGCTTCAAAGTAAATCTTTTATAACATTTGTACACAGGTTTTGTATGGACACTGTTTTCATTTCTCTGGAATAAATGCCGTAGAGTGTAATTTCTGGGTCATGCAATCTACTTCCTCTCTGTAAAGTGGAAAATTATTCCTTTTTTTTTGGATTCAGGCCATAGCCTGAATAGTTGTGAGGTCCACATTGCACTGTTCATTTGGGCTAAGTTTTGCCAGTTACATTGATAAAATGTTGGAATAAGAAATCATTTCAAAAGTACATCTGGTTCCATCCCAAAGTTGAGAAGGCCCTGGTGAGCCCCCTTCCTTTATCCAGGTCAGTCAGTAGATCTTCACTGAGGCAGGTGCAGAATGAGACTGAAAACCAGCTACAACCTAGGGTCCTAGAATTGGGACTTCGGAACTCAGCCCCCAGCCACATATCCTTCCTGGGGTCTGTGAGTTTGCCTGGGGCTCCCATTTGGGAGTCACCATAAATGTGGAGAGGAACCCAGGGGAGGCAACAGAGGCCCGGGGTGGGGCCAGAGTTTTATTTCTGCTAGGCCTGTTCAGTCTCTGAAAATGTAAGATGAGTAACTAGCTACATTTTCTGCCTGATTTCTATTTCACATCTGAAGCAGGAACTGTCTTGAACCTAGAAATATATTGCAATCTCATAGCCATTTGACCCTATCATAGGCACTTCCTCTTATACCATAGTGGGTGGGGCTTCTTTCCTTTCCACAGAGCACAGAAGTTCATGTTCTCCCAGCTCACACATTTGGACAGAGCAGATTCCTCAGGCCTCCACGATGCCCATCCTTGCCTCCTCATTACACACTCCTCCTTGCCTGCTAATGATTCTACTGCTGGGATTCATAGGTGAGCATTTCTTGGGATAGAATCCCTTTCCCTGCCCTCTGGACCTCCCCACTGCCCTGCACTTTTAGAGTTTCCATGTAAACATGGGTGTGCCACCAAGGACAGCCGAAGAAGGCCAAAGACTGGGCATTATCTGAAAGCATGAAATCAGGGATTTGAGTGTTTTCTCTGCGGATCCATCACCTCCAGCTGCTTAGCAGAGGTATCCAAATGGATGATGCTTCAAATACCAGCAATGACAAATTTATGTGCATTAACTTGTATAATCCTCACAACATCCCATATGATAAATGACCATTACTCCTGATTTGCAGATGAGGAGATTGAGGCAGAGAGTAACTTGCCTGATATTAACTGACCTAAGGCATTGGCAGCATGAGATTCAAATCTAGAGTGTCCAGCTCAAGCTGATTCTTTTAATCATATCATGCAACTCAGCTTCTCAGAGAATCCTAATGGCAGAAAAATCAGAAGATACTGAGAAATAAACAATAGATTAGTCTTCACCCATCATGCTACTAAGAGAACAGAAGCATTCAAATCGTGCATTGTGTACTCCCAAGTTTTGGTCAATGATGTGTTGAATGGTTCCCATGCGTTGAAGTTTGCACTAAGTCTTTAACAGGTATTGTAATTTCATTTGATTCTCAAAACAACCTGTATACTACAATGCTAGGCTATTCTCTAATACATGTTTGTGGATGCATGTATTTGTGTGTGTGTGTGTGTGTGTGTGAGTATGAGGAAGTCTTTTCAGACACATGGGATTTCAAAAAGACTTCTTTAATTTTTAAGTCTATATGAAATGATATAAATATATGTTAAGTTTTTGCTTTCAACAACAAAAAAAGTGTTTGCTTTCTACTTCTCTATAAACCTCTCTCACCCAAACTGTTACTTAAGACAAGAATACTTTTCTCCTGGTAAATGAGCAGAATTTTATGCATTGCTATCTTAGAGTCCCCTCTTTCGTGCTGGTTAAGGATGAGGAGGAATGGAGGCTAAAAAGAACTCAGAGACTCTTGCCTGTATGATCTGTATACCCATATCTATATCTGTAATTATAACCACATCCCTGTCTATAACTTTATCTATATCACCTAATGCTAGTTGAAGCTTCCATTCCTCAGGATATCTAATGAGTAATAACAATTCATTTTCTTAAACATTCATCATGGGCCAGAGTTGGAAATTCCCATGGTTGCTAACTCATGTGATCATTATATCCAAGGTGGATCCTCTTGTCATCCCTACCTTACAGATAATAAAACTGAGCAAGGAGAAGTTCAAGAACACTCAATGTTACCTGATATGGTTTGAACTCAAGACATCTGATAGTAGAGTGCGTGGGTTTAACCATTGCTCTTCTAGATACTGTGACCCTTCTTCCATCCCAAGATACTTCTGTGGCTTCTGCCAGTGGGTCTGATGAAGGGGAAGGGTGGAGTAGAGGGTTTGTGGTTTTCTTCTCCTTGGCCCTTTTTTTTGCTTCCTCATACAAGCAAGTTCCTTTTTTTCACCAAGTTATTTACATGGAAAACTCAACTTCTGACATAATTTCTACGGAGATTAACTGCTTAAAATAGAGCTCATTGTCTTGGGGAGTTGTCACACTGGGCAGTTCACATATCATACATATATTACTTTGATATTTAGTATATGGCAGGAAGGAACTTGGGGTAAATTGTTGAATCAAAGAGACAAACTAATTGCCCTCATTGATGTTTATCTTAGTGAAAGAAATGACAATAAACAATAGACTTATAATTCAGCAAATAATACAGAATATTAGAAAATGCTACATGTTAGGAAAGAGTAGCTGACATGCAAAAAATGAAATTAGTTTGTTCTTTAACTTCATACCCAAAAATAAGCTCAAAATGCATTAAAGACCTAAATTTGAGACTTGACACTATAAAGCTCCTAGAGAAAAATATAATCGGAACACTCTTTGACATAAATCAGAACAATATCTTTTTTGATCTATCTCCCAGAATGGAAATAAAAACAAAAATAAACAAATGAGACCTACTTAAACTCAAAAGTTTTTGCATAATAAAGAAACAACAAACAAAATGAAGGGCAACCCACAGATTGAGAGAAAATATTTGCAAATGATGTGACTGAAAATGGGCTAGTCTCCAAAATTTACAAACAGCTCATGACACTTCATAGAACCAAAGCAAAAAAAACACTCAAAAAATTAGCAGAAGACCTAAATAGACATCTCTCCAAAGAAGACATACAGTTGGCCAATAGGTACTTGAAAAGATGTCAATGTAATAAAATGCAAATCAAAACTAAAGTGAGATATCACTTCATATTGGTGAATGGCTTTCATCAAAAACCCACAAACAATAAATTCTGGAGCCAGTGTGGGGAGATGGGAACCCTCCTGCACTGTTGGTAGGAATGTAAATTGGCACCGCTACTACAGAGAACAGTATTCACTCAGTTGCTCAGTGATGTCTGGCTCTTTGTGACTCTTGGACTATAGCCCACCAGGCTCCTCTGTCCATGGAATTTTTCAGGCAAGAATACAGGAGTTGGTTGCCATTCCCTACTCATGGGATCTTCCTGACCCAGAAATTGAACCCATGTCTCTTGGGTCTCTTGTGTTGGCCTTTACCACTGTGCCACCTGGAAAGCCCCAGAGAACAGTATGGAGGTTCCTTAGAAAACTAAAAATAGAGCTACCACCCTGCAATCCCAGTCCTGGGCATATATCCGGACATGAGCTACCATATGACCCTGCAATCCCAGTCCTGGACATGATCTGAAAAGATACATGCACCCCAGTGTTCACTGCAGCACTGTTTACAATAGCCAAGACATGGAAGCAAGCTAAACATCCATCAGCAGAGGAATGGATAAAGATGTGGTATGTATATATGGTCGAATAGTCCTCAGCCATAGAAGGAATGAAATAATGCCATTTGGAACAACATGGATGGACCTAGAGAATATCATACTGAATGAAGTAAGTCAGAGAAGGAGAAATATCATGACATCTCTTATATGTGGAATCCATAAAGACATGATACAAATGAACTACAAAACAGAAACATACTCACAGACTTCAAGAATGAGCTTACGGTTGTGGGAAGAAGAATGAGGGGAAGGGATAGTGGTACAGTTTGGGATGGACATGTACAGTCTGCTGTACTTAAAACGTAAAATCAGCTGTATAGCACATGGAACTCTGCTCAATGTTATGGGGAAGCCTGTATGAGAGGGGAGGTTGGGGGTGAATATATGCATATGCATATATGGTATATACATATACATATATATGCATATGTATGGCTGAGTCCCTTCACTGTTCACCTGAAACTATTACAGCATTGTTTTTTAATTGGCTGTACCCCAATACAAAATAAAAAATTAAAAAGAAAACAAAACAAAGAATAATTGGATAACTGAATTGGGAGAATTTGTTGGGTGGGATGTATTTTAAACCTGGTAGTCTTGCATGGGCATCACAGAGATGGGGCAGTTTGAAAGAAAGTTCTGGGATGAGCATTGTGGTTATCTCAGGGAGGAGCCTTCCTGACAGGGAGCAGCATGTGCAGAGGCCCTGAGAATAGAGTCATCCTCCTGTGCTGAAGGATTTGGGCTTTTGCTCTGAGTGAAAGTATTGCCATTGCGGCTTTGAAGAGAGAAGTGACTTGATCTGACATGAGTTTTAATTTATTTGAGCATTTGATTGAGAATAGACACAGGGAGCTTCCCTGTAGCTCAGCTGGTGAAGAATCCACCCACAATGCAAGAGACTCTGGTTCAATTCCTGGGACAGAAGATCCCCTGGAGAAGGGATAGGCTACCCACTCCAGTATTCTTAGGCTTCCCTGGTGGCTCAGAAGGTAAAGAATCCACCTGCAATGAGGGAGCCCTGGGTTGGGAAGATCCCCTGGAATGGCATGGCAACCCGCTCCAGTATTCTTGCCTGGAGACTCCCCATGGACAGAGGAACCTGGCGGGCTACAGTCGATAGGGTCGCAAAGAATTGCACACAACTGAGCGACGAAGCACAGCACAGCACAGCAGAGACTATGCAGGACGTTGATAGAAGCAACTAGAGCATTTGAAGTCATAACATTCATTCAAAAAAAGTAAAAATGGCTTGCACTGAACAGTAGTTAGTAGAGATAAGAGAAAGAGGTCAGATACTGGATGCACACTGAAGAGGAGGCAATAGGATTTTCTGATGCATGGGACTTGGAATGGGAGAGAAAAACTTCAAGGTTTTGATAACTGGGCATCTGAAAGAAAAACTGTGGCTCAGCTGAAATATAGAGGGTAGGGGGGAAATTCACCTCAGTGTTAGACGTGTTAACTGTGAGATGTTTATTTCTGTCCAGAAAGTATGACAAGTTGATAGTTGGACATGCAAGTTCAGAGTTCTGGAAAAATGCCTGGACCAGAGAGGTAATTGGAGAGTTACTGACATACAGTTGGCAGAATGTTTGCAATCTCCTGGTGCCTCTCACTCTTCTGACCCCTAGTCTCTTCTACCTCTTCCTGTCCCTCCATTTCTCCCTCCAAAGTTCTCTCACGTTTCTTCCCACTTTTGTCTTAGCAGTTCAACTTCCCCAACCTCACTTTTTCTCTCCAGACTTAACAATCTAAATCATCTGAAGCTGTTGGCACATCATAAGACCTGCCCTGTAATAGTATGTCCCCTCCTTGGGAGGTATGACTGGTTACAAGTAGTGCTGAGTGCATGGGTTTATCAGCTCAACTCTGCAAAGTTGAACTACAAAGGAATAGGGAAGAAATAGAAAAGAACCCAGGGTTTGGTTTGGGTCCAAGCAGCCTGCTCCTCTTATTTACATCCCTGGAATGAAACCCATGCTTGCTTAATACAACATTTCAGATAAGAGGGATTGTGTTTGTATTTCTCTGAATCTTCAGAAATTGGATAGTCAATGAGGCAGAGAAATCAAGTGGATAGCTTGAATCTGTAGTGAAATAATTGGCCCAATGGTGACTCCTGGCTATTCAACTCATAACTTGCTGTCCAATCATAATCAATCACCCAGATTCTTTTTTTAAACGTTTTGTTTTGTATTGGAATATACTCAATTAACAATACTATGATAGTTTCAGGTAGACAGTATAGGGACTTAGCCATATGTACATTTGTATCCATTCTCACACTAATTCTCCTCCCATCCAGACTGCTGTATAACATTGGCCAGAGTTCCTTGTGCTATATACTTGCATATATACAATGCAATACATTGCATTAACTCTATAAATTACTTTGGGTCAGTCAGTGAGTTCAGTCACTCAGTCATGTCCGACTCTTTCCAACCCCATGGATTGCAGCATTCGAGGCTTCCCTGTCCATCAACAACTCCCGGAGCTTGCATGAACTCATATCCATTGAGTTGGTGATGCCATCCATTTTATCTTCTGTTGTCCCCTTCTCCTCCTGCTTTCAATCTTTCCCAGCATCAGGGTCTTTCCAGTCAGTGAGTTTTTTGCATCAGGTGGCCAAAGTATTGGAGTTTCAGCTTCAGCATCAGTCCTTCCAATGAATATTCAGGACTGATTTCCTTTAGGATTGACTGCTTTGATCTCCTTGCAGTCCAAGGGACTCTCAAGAGTCTTCTCCCACACCACAGTTCAAAAGCATCAGTTCTTCC
>NW_011494635.1:15098016-15099161 GCF_000754665.1 Bison bison bison
ACATCCATACGTGACCACTGGAAAAACCATAGCTTTGACTAGATGGACCTTTGTTGGTAAAGTAATGTCTCTGCTTTTTAATATGCTGTCTAGGCTTGTCATAGCTATTCTTGCAAGGAGCAAGCACCTTTTAATTTCATGGCTGCAGTCACCATCTGCAGTGATTTTGGAGCCCAAGAAAGTAAACTCTGTCACTGTTTCCATTGTTTCCCTATCTATTTGCCTAAAGTGATGGGACCAGTAGCCCTGATCTTAGTTTTTTGAATGTTGAGTTTTAAGTCAACTTTTTCACTCTCCTCTTTCATTTTCATCAAGAGGTTCTTTAGTTCTTCTTCACTTCTTGCCTTAAGGGTGATGTCATCTGCCTATCTGAGGTTATTGATATTTATCCCCGCTATTTTGGTTTCAGCTTGTGCTTCATCCAGCCTGGCATTTTGCATGATGTACTCTGCATATAAGTTAAATAAGCAGGGTGACAATATACAGCTTTGACGTGCTCCTTTCTCAATTTGGAACCAGTCTGTTGTTCCATATTCAGGTCTAACTATTGCTTCTTGACCTGCACACAGATTTCTCATGAGGCAGGTCAGGTGGTCTGGTATTCCCATCTCTTTCAGAATTTTCCACAGTTTATTGTGATCCACACAGTCAAAAGGCTTGACATAGTCAATAAAGCAGAAGTAGATGTTTGTCTGGAACTCTTTTTCTTTTTGATGATCCACCAGATATTGGCAATTTGATCTCTGGTTACTCTGCCTTTTCTAAATCCAACTTGAACATCTATAAGTTCACAGTTCATGTACCATTGAAGCCTGGCTTGGAGAAGTTTGAGTATTACTTTGCTAGCATGTGAGATGTGGAGAAGGAAATGGCAACCTACTCCAGTGTTCTTGCCTGGAGAATCCCAGGAACAGGGGAGCCTGGTTGGCTGCCATCTATGGGGTCGCACAGAGTCAGACACGACTGAAGCGACTTAGCAGCAGCAGCAGCAGCAGCGTGTGAGATGAGTGCAATTGTGTGGTAGTTCGAGCACTCTTTGTCATTGCCTTTCTTTGACATTGGAATGAAAACTGACCTTTTCCAGGCCTGTGGCCACTGCTGAGTCTTCCAAATTTGCTGGCATACTGAGTACAGCACTTTCACAG
>NW_011494635.1:15099261-15099401 GCF_000754665.1 Bison bison bison
CCCATCAGTTGGTTCAAGGGAACTGGGCCAGGTCGGGTGTTAATCTTCAGTCAAAAAGGAGATGCCTTCCCCCGAGTAACACATGTTTCAGATGTCACAAAGAGAAACAACATGGACTTTTCCATCCGCATCAGTAACAT
>NW_011494635.1:15099501-15130970 GCF_000754665.1 Bison bison bison
CGTGCTTATCTGGGTCATGAAGATCTTTTTTGTATAGTTCTTCTGTGTATTCTTGCTACCTCTTCTTAATATCTTCTGCTTCTGTTACGTCCATACCATTTCTATCCTTTATTGAGGTCATCTTTTCATGAAGTATTAACTTAGTATCTCTAATGATCTTGAAAAGATCTCTACAGTCTTTCTCATTCTGTTGTTGTCCTCTATTTCTTTGCATTGATCACTAAGGAAGGTTTTCTTATCTCTCCTTGATAGTCTTTGGAACTCTGCATTCAAATGGGTATATCTTTCCTGTTCTCCTTTGCCTTAAGCTTCTCTTCTTTTCTCAACTATCTGTAAGGCCTCCTCAGACAACCATTTTGCCTTATTTCATTTCTTTTTCTTGGGGGTGGTCTTGATCACTGCTCCTTGTACAATGTCATGAAACTCTGTCCATAATTCTTCAGGCACTCTGCCTATCAGATCTTATCCCTGGAATCTATTTGTCACTTCCACTGTATAATTGTAAGGGATCTGATTTAGGTCATACCTGAATGGTCTAGTGGTTTTCCCTATTTTCTTCCATTTAAGTCTGAATCTAAGCCACAGTCAGCTCCCAGTCTTATTTTTGCTGACTGTATAGAGCTTCTCCATCTTTGGCTGCAAATAATATAATCAATCTGATTTCAATATTGACCATCTGGTGATGTCCATGTGTAGAGTCTTCTCTTGTGTTGTCGGAAGAAGGTGTTTGCTATGACCAGTGCATTCTCTTGGGAAAATTTTGTTAGCCTTTGCCCTCTTCATTTTGTACTCCAAGGCCAAATTTGCCTGTTACTCCAGGTATCTCTTGACTTCCTACTTTTGCATTCCAGTCTCCCATGATGACAAGGACATCTTTTTGGGGTGTTAGTTCTAGAAAGTCTTGTATTCAGACCTTAGTGGCTTTGTATTCAGACCTTTAGCATTAGTGTTTGGGACATAGACTTGGATTACTGTGATATTGAATGGCTTGCCTTGAGAATGAACAGAGATCATTCTGTCATTTTTGAGATTGCACCCAAGTACTGCATTTTGGCCTCTTTTGTTTACTCTAAGGGCTACTCCATTTCTTCTAAGATATTCTTGCCCACAGTAGTAGATATAATGATCATCTGAATTAGATTCACCTATTCCAGTCCATTTTAGTTCACTGGTTCCTCAAATGTCAATGTTCACTCTTGCCATCTCCTGTATGACCACTTCCAATTTACCTTGATTTGTGGACCTAACATACCAGGTTCCTATGCAATATTGTTCTTTATAGCATCAGACTTTACTTCCATCACCAGTCACATCCACAACTGTTCATTGTTTTTGCTTTGGCTCTGTCTTTTCTTTCTGGAGTTATTTCCCCACTCTTCTCCAGTAGCAATATTGGGCACCTACCAACTGGGGGAGTTCAGCTTTCAGTGTCATATCTTTTTGCCTTTTCATACTGTTCATGAAGTTCTCAAGGGACGAATACTGAAGTGGTTTGTCATTCCCTTCTCCAGTGGACCACATTTTGTCAGAACTCTCCACCATGACCCATCCACCTTGGATGACCCTACATGGCATGGCTCATAGTTCACTGAGTTAGACAAAGCTATGGTCCATGTGATCAGTTTGATTAGTTTTCTGTGATTTCAGTTTTCATTCTGTCTGCCCTCTGAAGGATAAAGATAAGAACCTTATGGAAGCTTCCTGATGGGAGAACTGACTGTGGGGAAAAACTGGGTCTTGTTCTGATGGGTGGGGCCACGCTCAGTAAATCTTTAATCCAATTTTCTGTTGTTGTGCCCTCCCTGTTATTTGACCTGAGACCAAACTATGGTGGGAGTAATGAAGATAATGGTGACCTGCTTCAAAAGGTCTTTTGCAGGCACTGTTGTATTCAGTGCCCCTGACGCTGCAGCAGGCCACTGTCAACTCACACCTCTGCTGGAAACTCTTCTACACTCACAGGCAAGTCTGGATCAGTCTCTTGTGGGGTCACTGCTCCTTTCTCCTGGGTTCTGGCGCACGCAAGGTTTAGTTTGTGCCAAGAGTCTGTTTCCCCAGTCCTGTGGAAGTTCTGTAATCAAATCCTGCTGGCCTCCAAAGTCAAATTCCCTGGGGATTCTCTGTCCCTTTGCCAGATCCCCAGGTTGGGAAATCTGTTGTGGGTCCTAGAACTTAACAGTGTGAGAATTTATTTGGCATAATTGTTCTGCAGTTTGTGGGTCATCTGCTCAGTGGCTCTATGGTGGGATTAAGGGTAGTATAGTCACTTAAACAATATTCATCCTTCCAATCTGAGAATGTGGTATATCTTTCCTTATGTGAAGAACCAGAGATCAAATTGCTAGCATTCACTGGATCATAGAGAAAGCAAGGAAATTCCAGAAAAACATCTACTTCTGTTTCATCAACTAGCCTAAAGCCATTGACTGTGTGGATCACAACAAACTGTGGAAAATTCTTAAAGGGATGGGAATACCATACACCTTAATTGTCCTCTGAGAAACCTGTATGTGTCTCCAGAAGCAACAGTTAGAACTGAACATGGAACAACAGACTGATTCCAAATTGGGAAAGGAGTACGTCAAGGCTGTATATTGTCACCCTGCTCATTTAACTTGTATGCAGAGTACATCATGTGAAATGCTGGGCTGGATGAATCACAAGCTGGAATCAAGACTGTTGGGAGAAATATCAACAGCCTCAGATATGCAGATAATAGCACTCTAATGGCAGAAAGTGAAAAGGAAGTAAAGAGCCTCTTGATGAGGGTAAAAGAGGAGAGTGAAAAAGCTGACTTGAAACTCTAAATTCAAAAAACTAAGATCACGACATCTGATCCCATCACTTCAGGACAAACACAATGGGAGAAAGGTGGAAGCAATGATAGATTTTATTTTCTTGGGCTCCAAAGTCACCATGGATGGTGACAGCAACCATGAAATTAAAATATGCTCTTTGGAAGAAAAGACAGCATATTAAAAACCAAAAGCATCATTTTGCTGACAAAGATCTGTATAGTCAAAGCTGTGACTTTTCCATTAGTCATGCACAGATGTGAGAGTTGGACCATAAAGAAGGCTGAGCACTGAAGAACTGATGCTCCGAATTGTGGTCCTAGAGAAGACTCTTGAGAGTCCCTTGGACTGCAAGGAGATCAAAGCAGTCAATCCTAAAGGAAATCAACTCTGAATATTCATTAAAAGGACTGATGCTGAAGCTGAAACTCCAGTCCTAGATCCTGATGCTGGGAAAGATTGAAGGCAAAAGAAGAAGGGGGCAGCAGAAGATGAGATAGTTAGCATCACTGACTCAATGGACATGAATTTGAGAAAACTCTGGGAGATAGTGAAAGGGGAGCTTGGCATGCTGCAGTCTGTGGGTTTGCAAAGAATTGGACACAAATTAGCATCTCAATGACATGTGCCTTCTTTGGTTTCTTTCAACAGCATCTTATAGTTTTCAGAGTACATGTCTTATATCTCCTTAAGAATGTTGATTTTTTGGTATTGCATTTTTTCTGATGTGATGGTAAATGGGATGGTTTCTTTCATTTTTCTTTCTGATCTTTTGTTGTTGTATAGAAATGTAACAGATTTCTATGTATTAATTTTATATCCTGCAACTTTACCAAATCCATTGATGAATTCTATTAGTTTTCTGGTGGCATCTTTTTGTTCATTTGTTTGTTGTTTTTTCACTTTAATGAAGAGAATTTATTACAGTGAGTTCATTAAAGAGTTATTGAAGGATAAAATGCAAACAAACAAAGCAGTAATATGTTGATCATGAGTGAGTAAAGAAGCTAGTACACCAAGGGCTTGAGAAGTATAAATGGAACAGCTGAGCATTTAGGGCAAAGAGAATTTTACTGACCAGTATTGAGTCAGATGAGTATTGAGTAAGATGAACAGAAGACAGAAAATAGAGCAGTGATTTCACCCCAAAAGCAAAGTATGCAAGTGTGAGTTTGGATCAGAAACAATATTTTAATAGGCTAAGCTCTATAGTGAGGAGAGACTATATGTGAGGAATAATTATCAGAAATAATGGGGAAAACAAGTTGCCTATAGCTACAGTAGGCTTTTCATATCTTTACACCTCTGATCTCTTTAGGTTCTTCGGCATTTGCCCTTGATCACTTAGGGATCATGGCATACACACAGGTCACCTTTGAATGAAAGATCTGACTTAGATCAGAAGTTCTCAACCTTGTAGAGGTAGAAGCAACCTAAGTACTTTTAAAATCCTCATGCTCAGTATATATCCAAGTCTAATTAAATTGGAATCTTTGGTGGTGAGACTCAGTGGCCTATAAACTTTTTTTATATAAACTTTTTAAAATTTATTTATTTATTTTAATTGGAGGCTGATTACTTTACAATATTGTAGTGGTTTTTGCCATACATTGACATGAATCAGCCATGGGTGTACATGTGTCCCCAGTCCTGTACCCCCCTCCCACCTCCCTCCCCATCCCATCCCTCAGGGTTGTCCCAGTGCACTGGCTTTGAGTGCCCTGTTTCATGCATCAACCTTGGACTGGTCATCTATTTCACATATGGTAATATACATGTTTCAGTGCTGTTCTCCCAAATCATCCCACCCTCACCTTCTCCCACAGAGTACAAAAGTCTGTTCTTTATATCTGTGTCTCTTTTGCTATCTCACGTATAGGGTCATCATTACCATCTTTCTAAACTCCATATATATATGCTAATATACTATATTGGTGTTTTTCTTTCTGACTTACTTCACTCTGTATAATAGACTCCAGTTTCATCCTCTGGTGGCATCTTTGCTGCTGCTACTACTGCTGCTAAGTCGCTTCAGTCGTGTCCGACTTTGTGCGATCCCTTTCCTTCTGCCATTTCCTTCTCCTTTTCCATCTTTAGGATTTCCTAGGTACAATATCGTTTTTGTACTTTGTGATGTGCAGGTCTTTCATTTCCATTATGAAATTGACTCCTAGGTACTTTATACTTAGCTAATATGTAGCTATTATAAGTTCTTTTTTGGATTCATTGTCACTAGTATGTAGAAACGGAGAAGGCAATGGCACCCCACTCCAGTACTCTTGCCTGGAAAATCCCATGGACTGAGGAGCCTGGTAGGCTGCAGTCCATGGGGTTGCTAGGAGTCGGACACTACTGAGCGACTTCACTTTCACTTTTCACTTTCATGCATTGGAGAAGGAAATGGCAGCCCACTCCAATGTTCTTGCCAGGAGAATCCCAGGGACGGGGAAGCCTGGGGGGCTGCTGTCTGTGGGGTCGCACAGAGTTGGACACTACTGAAGTGACTTAGCAGTAGCAGTATGTAGGAAAAAAAACTGATTTTTGTGTGTTGACTTTGTATTTCAAAACTTTGCCGAATTTACTTGCTAGATTTACCAGTTTTTAATGTCGGAATCTTTAGAATTGCTGCATGGAAATCATGTCACACACAAACAAGATCATTTCACTTCTTTCCATTTTGAATACATTTTATTCATATTACTTAATTAATCGCTTTTCTCTGAATTTCCAGTATTGTGTTGACTAGAAGTGGCAAAAATGTGCATGCCTTGTTCCTGACTTTAGGGGGAAAGCTTTCAGAATTTCACCATAAATGAGGCTGTTAATGTGGGTTTTTCATATACAACTTCATTTATTGGGCAATTTTCCATCTATTCCTAGTTTATTGATTTCTTATCACAAAAAATGTTAACTTTTTTTAAGTGCTTTTTCAGCATCAATTTTTTTCTCTTTATTCTATTAAAGTGGCAAAATATGTGGTTTGATTTTCATATTGCTGTTTAGTTGCCACGTCATGCCTGATTCTTTGTGACCCCATGGACTGCAACACACCAGTGCATATATTTTCATATGCTGAACCATTTTTATATTCCAGCAATATATCCCAGTTTGTCCTGGTGCATAATTCTTTTAATATGTTATTGAATTGGATTTTCTAACATTTTAGTGAGGATTGCTGCATCAACAGTCATGTGAGTTATTGGTCTGTGTCCATTCTTCTATCAATAGAGATTTACATTACTTCCACGTCTTGGCTACTGTGGATAGTGCTACTATGAACACTGCAGCACATATATCCTTTTGGATCATGTTTTTCTGCAGATTTATGCCCAGAAGTGGATCATATGATAGCTCTATTTTTAGTTTTCCAAGGAACTTTCATACTATTCTCCACAGTGGCTGTACCAATTTACATTCCCACCAGCAGTGTAGGAGGTTCCCTTCTCTCCACACCCTCTCCAGCATTTATTGTTTGTGGATTTTTTGATGATGGCCATTCGAACTGATATGAGGTGATATCTCATTGTAGTTTTGATTTGCATTTCTCTAGCAATGTTGAGCAGCTTTTTATGTGTTTTTTGGTCATCTGTATGTCTTCTTTGGAGAAATGTCTATTTAGGTTTTTTCTCCATTTTTTTGTTTGGGTTGTTTGTTTGTTTTGGTTACTGAGCTGTATGACCTGTCTGTAAATTTTGGATTCTAATCCTTTGTTGGTCACATTATGTGCAATTATTTTCTTCCAAAATGTGGTTATCTTTTCATTTTGTTTATTGTTTCTTTGCTGCACAAAAGCTTTTGAAAGTGATTATGTCTAATTTGTTTATCTTTGTTTTTACTTCTTGGAGATGGATGGGAAAAGATATTGATGCTTTTAATTCAAGGAATGTTTTGTCTTTATTTTGCTGTGTTTTATTGTGTCTGGTATTAAATTTATGTCTTTAAACTAGTTTGAGTTTATTTTTGTTTATGGTATTAGAGAATGTTCTAATTTCATTTTTTTTAACATGTAGCTATCCTGTTTTCCCTGCACCATTTACTGAAGAGACTGTCTATCCTCCATTGTACAGTCTTAGTACATATATGCAATGGATCATTACTCATCCATTAAAAAGAATGAAATAATGCCATTTGAAGCAATATGAGTGGCCCAAGAAATTGTCATACTGAGTGAAGTGAGTCAGAGAGAGAAAGAGAAATATAAGATAACACTAAAATATGGGATAAAATATGAGACAAATGAACTTATTTACAAAACATAAACCTTATGTTTCTTTCAGACTTAGAGAATAAATTTATGGTTATGAGGGCAGAAGGGTTAGGGAGAGGGATAGATAGGGAGCTTGGGACTGACATATACAGACTGTTGTGTCTAAAATGGATAACTAATGAAGAACTACTGTATAGCATATGAAAATCTGCTCAATATTATGTAGCAGCCTAAATGAGAAAAGAATTTGAAAAAGGGAGATATTGGTCTGTACTTTCTTGTTATGCCTTTATGTCACTGTGATATCTGGAAAATGCCAATAGAACTCTGAAAAAGTTGAGAAGTCCTCCCACCTCTTAAGACTTTTTTGAAGAGTTTGAAGAAGAATACTGTTAGTTTTCTTTAAAAGTTTGGAAGCATTCACTGGAGAAGACAAGTAATTTGGGGCCTTTCTTTGTTGGGAGGTTTTTTTATTATTAATTGAATCTGATTGCTAGTTACAGGTCTACTCTAATTTTTTATTTCTTCATAATTCAGCTTCAGTATTGTGTCCTTACAAGAATTTGTCCAATTTATCTATGTTATCCAATTTTTTTGGTGTTTAATCATTCATAGAACTGTCTTAAAATCCCTTTTATTTCTTTGACATTATTAGTATGTTTTTTATTTCTGATTTTAATTATTTGGGTTGCCACACTCTGCTTTTTTCCCTTAGGCAATCTAGCTAAATTTGCTTAATTCTGTTGATCTTTTTGAAGAACCCCTCTTGGCTTGTGGATTTTCTCTGCTATACTATTCACATTTTACTTTTCTCTTCAATAATCTCAGCTATTTTCTTTCATTTGCAAACTTTCAGTTTAGGGTTTATTTTCCTCTTCTTTCTCTAGTTTCTTGCAATGTAAAGTTCTTCAATGCCTGCATTTTCAGCTATAAATTTCCCATTAGGGCTGCTTTCTGTGCATCTCATATGTATTCATAGTATGTATTTATGTTTTCATTTGTCTCCAAGTGTTTTTTAATTTCTCTTGTGATTTCTTCCTTGACATGTTGATTTTTGAAGAGAATGTTGTTTGATTTCTATGTGCCTGTGACTATTTTATTTCCTCTTCTGTCACTGACCTAGTTTAATTTTACACAGTTTGAAGAGCATTTCTTTCAATTTCAATAAGTTGCCTTGTCATTCTTTGTGTGTGACAATGACACATATATAGATTTTTTGTTATGGCAACTGGTTTATGTAACTTGAGACACAAAATAGCCCCCTGACATAGGAGGAACATCAAAATTGCTGAGTGCTAGGATGTGAAGCTCACCTCCTCCCACAAATACATCAAAAACACATCTACATGTGGAATGATTCTCACAGAATGTCTACTGAATGCTGGCAGAGGATCTCAGACATCTGAAAGGGCAATAAAATCTCTTTGTATCTGGGTAAGACAAAAGAGAAGAAAAGAAGAAAGAAAGGAATCAGGATGGGACCTGTACACTTGGGAGGGAGCTATGAAAGAGGAAAGTTTCCTGTAACCTGGGAAGTACCCCCAATGGCAAGGAGATCAGCTGGGATATGGGGAACCTCAGAGCCTTGAAGGAGAGTGTAGCAACCAGTTTGCAGCAGCTAGAACATTGAGAGATACGCACAGATGGTCACTGCAACTGCCCTACGCTTCCCAGCCTGTTTGTCTGCTGGTAAGGACGGGGCAGGGTTTGAAGCTCACCCCCACTTTGGAACAGTTGTTTTGCCCCTGTCAATCCTGGACTCCAGGTGGAGTCATGAGCTGCTTCTACTCCCATCGAGTGCTCTGGGGGCACGCGTGAGCCACCACTGCCACCAAGAACTCCAAACTGGGTATCAGACACCACATGGGCACACCCCCATAAGGGAATAATAGCCAGCTCATGCTGAGGAAAGAGGTGACAGGTATATGTACTAAAAACAGCCCTTGCACCAGAAATATTAAACCCACACAATCTACACATGGATGTTCCCATGTATAAACAGCCCTCCAAGACCACAGGAGATAATTGTTTCTCCTAAACTTCCAGAATAAGAAGCAGAGGAACCATGCCCAGTTAAAAGACAAGACCAAGAAAATTCACCTGAGAAAGAAAATTAAATAGACCTCTTTAGTCTAATAGACAATAATTTCAAAAAGGAGATATTGAAAATGCTGAAGAAAACAAGAGAGAACTCAAATAAACAAAATAAGAAATGAAAAAGGAGACATAAGACCAGTATTACACAAGTATAAGAAAAAATAAGGAAATCTATGAACAGTTAAATTTGAACAGATTCAACAACCTAAAAGAAATGGAAGTTTCTAGAAAAATGCAGTCGACAAGCTGCATATTGTGGCCAAAGAGAGATAGAGAGACAGGTGTACCTATGTATGAGACAGAAACAGATTCACGGACAAAGAGAACAGAGTTTGAGTTGTCCAGGTAGGTGGGGTAGGGGTTAGGTAAGCTATTATATATGGAAAGGATAAAAAACAAGATCCTGCTGTACAGCACAGAGAAGTATATTCAGTATCACACGATAAAAATAACAGAAGAGAATATATTAAAAATGTGTATGTATAACTGAGTCACTTTCTATACTGCAAAATTAACACAGCATGGTAAATCAATACACTTCAATTAAAGCAAGTTATAAATCAAGTAAACAAAACATAGACCACCAAAGAGCTCTATGTCCTAATACTCACCAGTGAATGTTTTACTTTACACGGCAAAAAAATTTTGTAAAAGCGATTAAGAATCTTGCTATGGGAAGAATAGTCTTAATTATCAATGTAAGCCTAGTATAATCTTATAAGAAGGAGGCAGGAAAGCCAAAGTTAAAGGACAAGTGACAATGGAAGCACAATTGGAGCCATAAGAAGATAGAGACCTTGAGAAAAAGAATGTAGATAGTCTCAAGAATTTGGAGAGGCAATGATCAGAGCCTCTAGATGGAATGTAGCCCAGTTGACTCCTTGATTTTAGTCCAGTAATTCTGTTTTTGGTCCCTTCATATCCAGAATCAAAAGACAGTAAAAGTGTCATTTTTAGTCACTAAATTTTCTATAATTTATTACAGCTGCCTTAGGTAACTAATATAACATGACTGTGTCATGGGAAAAAAATCCCAAGGAGTTGAAACAAAGTTTTACTTTCTTCATAAGCTAAGCATTCATTGTATGTTGGGAGCTCTGAACATCACTGCCACTCAAGTATCCAGGCTGTTGGAGCAATTTTATCATAAGTATGTGGATCTCTGGGAAGGAGAGAAGCTGGCCCATAAAGGTACTTGCAGTTTAATGAATAACATACAAAATACATGCATCACTTCTCCTCACAACTCGGTGATCTAAGAGGTCACGTGGTCCCACCTAATGCAAAGGACAGAATGCAGCACTCCCTGAGGGCACAGTGAACACCCAGGAATATTGGGTAGATCATGACACTTCCAGAGGGGGCTCAAGTATTCAGTCCCAGTCTCTGCCACATCACTGACCTCTGTGCCTCGGTTCCCCTCTTGGATTAGTGTCTTACATTACAGGCTCATTGTGCAAGCTTCATGCAATGTACATGCAGTATGCTGAGTTTAAGGCCCATTCATGGTGCATTCAGACAATGAAAGCTATTATTGATCGTTGATAAACATGTGAGAAAACCTACAGGATCACATGAGGATGAATAAATAACTGCTTTGTGTCTTCCTCTAGGAGCGGCAGGTGATGGGGAGCTGCAGGTGATTCAGCCTGAGAGGTCAGTGTCAGTTGCAGCAGGAGAGACGGCCACTCTGCACTGCACCGTGACCTCCCTGAGCCCCGTGGGGCCCATCAAGTGGTTCAGGGGAACTGGGCCAGGTCGGGAGTTAATCTACAGTTCAAAAGAAGCCCCCTTCCCCAGAGCAACAAGTGTTTCAGATGCCACAAAGAGAAACAACATGGACTTTTCCATCCGCATCAGTAACATCACCCCAGCAGACACTGGTGTCTACTACTGTGTGAAGTTCCGGAAAGGAGAACGTGGTGACGTGGAGCTTAAGTCTGGACCAGGCACTCATCTCACTGTGAGTGGTGAGTATGGCCTGGGTGTCCTTCATCTCCTGGTCTCTGACAAGTCAACAAGAATGCCCTTCACTCTTTGAGCAAAAAAACGATCCGGTACAACAGTGATCTGGACATGATCTGATTTTACTCTCTTCTACAAATCAGAGTATTTGAGGCCATGACTGTTGTGCTATTTGCTCAAGGCCCCACAGCTGGTAAATGTGGGAAAAGTCTGGATCCCCCATCTACCTGGTTCCACAGCCCTTGACTTTTCCATCACATTCAGTCCTTTGATTCCAGGGATAAGGGAAATGAAAGTCTGAGTGACTTGCTCCTTGACAGGCCAGGCCTCACTTCTTATCTCTGGACAGTGCACCCTCAGTGTGGCTGAGTCTTCTCTTTATTCAGCACTTATTGAGCACCTACTGTGTGCCAGGCCCTGCCCTGTATGCTGTGGAAGCAGCAGTGAACAAAGCAGACGAGGGCTCTTCTCCCGTGAAGCTTATGTCCTCTTCCTCCCGAAGAGGAGAAGTCCATCCAGGGCAGGGAGGGGAGATGTGTTTCTTTATTTTCTATTCAGACTATCGCACTGAAAAGAGATTCTAAGAGACACAGTTTCAGTGTTTATTCTGATGGCCCTGATTGAAGACTATGCCGAGAGGTTCGGTGTTTCCAGAGGATCTGTTGAAAAAATTCTTCGGTCATTCACGCATTGACTCACATAATCACTGAAGTCTCCCAGCATCTCGGAATGTCCCTTCTCAGGGAACCAATTCTCCATTTGGGTGACTTAGGAGCTGGAGCAGCCCTATTGAGGCAGAAAAGGTGTTTATTTAGATTTTTTCTGACAAAGACCCTGAATCCTGGACTCTCAGAACAGAATGGGTCTCTAGACACCATCCTCCCAAACCCCCATGTATAGATGGTGGCTGAGGCCAGGAGATGACAGCGGTCCAGACCACAGTCACATAGACAACGAGAGGATCCATTAAGAACCCAAACTGATTCCAAGCCAGTCTCTTTCCTGCACCAGCATTGGAACTCCTTTCATGAAAGAGACTTGCGCACACAAGTTGCAGAATAAAAGTTCCTTGAGTTAACCATGAAACAGGCTCTTTTCATTGCTTTCCCAAAGGTCCAGAAGGTCCCTCACATTCAGACCCTGAGCCTGAGGTGACTGGAAAACTGTCCATACTTTCACCCGCATGATCCCAAATCCCTCATTCCATATCAGCACCTAGAGCTGCCCTGTTTTTCAACAGCTACTTAACACTCAGCATATGGCAACACCATCATTCATCTTCGAGTCTTCTGTTGATGGACATTAAGTTGTTCCTAACCTTGGGCTACTGAAACAGTGCTGAAGGGATAACTTTCCACGTGTCACTCTCCTCAGAGAAGAAATATCCACTGGAAATGGCATTGCTAGTTTAGACAGTATAAGGATTTTAATTTGTGTGACAGTATTGCCAAATTTCCCTTCTAGTCACGGTAGCAAATGAATCTCCCCAAACCTCCAGACATCAGCAGGCCAGGTGGCTTTATCATGATTTTGCAGATATTACTAAACTTCCCAGATGGTGGGTCCCCTGCTCAGTCTCAATACAGCTAGTAAGTGGCTCCCCCACCTCTCTCAGATCTGCTGGCTCCCAGGGCTGTTCACCCTCTTCCTCAAGCTGCCTGTGAGATGATTCTCTGGATGAGAAAGGAGGGAGGGGAGGGGAGGAGCAGCCTGTCAGATGGTGAATCCTCCTTAGGCATTTACTCATTTTGAACAGTGTTTAGAAGGAAAGGTTGTCTGTTTTCCATTTTACAGATGAGGACCCTGAGGTTCAGAGAGGTGACTTGATTTGTGAATAGCTAGAGGAGCCAAGATTGAACCCTAAACACTCACAGTGTCATAGCCCTGCTCTCTGCACACCCCACTGTGCTTGTCAAAGTATGGAGGAAGCTCCAACCTCATCCTCTTAAAATCTTGCTTTGTCCTCTCCTTTAGAAATAAACATTTTAACAAGTCCTGTAAGAGAGGCAAGTCCAGTTTTACAACCCAGATGAGATAGATCATTCAGTGTTGTATGATGTACTGAAATGTTCCTCAGTGACAGGGATAAACACCCTTAAAAGCATCAGGAGATTTTCTCCCCATTCGGTGTGATGTTGCCCCTTCACTAGGCCCCTGTGGAGCAGGTCCGGGAAGGATGGTGTGGACAGAGCCCAGAGGGGCCACTGCAACCCCAGCAGCACCGGGCACGCCCATTCCTGGTTCTGCAGACTGAGGATGAGGAGAGGGAGGTGTTTCCTAGAGGAGGTGGGGCCCCGTGTGAGCAAGAGTTGCTAGTCTAGACTTTAGGTGTCAGGAGTCCATGTCTTCCCTTGTGGCTTCAGGGTCCCCAGGCCTGGGCCCTCAGAGGCCTCTCCTCCCTGTAGTCTTTCGAAGTCAAGAATCTGAGGGAAAAGGGGAGGGTGGTAATCAGTCTGGGGGCTCCTGAAGATGGGCACTTGCTCTGTTAATGAACCTGAAGCATGATTCCAGTTCACTTTCATGGAAAGTGAAAGTCGCTCAGCTGTGTCCAACTGTTGCGACCCCATGAACTATACAGTCCATGGAATTCTCCAGGCCAGTGGGTAGCCTTTCCCCTCTCCAGGTGATCTTTTCAACCCAGGGATCGAACCCAGGTCTCCCGCATTGCAGGTAGATTCTTTACCAGCGGAGCCACAAGTGAAGCATGGAGGTGATAGGAAATGCTGGGACACGGTGGGGAGTGAGAGGAGACAGTCTCTTCATTTCTCTCAGCGTCAGTTTTCTCTTCGTAGAATAGTGGTCCTCGTGGTCTCCTTTCAGGAGAATTGGAAGTGTTTGAGGTGCTCTGTCTAAATCCCCAGCACAGAGTAGGTTCTCCTAATTGAGGTGTTATTTCAAAGCTGAGACCCAGTTCCCTGTGCTTGTCCCCATTCCTCACCTGTAGAAAAAGGATAATCACACAACCTTTGCAGGGTGTCCTGAGGGCACAATGACCTGGTGACTGCACCACCCCTCAGAGGGCGATGGTGCTGCCCATCCCAGGAGGGCAGTGGGATCCTGGGAAAGTCTCAGTTTCCCTATCTGTGAAATAGTTGTAATTACATTACCTTTCAAGAATCTATGATGACTGGAGAGGGTCTAGAAAGCCCTGGGCTCGGGGCACTGTGGTTGAGAGCCCGGGCCGTACCCCTGCCTGGGCCCCCATCCCAGCTCTGCCCCGTCCCGGCTCTGGGACCTCTGATGAGTCCTTCCCCACACTGCGTCAGAGTCCGTGTCCCTCAGTGACAGCCCCATCCTAACAGAGTAGCTGCAGGGATTGAATGAGGGACGCATGTCAAGTGATTAGAGCAGAGCCTGGCATGTCTTCCACCAACATGAGCTCTGACGTGCCAAAACCAGAGGATGTTCTATGGGCCACTTTCCCTCTCAGACTAAGTACAACTAGGGTTGGTGTGGAACCAGGTGCCTTTCAACTTCAACCATTCATGGCATCACCAGGAGATGGTGAAAAGATCCCCAGACCCTGGCTTCACCCTAGAAATTCTGATTTGAGTGCACAGACATGGCCTGAGCAGCTGAGTGTCTTAATTCCTGCAGAGGATGCTGGTGCCCAGTCAGGGCACAGGAGCCCAGAGCTACGTGTTTTCTGGGGTCACAGAGGGAGAGCTGCAGTATTTCCCTGATGGACATGGACCCTTCTGGTGCCTGGATCGAAAGAACAGCTGTCCTGGGGTGGGTGCTTCAGAATAGGCTGTGATGTTGACAGATCTTAGGAGGCCCAAGAAAATCAGCCCAAGTGGAGTGACAGGAACAAATCCCACCTCCAACCGAGCTCTCCTGATCTGAGAGGATATTCTTCTCCACTCAGATCACCCTGTGCAGACCTGAGCTTCATCCCTGGGGAAACCTTCCCGACTTTAAACACAGGAGTCTAAACAGGTGCTGGAATCCCTGCAAACACTCTGCTCAGCCAGGAGCCCTCCTGCCTCAAACACCAGAGAGGATCTGATGAAATCCATCCTCCTTCCTTTCAACTTGCTTGCAGATTCTGTAATGAGTTGATCTGCAGGAAAAGTGCCTGTGGTCTCTTATGTGTTTTGAAAGCCAATTTCCCAAACTTACCTCTTGAGGGGATTATGTTTTTTAAAGGGGTCAGACTCATAATTTGGTGTTCCTACTATTTCTTTTCATGTTGATTTTTGCAAGGCAGCTGTAGGGAGCAAGACTTGAGACTCTCTTTGGTGCTTCTATTGTGCTTTTGTTTTGCTTTCTTTTGCCTAAAAATGTAGTTTCAGAACTAGAACTATCAGATCATAGGATAACAATCACAGGTGTTACTAATTAAGCCTACTGTATGCTAGGCTCTATATCTTACATACATCCTCACTCATCTTACAGATGGTGTTTGTACCCACTTTGTCCAGAAACAGTGAGGGTCCAGGATAAAAAAACAACGACACTAAAATCAGTATGTCCTGTGTACAGTGAGGTGAGCTCTGACCTTACCTGCTGGGTGCCCTAGGCCAGCTGCATCCTTCCTGAGCCTCATCCCACATATAGGGCCACTCTCAGGCCCCTCCTCAGGGCTGGTGGGAAGATTAGAGAGCTGAGGGTGGTCAAGAGTTCAGCCCATCTTTAAGCTCTGAACAACTCTGGACAAGTGGCATCTGATCACAGTACTTTAAGGGGCATCCATGATGCTGGTGTTTGTTGGATTTGACATATTAAGGTAACTCCTAACTATGTCCTCAAATGTTTGAGTTTTAGGAAGCAAGTTAGATGTTTAGAAATGAAAATGTTTGTTACATTTGCTGTCTGACAACATATAAGGGGATGTTGCATAATAATGAACAATTAGAGACACCCTACAGCACCTATCAACAGAGAAACCACCCTCACATTTGATTTGCTGATTTGTGTATATACAGATTTAATAACAGTTTAAAAATTAACCAGGCTTCCCTGGATGCTCAGACAGTAAAGAATTTGCCTGCAGTGCAGGAGACTGGGCTTCCATCCCTGGGTCAGGAAGATCCCCTGCAAAGGAAATGGCTACCTACTCCAGTATTCTTGCCTGGAGAATTACATGGACAGAGGAGCCGGGCAGGCTACAGTCCATGGGGTCATAAAGAATCAGAGACAACTGAGCAACTAACACACACACATATATGAGAAATTAACCACCACTGGTTTCTCAGCACTCAGTAATCTCTCTTTGCAATCCAGTACTAACCCAACAGAAAAATCGAGACTCAGAAAAAACACCTTTTTGCACCATTCCTTTGAAATTCAGGGATTTATACATTGGTCCTGTTGGAATATTCATGGAAAGAAAGACAACTGTGAAGGAAACTCATAAATTCCTGAGAGGAGATTTCTGCATATAAATACATTCTGGGTTAAACAGAGGTCTGTGTTTCTTTAGTTTTGTGAAGCACCTGACATTTTTCTCCCTGAAAAAAATGCTTCCAGTGCATTTAACCTTCACTGCAACCATGAATTTAAAAATAATGTATTTGCAATTTCTTAACATTGTCACGAGTTTTTTGTAATGATGATAATCACAATCATGTTCTTCATTTATAAATGTTTCTTTTGTAGCCAAGCCCTCTCCTCCCGTGGTATCCGGCCCTGCAGTGAGGGCTACACCTGAGCAGACAGTGAGCTTCACCTGCACATCCCACGGCTTCTCCCCCAGAAACATCTCCCTGAAATGGTTCAAAAATGGCAATGAGCTCTCAGCCTCCCAAACCAGTGTGGACCCAGAGGATGACAACGTTTCCTACAGCATCAACAGCACAACCAAGGTGCTGCTGGCCATGGGAGACATTCACTCCCAGGTCATCTGTGAGGTGGCCCACGTCACCCTGCAGGGGGGCCCTCCTCTCCGTGGGACTGCCAACTTGTCCGAGACCATCCAAGGTAGATGTCCCTTATGTCAGCCCAAGCCCACACCTGCCTCCCAAGACCCCAGCCTACTCCTCCTTCCCCCCAGTCTGCTCCTCCTCCCTGCCTTTTGCTTCAGGCCTTGAATTGCCTGAAATCTACTTCCTGACAGTCCTGTCCAATCTAGCCCTTCTAGAAAGGTCTCCTAGAAGAGGTGGTCACTCTATTTTAATGAAAGTGCCAAATGTACAACTGCCATGTGCCAAGCACTATGATAAGTAGTTTTCTTTATTAATGAAAGTGAAAATGAAGTCACTCAGTTGTGTCCGATTCTTTGCAACCCCATGGACTGTAGCCTACCAGGCTCCTCCGTCCATGGAATTTTCCAGGCAAGAGTACTGGAGTAGGTAGCCATTTCCTTCTCCAGGGGATCTTCCTGACCCAGGGATCGAACCCAGGTCTCCTGCATTGCAACCAGACACTTTACCATCTGAGTATCTCCAATTACTGAGCACCTATGCTAAGCCCAGGACCCTATGTGCTTGGTGATTTCGTTTATTTTGCTGCAGTCTTATATTCCAACTGCATGCCAGAGGCTGAGCTTGTTGATTTCACACATTATAACCCTAATAGGAGGTCCCTGTCCTTGAGCAGTGTACTTTCACTGTATTCAGTGACTTCATTCATATGCAAATAGACCCTCAGTGTTTGAGCACCTACTGCATGCCTGGCTCTGTCCTGGGTGACCCCTGCTGTGCTGGGAGCTGTTCTCCAGCCCCTCTCCCATGGTGATGTGTGTTATAAGGTCAGAGCTTCTTCCTGTGCTGTTTCAGTTCCACCCACCCTGGAGATTGCCGGCTACCCGTCAGCTGGGAACCAGGTGAACGTCACCTGCCAGGTGAACAAGTTCTACCCCCGGCACCTACAGCTGACCTGGCTGGAGAACGGAAACATGTCCCGAACGGAAGCAGCCTCAGTCCTCGTAGAGAACAAGGACGGGACCTTTAACCAGACGAGCTGGCTCCTGGTGAACTCCTCTGCCCACAGGGAGGCTGTGGTGCTCACCTGCCAGGTGGAGCACGACGGGCAGCCGGCGGTCTCCAAAAACCATACCCTGGAGGTCTCTGCTCCCCAGAAGGATCAGGGCACCCATGAACTTCCTGGTGAGGCTTCCATTACATCTCACAGGGCTTTTCAAATTTTATCTTTTTAACTTATTAAGAATAGTAATTCAAGTTTATTATAGAAGAGTGTAAAAGTCTATAAATAAAAAGTAGAATTTTGAAGTGAGCGCCTCTCCCCCAGATTTCATACTCCAACAGTCACAATTTAAAACAGGTTGGTACATTGTTTATATGACTTTTGACATAAATATAATTAAAGAATGAAATAAGATATGGAAGGAGATCATCTCATTCATACTGTCCTGCTTCTCGCTTTCTTCAGCTATTAGTAATTATGTTCACCATTCCATGTTCGCCCACTTCCCTCCTCCCTGTTCTTTCTAACCTCTGCCTAGTCTGTCTCCCGCCTAGACTTTCCATCCACATCAGGAACATCATCCCAGTAGACGTCGGCATCTACTACTCTGTGAAATTCTGGAAAAGGAGCCTTGAGGACACGAAGTTTGAGTCTGGTTTTGGCACACAGTTGACCGTGAGTGGTCATTGCGCAGGGCTCCTTTGTCCTTTGGTTTCTGACAGTGGACCAGCAGTGATCACAGTCACTCACTGCACGTTTACTAAATGTAGCTCTCAGTTCATTTCCTGCTTTAGCCACCCAAAGCGTTTGGACTTTACAGAAGGGACTCATGGAGAAGTAGGGAGGGGGTGATGTTGTTGAAAATGTGTCACTTTTAGTCCAGATGACTGGGCTAAGACAATCAAGGTGAATCTGAGTCTCTGAGGACAGGGACCACCAGTCTATATAATAAATATGTGCTAATTAGAGACAGGTTCCCCCCTCAGCTGGGGCTTGTCTCAAGGACAGTCCCCCTTTCTATCAATAAAACATCTTGTAGGCTTTCATGTAACATCAAGAGAGGGTCAAGTCAGGTTCCAGGAATCATTACTCCAGAAGACCTATGAAAGGCCCACTTTTCTTCCGACATACTCTATGGTGTTGTCCTCATCTGCTGGGTCAATACTGGGTCACCGAGTGTCCATGTGCCTGCCTGCTGGAAGGATAAAGAGAGGTAGGGGAGAGTAAACAACTTCCCTTGAATAATAGATATAGAACAGTTTCATAATAACGTCCACTTTAACTTAGTCCTGTGTGCACAACCAGTCAATGGTGTCCACAATAGTGTGGTTATCTGGTGAAGTATATTGACTTTCTATAAAAATCATACAAGTGCACACTTAATATAATCAATTCTAATTGACTAACACCATTTCAAATGGAGCATAAATTCAAATTCCAAAATACTATTATTGTTGTTTTCTGTGCACCAAAATTATTTTCATTTGTAAGTTCTTGGCAAAATTTTCCCATGAAACCATCTGGCCTTGAGAATCTTTTGAAAATTAATTTGAATCAAATATTTAAGAGTATTCAGATTATTCATTTCATATTGAATGAGCTGAGGTAATTTTTTTTTTTTTTTGAGGTATTTGTTCCATCATCTCTGAGTTGTCAAATGTCTTTCTATACAGTTGTTCATGACATTTTTTTTATCCTTTTGTCTCCAGTATCTGTAGTGACATCCTTGGTTTCATCCTAATACTGGAAATGTGCCATTCCTCCTTTTTTATTTGTCAGTTGTACTGGAAATTTTTCAATGTTATTGGTCTTTTAAAAAGAACACCCTCTTTCTTCCAGTGATTTTTCTCTATTGCTTCTCTGTTTCCAATTTCATTGGCTTTTCTTTATTTATTATTTTCTTCCTTCCACTTGCCTTGGGTTTATTTTGCTCCTCCTTTTCTCATTTCTTGAGGCAGGAATTTAGGTAATTGGTTTAGACTTCTTTTTTCTAGTGCCACTCCTGAGTCTCCTCTTGTACTGCGGAGTTAGGAGAGTGAGCCTGGATAACTGACTACTGTGTTCTTCCTCCAGATCTCAGATCCCTAGACAGTCTTCCTCCTCTCCCACCTCAGAGTCCTCCTATGCTTGTTTCTTGTGCTCTTTCTAGGGTTCAAGTTATACTTAACAGGGAGCATAGGAGAGAAAAGCCTATGCCATTTTGTCTGCAGTGGCTTGGAAATGCTTTTAGTCTTCAATCTCCTGATGGGCTCAACCAGGGCTGCTGTAGGGTGCCTGACTCAGCAGGCCTGCTAGTGTGTTTTTTGGGGCATCTAGGTTATCAGGCTGAAGAGAAGGGTAAGATGCTGATGTTACTTTCCTACTGAGACCCAAAACCTACCCTGGGCATCTGAGGACTCCAACCGCTGCAGTGCTGGGTCCAGTCAGTCTGGTGGGAGGATGGACATCTTATTGTTTGTTTTTATGGTATTGGGGTGTTTTACAATAAATTCCTATCCTAATGGACTTCTCTTCCCACAGTGTAGAACAAACCATACAGTAATGGAGTTTTTGGCTGGTTGGCTGGTTGGTTTGATAGAAAAAGGTTCTGAGTCTTCTAATTCTTTGGTTCTCTTTTATCTTTCAGGAACCAGTATCTGAAATCCCTTCTCCCTACCTTTTTCTTTTTCTCTTTACCACTCAATTGCCAAATAGCACTTCTTTTCTCTTTCTGCCTTTTCTACACAGAGGGTACGCATTTTAAATCATGCCTGTCCATAGAGTCAAATCTGTCTTCCTTAAATTATGTTCCTATAGTCACTGTGAGTAATTAATATGTTTAGTGATACAAGATAAATATATTATCATATAGTTGTAGAGGTCAGACATTATAATGGGTAAATAGGCTGTGTTCCTTCTGAAGATTCTAGAGAACAATCCATTTCCTTGCCTTTTCCAGCTTCCAAGGGTGCCCACACTCCTTGGTAAAGGGCCCCACATTACTCTGACCTCTGCTTCTGATCACATCCGCTTCTCCAAATGACCTGCCTCCAGCTTTTACTTACAAGAATCTTCATAACTACATTGGCTCTGCTTGGAAAATCTAATTTAGTGTGCCCATCTCAAGATCCTTAACAAATCACTACTGCTAATCCTTCTTGACATGTAAGGTAACATATGCATAGAACCTGGGAATTCTATGCCAATCCTTTAAAATCAGGCTTACCTTGAATCCCTTTCCTATAGTCTGTGCTCTTAGGAAATTTTCCCAATATTTTCAAAGTTTAGATATATTTAATATTGATGATAATAATTCCAAATAACTCTAGGCACCTGTTCTAGCTGCCTTGCCTGTTTCTCCTGCATTTTCCTGATGATTTGCCAAGGATGGAATTACAGCCTAATGAGAGATTGTGCACAAAGATTTGCTGAATTTTTCTTGTCTCACAGTTATTTTCAATCCTGGTATTTTCTTTTCAAATAATAGGACCATTGAAGCCTGAGAAAAGAAAGAGGAAAAATGAGGGGATTCTGTACCCTAATTTCTGCCTTGAGCCTTAGCTCAGGTTGCAGGTCAAAGCCATAGCATGTTGATGGGCCTAGGCAGCCTCAGATGGAGTAAGTGGAGGCCCCTGGGAATGGCTCCTGTGTGGCGAATCTAACCACTCCCCTTGTCCCCTGATTTCCAGGTCCAGAGCTGTCTTCTCTTTGGGCAGTTGCCTTCCTAGTCCCTAAGGTGCTGCTACTGCTCAGTGTCTCTGTCATCTTTGTCCACAGGAAGTGTCGAGCCTGACTGTAAGTTATGGATGAGGGAGGGACAAAATCTAGAAGACACACGGTCATTAGGGGGGCCACCCACAGGCCACACAGGGGCAGGGCTCTCACACAGTTAAGAGAAGGAGGCACACCTCCCTCGGTACCCTCAGGAGTATCATGTTTCCCTCTAAGAGGTGCCCAGCTCCCAGGAGATGGTGAGGTCCTGGAGGGGTGGACTGCATCAGGGATTTCGAAGGGTTTCTCCTGGTGTTTCTGTGGAGGAGGTAGGCAGAGTGTGCTGAATGAGGAGCAGCTGAGTGGGTGGCTCCCTTGGAGACCATTTCTAGATCACTGAACTCAGGCGCTCTCTAGGACAACAGGTATCCACACTTAAGGTAATATTGATTAGTCCCAGATCAGCTCCTCTGAAGGCTGCTCCAACTGTGACCTCTGTGTGACAGAGTGGAAGGCCTGAGGAGGGAGTATGAGGACCTGGGGAGGAGGCTGAGGGGTCACAGTCCTAACTCAGGGGCTGTCCATCCCTTCAGGCCTGGCATCCCAGAAGGAGAATACCTGGGCATGTGGGAAGCATGCAGAGAACTTTTCCTGAATGATGAGCAGATAATTAAGTATGAAAATGTTTCCCACAGCTCCTTCCTTCCTCCCTGCTAGGTGTCACCACCAGCCTCTATTGTCTCCTTCCCTCACTGAGGGCCCAGCCCACAAGAATGACCCAGCTGGAAGTTTCCACAACTCTGCTCCAAAAGTCTTCTGTCCATGGAGATCTGCCTGCCCACATGTTCATGAAACCCCCAGAGCTGAATCTTCATATGTGATCCTGAGCAGAGATCATGGGGAGTAGCTCTGGAGACTGACTCACAACATCTCCCTTGGACATGAGAATTCAGTTCAGTTCAGTCACTCAGTCATGTCTGACTCTTTGCAACCCCAGGAACTGCAGCACACCAAGCCTCCCTGTCCATCACCAACTCCCGGAGTCGACCCAAACCCACGTCCATTGAGTCAGTGATGCCATCCAACCATCTCATCCTCTGTTGTCCCCTCCTCCTCCTGCCCCCAATCTTTCCCAGCATCAGGGTCTTTTCAGATGAGTCAGCTCTTCCCATCAGGTGGCCAAATATTGGAGTTACAGCTTCAACATCAGTCCTACCAATGAACACCCAGGACTGATTTCCTTTAGGATGGACTGGTTGGATCTCCTTGAGTCCAACTAATACAGATCATCCATCACCTTGGACTTAGCCATGGACTATACACTGATACCCTGTTGAGAAATTATTCTGTCTTCTGGATTCTTGCCTTCACTTAACTCCCCACCATTGAAGTGCCTCTTTAGTTTTAAACCAAGTGCCATCTTGGTTTTAAGAAAAAATTTTCTCCTTCTCCATTTGTCTAGATAGCCTACTTCTCAAACCCAGAAATTAGTGTTTTGTTCTCTTTCTGCAATGGAAAGAGTAGTTTTCCATCAACTTGAATCTTTCACAATCCTTATGAATTGCTCATGGGAAATATGCTGTGTCCAGAAGCTTTGAATTCATCCTTGATTTCTCTTTCTTTTATGCTGTTGTTGTTGTTCAATCATTCAGTCATATCTGACTCTTTCCAAACCCATGGACTGCAGCATGCCAGGCATCCCTGTCCTTCACTGTCTCCCAGAGTTTGCTCAAACTCATGTCCATTGATTTGATGATGTCAACTAACTCATCCTCTGTCACCCCCTTCTCCAGCTGCCCTTAATCTTTTCCAGCATCAGGGTCTTTTCCAATGAGTCAGCTCCCCCCAATAGGTAGTCAAAGTTTTGGAGCTTCAGCAACAGCACAGTCCTTCCAATTAATAATTAGGGTTGATTTCTTTTAGGAATGACTGGTTTGATCTCTTCGCTGTCCAAGGGACTCTCAAGAGTCTTCTCCAGCACCACAGCTCAGAAGCATCAATTCTTCGGCACTAAGCCTTTTTTACGGTCCAGCTCTCACATTGGTACATGACTACTGGAAAAGCCATAGGTTTGACTAGTAGGATCTTTGCTGGAAAAGAGATGTCTCCGCTTCTTAATATGCTGTCTAGGTTGGTTATAGCTTTTCTTCCAAGGAGCAAGAATCTTTTAATTTTCTGATTGCAGTCTCTGTCCACATTGATTTTGGAGCCCAAAAAAGTAAAGTCTGTCACTGTTTCCATTTTTATCCCATCTATTTGCCATGCAGTGATGTGACCGGATGCCATGATCTTCGTTTTTTGAATGTTGAGTTTTAAGTCAGAGTTTTCACTTTCCTCTTTCACCTTCATCAGGAGGCTCCTTAGTTCCTCTTTACTTTCTGCCATTAGGGTGGTGTCATCTGCATATCTAAGGTTGTTGATATTTCTCTTGGCAATATCTTGATTCCAGCTAGTGCTTCAGCCATTTCACATGATTTTTCTCTGCATATAAGTTAAATAAGCAAGGTGACAATATACAGCTTTAATATACTCGTTTCCCAGTTTGGAACCAGTCTGTTGTTCCATGTCCAGTTCTAACTGTTGCTTCTTGACCTGCATACAGATTTCTCAGGAGGTAGGTAATATGGTCTGGTACTTACATCTCATTAAGAATTTTCCACAGTTTATAACTCATTTTCAATTCTGCCTTCAAAATGGTAAAGTCCAGTAGTGAGATAGTAAACCTTTAACAACTGATTCTTTTTTTTAATTAATTAATTTATTTTAATAGGAGGCTAATTACTTTACAATATTGTAGTGTTTTTTGCCATACATTGACATGAATCAGCCATGGGTGTACATGTGTTCCCCATCCTGAACCCCCTCCCACCTCCCTCCCCATGCCATCCCTTAGGGTCATCCCAGTGCTCCGGCCCTGAGCACCCTGTCTCATGCATCGAATCTGGACTGGCGATCTATTTCACATATGATAATATACATATTTTAATGCTATTCTCTCAAATCATCCCACCCAACAACTGACTCCAAAAAAAGAAAGAAAAGCCTGATTGGTAGTACATGCCAATTCTTTCTGTAAATACCCCCAATGTGGTCAATTTTAGGTTACCATCAGTTTAACAACTTGCTTGCAAAATTCCTCAAAATATCAAGTCTCATGAGCCAGTCCAAGCCTCTTCCAGCACACCACTGAACTCTCCATAATGTGCACATTCTCATCCCACCATCACTCCCTCGTCTCAGCCATCATCATCTCTTCCTGTATCATTGCTATGATCTCTAACTGGCTTTCCTGTTTCAGGCACAGTGAATTTTGGGGAATGTCAGTCAAATCTTACCACTCCTCTGCTCCCCACCCCCACACATATGCACCTCTCTCTCTCTTCTTTCCAACCTCTGCTCAAATTTCACTTTACCCAAGGCACCTTTCATACACTACCCTGTATAAAATGTCAGTGGTTCTCTTACCCTGGCATTCCATGAGCCCTTAACCTGGTTGATTTGTTTCTTAAGTACTTATTGTCTTGATGGTCTGTACAGAAGTTGGAAAAGAATTTCTAAACACAGAATATTTCAGAAAGGAATGAGTTGACTAAGAATAAAGATCAGAGATAATGAGAACACTGGAAGCAAAGGGGCCAACTTCCTGACAGACCACAGAGAGATGACTGTTAAAACAGTGGGCCGGCTCAAGGAGAGCCATGCCTTTCATGGGTCAGTAATCAACTTTTAACAGCCTCAGGGAAAATAAAATTCCTGCTGAAAGGATGGCAGTAGGTGATTGGTTAGGATAGGTATTTTTACCTAATGTGGGGTCAGGGAGAAGGCCAGTTTAGATCAGGAGTGGGGATGGGAGTCATGGTAAAGGTTGGCAAGAGGGTCAGTTGGTTCTAGAGACGACTTTTGTGCTGGGTTCTGCATCTGTGGCATTGGTACAAGACCTCCCACCTGCAATACTGGTATATGGCTCCCTGCATATTACCATCTGACATACAAAGCGTATGCAGTCCTCACTTTGCATGGTAGAAAAGGACTATAAAAATTACTGAATAAACTGACAGTGAGCTCAGTAATCAATAGGAAAGATAATGTTCATTCTATGATGTTTTAAATTTGTTTCAAAACATTATAAACTCTCTGTCAGCTATTACTACTTGTACTTTGACAAATTAGAAACATTGAGAATTTAAGTAATTTATTAACATTTCTTTGTAAAAACATATAAAAAATGCTAGCACCCTATTTACGTTCTTCTTGTATAATTTACAACATTGTTGGTGTTGTTCAGTTGCTATTTGTGTCCAACTCTTTTCAACCCCTTGAACTGCAGCATGCCAGACTTCTCTGTCCTTCACTCTCTCCTGGAGTTTGCTTAAACTCATGTCCACCGGGTTAGTGATGCCATCAAACTATCTCAGTCTCTGTCACCCCCTTCTCATCCTGCCTTCAATCTTTCCCAGCATCAGGGTTTTCAGCATCAGGGTCTCTTCCAATGAGTTGGCTCTTCCCATCATGTGGCCAAAGAATTGGAGCTTCAGCTGCAGCATCAGTCTATCCAAACAATATTCAGGATTTATTTCCTTTAGGGTTGACTGGTTTGATCTCCTTGCTGTCCAAGGGACTCTCAAGAGTCTTCTCCAACACCACAGGTTGAAAGCATCAAATTCTTTGGGGCTCAGCCTTCTTAATGGTCCAACTCACACATCTATACATGACTACTGGAAAAACCATAGCTTTGACTATATGGCCTTTGTAGGCAAAGTGATGTCTCTGCTTTTTAATACACTGTCTGGGTTTGTCATTGAAAGAAAGTTATGTGGCTCAAAATAGCCTGGAGTTAAAACTCCCCTCCAGGTCCTCCCCACCATTCTATGCAAAACAAAGAACTCTCTCACCCAAAGGGAAAAAAAAAAAAACTGGATTTTTTTACTTTTTGAGGCTGATTACACCCAGTTCCCAGGCAGTCCAACCTCTGGCCGATCTCCAGAATTCCTTGCCCCAGCCATTTAAGAGATAACTACTCCAAACAACCTTGGAGAAGAACAGGCCCCCTTCAGACAATAGCTTTCCACATACATGCCTATATATACTTACTCTTTTCTTGGGTTAGTGCAGCAGCTCACTAATCTGACTGCTGTCCTTTCTCACCTCATTAAGGGTGCTCTGTTCCTGTAAAGTGCCAGTCTCGTTCTTTTTCCAAACCTCGCTTTCTCTAACTCCCTTACCCAACAGTCATACCTTTTCTTTCAAGGAGCAAGTGCCTTTTAATTTTGTGGCTATAGTCACTGTCTGCATTGATTTAGGAGCCCAAGAAAATAAAGTCTGTCACTGTTTCCATTTTTCCCCCATCTATTCATCATGAGGTGATGGAACCAGATGCCATGATCTTTGTTTTTTGAATGCTGAGTTTCACTGTCCTCTTTCACCTTCATCAAGAGGCTCTTTAGTTCCTCTGTGCATTCTGCCATTAAATTGGTATCATCTGCATATCTGAAGTTGCTGATATTTCCCCTGGCAAACTTGATTCCAGCTTCTAGGTCATCCATCCCAGCATTTCATGCATGTAAGTTAAATTAATAGGGTGACAATACACAATCTTAACGTACTGCCTTCCCAATTTTGAATCAGTCCGTTGTTCCTTGTCCAGTTCTAAATATTGCTTCTTGCCCTACATACAGGATTCTCAGGAGACAGGTAATGTGGTTCAATATTCCCATCTCTTTAAGAATTTTCCACAGTTTTTTGTGATCCACACAGTCAAAGGCTTTAGCATATTCAAGGAAGCAAAAGTAGATGTGTGGGTTTGTTTTCTTTTTCAATTCCCTTGGTTTCTCTATGATCCAGCGTATGTTGGCAATTTAAAATTCAAGAAGGCAAAATGGTTGTCTGAGGAGGCCTTACAAATAACTGAGAAAACAAGAGAAGTGAAAGGCAAAGGAGAAAGGGAAAGATATACCCAACTGAATGCAGAGTTGCAGAGAATAGCATGGAGAGAAAAAACAGCTTTCTTAAATGAACAGTGCAAAGAAACAGAGGAAAACAATAGAATGGGAAAGACTAGATATCTCTTCAAGAAAATTAGAGATACCAAGGGAACATTTCATGCAAAGATAGGCACAATAAAGGACAAAAAGGGCAAGGACCTAACAGAAGCAGAAGAGGTTAAGAAGTGGCAAGAATACATAGAAAAACTGTACAAAAAAGCTCTTAATGATCCAGATCACCATGATGGTGTGGTCACTCACCTAGATCCAGATATCCTGGATTGTGAAGTCAAGTGCGCCTTAGGAAGCATTACTATGAACAAAGCTAGAGGAGGTGATGGAATTCCAGCTGAGCTATTTCAAATCCTAAAAGATGATGGTGTTAAAGTGCTGCACTCAATATGGCAGCAAATTTGGAAAACTCCGCAGTGGCCACAGGCCTGGAAAAGTTCAGTTTTCATTCCAGTCCCAAAGAAAGGCAATGTCAAAGAATGTTCATATTACCATGCAATTGCACTCATTTCACATGCTAGCAAGATTATGCTCAAAATCCCTCAAGCTAGGCTTCAGCAGTATGTGAACTGAGGACTTCCAGATGTACAAGCTGTATGTTAAAAAGGCAGATTAATTTACAATATAAGAGTATCTTTTTTATAATCCAGTGACTTATGCTCCTTTGGATCAGTTTTCAACATTTTATGCCTTGTACTCTCAATGTTGTGAAATCTTTTCAAAACTTTCTTTAATTTAAAGTATTTGCTGCTGTCACTTCTTTTGAGAAAACTTCACCCTTTTCCTCACCACCACTTTCCTCATTTGTGTTATAAGTTTGCCTTCACTAAGTTCTTCTGATTGTATATCTGGAATCTTTCCAACAGTATCAAGTTACCACTCCATGGTCAGCTATTTCTTCTGTAATCCATTTATTTTCCTCTTGAATATAACTTCCAGTCCCATCATTGTTTCCCAATGCACTTTCATCCTTGATGCCAATTCCCTATTATAATTACTCATTTTGTAAATGTCATGTGGGTTCATCACTGGAAGAGAGGAGACAACACAACTACACATCCTGCTGTTTCTGCCTAAACTGAGTAACCAGAGTCACAGTGACCAAACTATAGACTTTCAGAGAATTGATATGAATGTTTATTGATCATGATGAGCATCTGTTATTACACAGTGATTTGTGGGCTGAAGTAGAGTAAGCAGCTTTATGCAATTATTAGTCATACTTTATGCAATTATTCAGTTTTCTGTGGTAACTGAAATCTGAACTGTGTGTTGCAAGACTGATGTTATTTAACTAGACTGAAAGTCTTGCATGATGAAAAATGAACCCTGATGTATGTGTTGTCTCTTCCTCAAACAAGATGCAAATTCTATCAGTTCTATGAGAAGAGGCTGAATCCGCAGTTGCCAGATCACTTACTGCCACATATCAGGCCATTAATGTTTAATTTAATCAGTGAGTGAATTAGTCTTTACTAAATGCTTTATTTCAAAATAAAAATGATTTAATTCAATCACCTGGCTCTTCTGTTCTAAAGGCCTTTCATTAAAGGCTAATCTTTCTTCTTTGTGTTTAGAAATCCTATCAAAAATTCAATATCCTTCAGAAAATAAGGAAGTGAAAAACTAAAAGAAAAAAAAATGAAAAAGCGAAAACCATTGATAGGAGTTTGTCAAAGAGGCTCAGGAACCAACAGAAAGATCTCCCAATGGAGAAAGCTGAAACAATTTGAGCAACAAATATATCAAATGTTAGAGATATATTTTTATACACACACACATATGTACATATATTTCTGAATGTTTTTGTCCCTTCAAAATTCACATTTCAGAATATTAATGCTCAAGATGACCATGTTAGAAGTTGGAGCATTTGGAACACTACTAGTTCATGGGGAATCCTCTGTTACGAGTGGGATTAGTACCCTTGCAAAAGAGAACCCCAAGATCTTCCTAGTTCCTTCTGCCATGTGAGATTCCATGAAATTAATAAGATTACATAAGAAATCTACAGTCCAAAACAAGACCCTCACACCATCATGCCGCCACAGTCATAGTGGAATTCAAGCCTCCAGAACTGTGAGCAATAAATTTCCAAGTCACCCAGTCTGTGATATTTTGTTATAGCATCCCAAATAGACCAAGACAGATTATAACCTTGAATAAAATAAATATCTATGACTCCCTATTGATGTAAACAAGTAACTGAATACATTAATAAATGGAGGAGAATATGTAAATATCTTTTGTACGGGAAAGTTCCAAATAATTTGTATAGACAGTTCACTCTAAAGAAGGGGAAACCCAGTTCAACACTCCTGAACTAAGGGCTGCACATTGTGACCCCCTTCCAGAGAGGACAAAATGGAAGAAGGAAAAGAGAGTAACTTTACAGTGGAGAAACCTGACAAATACAAGTGAGCCACTTTTTCAATAACCATAAACCAACATTATTAGGCATAAATTATTCTGTTGATGTGATGAACATGGAACTTTCCCTCTAAGACCATTTTTCCCAAAATATCCATAACTTCACTTTAGTTACTGGAAGAGCATCAGAAAAACTGTAATCTAGGGACATACTAAAATATACTGGTATTCATCAAATTTATTGAAATCATCAAAAGCAAGGAAAGTCAGAGAAGATTCACAGCTGAGAGGAGCCTTAGGAGACATGGCAAGTAAATGTACGCAGTATCCTGCGTGGGATCTTGGAAAGGACAAGAACTTTGTATAAAACTTAAGGAAGTCTGTCGTGGAATGAATGTTTGCATCCCTCCAAACTTCATCTGTTCAAGTTTAATCTCCGAAGTGATGATATTTGGAGGTGGGTCTTTGGGAAGAAATCAGGTCATGAGGGTAGAGCCTTTTCCCAGAATGTCACATAGATGGAATTATGCAGCATGTAGATTTTTGCTTTCAATTATTAGTAGCATTTAAGATTCCTCCACATTTTCTCAATGCTTGAGAGCTCCTTTCATTTTAGTTTTGAACAGTATTTGACTACCTGCATCTAGCAGTTTCTTTTCCAGTTCACCTACTGAAGGTCATTGTGGTTGTTTTCAAGTTTTTGCAAGAATAAATAAAGGTGCTATGAACTTCAGGAGAATCTTTTCCAGGCCTCTCTCCCAGCTCCTGATACCTCAAATATTCCTTGGATTGTAGATGGCATTCTCCTGTGTCTTCACACCATCTTCTTTCTGTGAATGACAGCTAAATTAAGCTGGGCCTTAACTCCTGATTCATGCACAAAGTTTGAAATAACAGACTTGTTTGTTTTTTTTTTTAATCCCTTATATTTGTGGTAATACATTATTCAGCAATAGAATACAAATGCACCAAGTTTGAGAAATCTGTCAGGAGAAATTCCTCCATAGATTTTGTTAAGTCCTGCCCCAAGGCCACAAATGTGAGGTCTAGTACAAAGGCCACAGAAGTAGAGCCCAGAACCAAGGTCACCTCTGAAGCTGACTGAAATCCTTTGTAACCATTACCAAAATCCTCCTGATAATCACCAGCAGGCTTCCTGACCCAAATTAGGCAAAAATGTTCCTTCAGTAGTCACTCAATAGTGCCCTAACCAATCATCTAGCGCCAACATTCCAGCAGGAATTTTCTTGTCTTGAGACTATAAGAATTGGCTGCTGCTGCTGCTGCTGCTGCTGCTAAGTCGCTTCAGTCGTGTCCGACTCTGTGCAACCCCAGAGAAGGCAGCCCACCAGGCTCCCCCGTCCCTGGGGTTCTCCAAGTAAGAACACTGGAGTGGGTTGCCATTTCCTGGCTACTAATCCAGAAAAACTGTTGACTCTCCCTGATCTGTCAAGAGGTTGGCCTTCTACACTCACAGCACCTACA
>NW_011494635.1:15131070-15131341 GCF_000754665.1 Bison bison bison
TTCTCACTTTGATGGTGTTCACAGGACTTCTCATTCTGGTATGGATCCTTGTTTGGTTAAGAGGTGAGCTATCATTGATTCCTCCCCAACCCCAGATTCATTACTTTCAGAGCAGATGTCTTCACAGGGAATTCCAAGGTGTATGATGAAGTTTGAATTTTGACTGGAAGCTCTCACTCAGTGGGTATATTCAGGGTTTTAATCCAACATGAATGAACCAGGACAGAACCATCTTTCATCTTTGTTACAAGCAGATGACTTCATGCACGTA
>NW_011494635.1:15131441-15141433 GCF_000754665.1 Bison bison bison
TCAAGAGGTTGGCCTTCTACACTCACAGCGCCTACATTGTCTCTATTTTTTGCTCTTACTAAACTCATTCCCATCTGAAAAGCTCTGTGTCTGGCAATTCTTTTCCAGCTGGCACTCGAACAGCCTCAACATTTGGTGGCCCATTCAGGGACTCTTACGGGGCTCTCCCTCTCTCTCTTTTCCTCTCTTGCTTCTTTTTCCCCGAACTCTCTGTGAACAGGCAAGTGATTATGGAACCAATTGAGAAACTCTGGCCAGGGTTACTCTGGCATGTTGCAAAGGCCCTACATCACACTGCACCCCAATAACTGGCACCCAAGTGGATGAGAGTGCCTTTCCTCCTTGTCTTTTAAGCTGAGGACCAGACCAATTAAAATTGCATGTTCATTGTACTGTGCTGTGCTCAGTCGTGTCTAACCCTCTGCAGCTTCATGGACTGTAGCCCACCAGGCTCCTCTGTCCATGGGAATTCTCCAGGCAAGAATACTGGAGTGGATTGCCAGGCCCTCCTCCAGGGGATCATCCCGCCCCAGGGATCAAAACCAGCTCTCCCACATTGTAGGTGGATTCTTTACCGGCTGAGCCACCAAAGAAGTTGTCAGGAACTTAAAAGCCGTTAGGGTGACCACCACTTATCCCATGACAGGATAAGGGGATTATGGAATGGGCCAGGCTATTAGAAGGTCTGTTACTAGCAAGAAAACTTCTGTGCAATGTCAGACGCATATTGGTTCAAGCAAGCACTGAGCCCACTTCCCTTGGCCACTGCCTTCCAGGTAGGACTACAAGGCAGATTCCTCAGCCTGTCTTCCCGCTACTTTCACTTTGCCTTCCTCATTCCAAATTTAGCCTAGGAGTTGTTTCTGAGTCATCGCAAAGAGTGCCTTCCACATTTCAGGAAATCACCATACACCAAGTCACGCTGGTCTGGGAACCTCTTTTCTGTCCTTGCCTGCCCCACCCCGCAGATGCATTTTCACACTGTTTGTGCCTAGGGGTGTGCTTAGTCTAGTTTGTGCCGCTCTCTGTCGTTTGCTCGGGCAGCACCTCTCACTGTGCCGCTCCCTGTCGTATGCTCCGGCAGCACCTCTCACTGTGCGGCTCTCTGTCGTTTGCTCGGGCAGCACCTCTCACTGTGCGGCTCTCCGTCGTTTGCTCGGGCAGCACCTCTCACTGTGCGGCTCTCTGTCGTATGCTCGGGCAGCACCTCTCACTGTGCGGCTCTCCGTCGTTTGCTCGGGCAGCACCTCTCACTGTGCCGCTCTCCGTCGTATGCTCGGGCAGCACCTCTCACGTCGCATGTGACTGTTGGGACGGTTGGTCATTTGTGCCATTAGACGTACAGGGTCTCAGTTGCACACAGAGGGTATATTGGGACAGTTGGGACGTCTTCTGTGGCCAGTGAACTCTCAGTACCCCCATCCTAAGAATGGGCTTAGGTACATCTCAAGAACCTCCCTCAGGCTCCCCTCTAGGCTGTATTCTCAGGAACTGGAAAAAAATTGACCCTGAAAGTCTTAAAAAGAAGAGACTTGTAGTCTTTTGCAATGAAACTTGGAGTCGGTATGAAGAAAAATGGACTCTTAAATTACAACACAATCCTCCAACTTGATTTCTTCTGTCATTCCTTATGCTCAAACCCTATGACAGTCAGAATCCAAATCTGAGGGACTCACGTTGCCTGTGTCTTTCTATTGCCACCCTATCCCCTCAACCCTCCTTCTTTCTCCCTCTCCTTCATCCCTTTGGCCCAGGACTTTTTCCTGTAATCAAAAGCCCGAAAAAACTCTCTCCTAAACATTCTAAAAAACCCCCTTCTAACTTCCCTATCTCTCAGGGAGGTAGAGGGATAGAAAATGGGAAGGAAACCAAGCTTCCCCAACTTTTGCAAGTTCCCTTATTCCTTCAGATTCTTCTGATCAAACTAAGACCTCAGTTCCCGCAAGGGACAATCTCTGCTGGGACAACATCTTATCAGTCAGTCTGTCCTTGTCATCAAAGCCAATTTGAGCACCATTTGGTCTATATTTTAGCTATAGAACTATGAATATAAAAAAGGGAGATGAATTATTTGACACTGGATGGCCATGACGCTCTTTAGATTCAGGAGAAAACTGGTAAAAATGAAATCCTTTTAAAATTGCAAAACCTGTTCTTTTTGCTTGTGCAGTTAGAAAAAGCTGACTTGTTAAATTCTTTTCTGGACTAGGAAATAGCCTGAAATTGACTCATCGTATCCTTGAGATACACAACCCACTCTGCCCGAGACTTCAGCCTTGGGCAAATTGGTAGAACTTCAAGCCAAGAAACAAAAAATAAAAACAAAGGGACATTTAAAATCTCAAGTGGAAAACTACGTGATATCTGTCTATCCGGATTTATATATGTCTCAGTGTGTGTCTTTGTCTTTGGATACTACTGCTAAGGTTAATTTGTAGACAAGCTCTAATTTAATTGACCTAAAGAAAAGTAAGCACTTGCAAATCAAACAATTTTAAATTCAAGAGAAATTAAACTAAATGAATTTCAGGTTCACACGAACTGGGAAATAATCAGTATTAAATTAATACCTGGTATTAATGCTTGTCTGTTAATCTAATTAATATAGACATGTCTTAAGGTTCATCAACATTGAGTAATACTTTTATTGTGCTTAGGTTTAATGTAGACTAAATATGATCTTATTGTATCTGTTACAAATTTGTCAGCAAAGGAAGTAACTCAGTGTGAAGCAACTTTTAAAGAAAGAAAATGTAAATGAGATAAGAACTTTGGGTGATTTTTGTTTACCAATCTACAGAGTGCTGGCATAAAGGACAGTTCATGTTTGCTTAAGGAAAGTAAGATGTATGTTTTTAATAAAGAGGTA
The DNA here is from genome assembly GCF_000754665.1 of Bison bison bison. Taxonomy (NCBI): domain Eukaryota; kingdom Metazoa; phylum Chordata; class Mammalia; order Artiodactyla; family Bovidae; genus Bison; species Bison bison. The sequence goes on from NW_011494635.1 coordinate 15,134,311, forward strand.
TAAGAAATGGAGTTACATTTTATTAAGGGAAAAGGAAGTAAGTCTCACAGGTGGCTGTCTCTGAATGGACAAAGTGGTGGATACAGAAAGTGAAAAAAAAAAGTTTGTGGAATGTGGACCCCGAGAAAAGTTTTCTAATATATTGAACTGCCTTTGAATATTTTTATTGCAAATAACTACTATTTCACTGTGAATATAAGCTTGTAACAGACTGGAATTTGGTTTTCTCTCTTTGTTAAGAGAACAAAATTTTCTTGGAATGCAGCTTTTGATAATAGACTATGTGAATTTCTTTGCCTTTAAGTGATTTCTATTTGTTTTTTTAAATCTTTTGTTTGGTAAAATAAATATCATTTCATAATGATCTATGAATACTATGGCACAGATAAAACTCATTCTGCTTCTACAAACATTAACCCCTCTTTGTCAGTCTTTTGCTATCCTGATATCCTTGAAACATGGCCACAGTCTATTCCTAAATCAGGAAATTTAGAATCAATAAAAAATGGCTGTGATTAAATAGTCAGGGCTATTGTTGTAGCCACACGTTCCGGGAAACAAACTCACTCAGAAGGACAATGCAGATAGTGGAGTGCAGTTTATTACACAGGCAGGGCCAAGGCAGAGTCTCCTCTTAGCCAAGGACCCCGACCAGCATTTGTGAAAATCTTTTACACCCCATGTGTACGTGTCTGAACCCACCACTCCAAATTCCTTGAGACTTACACAAACCAAGGAAAATACAATCCCAATAACCCCATCATTCACATGCTATGTGCTCATGTGCTCAGTCAAACAGTTAGCCAATAATCAATAAACCCGAGGTTACACTCCGAATGACACAGAAAAATTTATTGCCTGTCTGGAGGAAGGGGTGATTAATGTACGTTTTCTCTTAGGCGATGAGTAACTTAGATACGATCTTCAAGGTTCCCCTGTCTGGAGGGGGTCTTATCCTTCCTTCTGTCGTTGTTTTCATAGGCACAAAACACAGAGTTCAGAGTCCATTGGAAAGGTGGCTGAGCATGATCAGCATGAACAGGCCTAAGATGGAGTCCAGGCCCTATGAATTCCTTCTTCACTATCGGAAATCCAAGAAAGTTGTTTGGCTCTTCCTAGCTCCCTGACAAACTTCATTTTTTTATTTGATGAAATAAAGCCTTTCCTGACTTCAGGATGTCATAAAAGAAAACATGTTAATAACTATTTGTGATACATCAGCAGAGTGGAGGCATTTTTGCCTTTAAGCCATGAAGTTATTCTTTAGAGCTGACACCCATGGGGGAGTTTACTCTGTGCCCTGCTGGGTGGAAAAACCACAGGCTTAGGTTGCAGATAGATCCAGATTCAAATCCTGTCTCCAAGTTACTGTGTGGCCTTGGGAAACTTACCTAAGCTCTCTGAGCCTCAGTTTTCTTAACTGCTGAGTGTAAGAAGTAACAACTATCACGAAGAATTATGAGGGTTTGCTGAGATATGTTACGGAGTCCAAGTTCATACCACTCACTGCATGTTGTTCAGTCACTAAGTTGTATCTGACTCTTGTGACCCCATGGACTGAAGCACACCCAGGTTCCTCTGTCTTCTACTATCTCCCAGAGTTATCTCAAGTTCATATCTGTTGAGTTGGTGATGCTATTCAACCATATCATTTCTCATCCTTCCCTGTCGGAATGGCAGGCCAATAAATAGATGAGTACTGGGGCAAGGAATAGCAACTTTATTCAGAAAGCCAGAGATCAAGGAGAGGGCAGACTCCTATCCCAAAGAACTATCTTGTCTGAATTAGAATTCAGACTTCTTTTATACTCAGAGGGGAGGCGCTAAAGTTGAAAATTTCCGGGTTCCAGTTACCTCCTATGTGTGTGCGTATGTTAGTTGCTCATTTGTGTCCGACTCTTTGCAACCCCGTGGACTGTAGCCTGCCAGGCTCCTCTGTCCATGGAGTTCTCCACGCAAGAATACTGCAGTGGGTAGTCATTTGGGCTGTGTTAATTTCTTCCTTCCGGCAGCTATTCACAAGTAGGCCTGGTCAAGATGTTTTCTATGAGTTAAACAAAGGTATTTTAGCTTAATGCTCATTCCTTTGGAGGCAGGGTTCCCAGAGATGTGCCATTATGCATAATTTAAGCTTATAGACCATATCCCTTTAATGATTAACTTGTAATAGAATACAAAGATTCTTCCTGTTACAGGTATTACACTTAAAGCTTCCAGTCCAGTGTCCCCAGCTTTCCTTTTACCTTTCCCTCTTTTCTTTAAGGTCATCAGCTCTTGCTGAATTCCTAGTCTTCTGCTCTGTTATTGTCTGGTAACAGGAAATGTATGTTACAAAAGCATCTCCTTCCTATGCTCCACAGGGGCCTTGGAAAAGATGGTCAGGCAGAGGAGTTCTGAGTTTTCTCCTGCTGAATAAGAGTCTGCCTTTGTTCTGCTGGTCCTTTATTAATTTCAACAATTTCTATCGAATGCCTCTTCTAGACCAGGCTCTTTACCAGGCTCTGGGCTACAGTGGGAACAGGGCACCCAGGTTGATTCTTGGAGGTATGTCAGCTAGGGTTCCTGTTCGCTGGGCTGGGTATCTTCCATTTCCCCTCCAGATCCATCTTCATCTCTCTGTCTGTTCTGAAAGGCTGACCACATCACAGGCTCCCTTGCTGTCTGGCATCTTATTGGACTCAGCTGTTGGCCCACTGGGGAGAGTTCAGAGACAGGGAGATGAGTGAGGTTGGAGGTTTGGATTCTTCTGGACTGCCTCCCACCCCCCAGAAAGCCACAGCTCCTTATAAATCATCTTTCTCTAATTTCTGCACTTTTAACTAGTTGAGCCTCATCTCCTCTTGGGTTTAGGGTCTTGAGTTACTGCACCTGTGCTTTCCTCACATCTACACTTTTGAATAAAACCTTTTCAAGTACCTCCTATTGATATTTGAGTCATCGTAATTTGAGAAGTCCCTCTGTTTTCTGCTGGAGTCTGACTCAGTTGCAAATAATAAACATCCATGCTGGCTCTGATGTACATTAAGAAAGGAGAATTGCTCACATTCAAAACATTCACTGAATTTCTATTCTGTGTGAAATTCATGGTGGTATCTATTGAGAGTTGAATTGTAGTTAAAGGTTTCTCCATGTTGATTACATTCAAAAGAATTTTTTCCAATATAAAATCTCTGATATACCATGAGGTGTATAACTTTTTTTTTTAAAAAGGTTGTCCATGGTGATTACATTCATAAGGTTTCTGCCCTGTATGAATGCTATGACACTCATGAGATGTGATGATGACTTCATCCACGTATAATTTGCCTCATGATCCACCACATCTAGATTATGATTCAAATTCATTCTAAGTGCATCACATTGATGGGGGATTTATTTTTTAGAGAAGTAAGTATGGAGGTTAAACCAACAGGTGCATGCGTGTGTGCTCAGTCACTTCAGTTGTGTCTGACTCTTTACAACCCTATATGCCAGAGTCCAGCTCCAGCAGCCAGGGATTCAACCTGAAGGGGTAAGCGGTGTCGGCAAGAGAGAAACTGAGGCAGCCTCTCAGTTTTCTTGGACTGCCTGTTTATTTCAAGCTTATGATTCTCTTTTATAGTTTTACAAAAGCATTAGGTCAGAGGTTTGATATTTTAGTTCCCATGGACCCAGATTTATTTTTCTCCAAAAATCATTGTTGCCCCTCAAAAGGAGTTCCTTCCTCAGTGATTCCCTTATCTACTTTTTCTCATGTGTCCTTGTGAATACACAGTAACTCATGCTAATGTCTGGGCTGCATACCACATTCCTCAGTTTAATTCTTGTCTTTCTAAGTTGTTTGCCCCTAGTATCCTAAGCTCACTATTTCTTAGAAGGGGCTTCTACCTAATAATATCTCTAAAGTCCCTAATTTCTATAAGCTATAGTAGAATATGCTAACACTACAGCAATCCTTAAATCTTTAGCTTCTAACTATTTTAATTATTCCTAAGCCCTAAATTCAGCAAACTCCTTTGCCATAAACTTTTCTCACAAATAGGCTTCAGATAGCAATCCCTCCCATGGCCTCAAGCTGCGGCCTGTGTGCTCACCCTGGAACACTTTTTTGTAAAAGTCCTTGAACAAATGTCAGTGATTAACTTTATGGATTATTCTTTGAGCACAGCTGCAGAAGGCTTTATGCCTTCTCATGCTCCTCTCGAAAACAATAAGCACCTTAATATTCTCTTCAGTCAACTCAGCCGAGGAAAGGGAAAAACAAGTCAGAATCACAAAGCCTAACTCCTTCATTCTGGGTCCGTGCCTACAGAACAAAGGGAGGGGGTTTAGGGCCGTGCCTCTATTTTGTCAGTAATGCCTAACGCGGCTCCCGACACCTACGGACTGTAGCCTTCCAGGCTCCTCAGTCCATGGGATTCTCCAGGCAAGAATACTGGAATGGATTACTATGCCCCTCTTTAGGGGATCTTCCCAACCCAGGAATTGAACCTGCATCTCTTGCATTGCAGGCAGATTCTTTACTAACTGAGCCACCAGGGAAGCCCTCACACCAACACGTTTTCCAACATTCTCACCTTGGTCTGGATTTTCCTGTAAGAGAACATTTCTGGGGTGGAAAGCTCACCTGTTCTATTGTCAGTCTGTCAAGTCATCATCTTTTCAAAAAAAGTCATAAGCTGTTCTTTATGAGTCTTTCAATGTTATGAAGGAATAGACACATCTTCATAAACGTTTTACCAGAAGGTGGGCTCCTTAGTTTTGCCATAAGGTGAGCTCTTTATATTACAGAAATCTCACATACAAATCTTTTCCCTCTCAGGTTCTGGGAGGGAACCTGCCAGTTAGCACCTACCTCACATTTCTCACTCCTTTGTCCATAGCTCTCCTCCTTGTTTCAACTTACAGATCACATCTGGTTTGCTGTCTTTTTGTTTGTTTGTTTTTTGGATGAGCCACTTGACTTGCAGGATGTTAGTTCCCCCGACCAGGGATCGAACCTGTGCCCCTGCATGGAGTTCTAACCACTGGATCACCAGGAAAGTCCTTGGTTTGCTGTCTTGGTGCTCAGTGGAGAGTAGGGTCTATAAGTCCCCAGCATCGTGCCCCTGTGGTCAGCCATCTGTCAGTCCCTGCTGCCCCAGGTAAAATTCATGGCCACTTCTGTAAATGTTGCCAATGCCTTCTATTTGGTCCTTTCAAAGTCTTCTTGGGAAAAATCAGAGAAGGTGGATTATTTTGCAATTTATTTATTTTTGCTTATCTTGTAGTTCTTTCTGTGTTAGTTCACATTTCTTATTAATGACTATGGGCATTTCATAGCATTGATATGTCATAATTTATTCAAGCACTTGCTGTGGTATCTCAATCACTTCATAATAAAAAACAATCATTTTATAATAAAAATAATCTGTTAAGGATTTTAAAGTTTAAGCCATTTCCAAAGGAAAAGCTAGCATTTGTTTTTAAAAAAAGAAAATTACCAATCCTCAAAGTCTAAAACGTTTAAGAATAGATTTTGATAAGATGGGCATACCTCTTTAATGGAAAAATCCAAACTTCTGAAAATCTAAAATTTCTTTTTCCGAAAAGAAAAAGACCAAAGTCTGTCTGAGTGTACATTTCTATGACTGGATAATAATTAGATGCTCAGTACACCAAAAACTTAACTAATGAAATTAAATGGGACAAGACATGATTGTTGCTATCTGGGGAAAAAATTCCGGTAATTATTCATTCTCCACCCAAACAAAAGGTCAGGCTGTCCTACACTGTGAAGCCATCACATGGGCCATTAGCTTAACATTAAGCCAGAGAAGTTCTGCCTTCAGTGTTTTGATCCCTTTCAAAAGCTACTCTGAGCACCTGGCACCTTCTTCTGCCACGTCCTGTACACACTATGCAGGGAATGGACCTCAGGAGCGTACAAACCAATGGAGCAAGTGAGCCCTTTATGAGTAAAGATGCGAAATCTGAAACACATGGTCCTTTTATCACTTGGAATCTGCAGCTTCCGCCTCTTGTCAGGTGCCTGAAAAGCTGCCTGAAGCAAAACTTGCCAACTGAAAGCGTTCTTGGAGATGGGTTTAAGTGAAACTGGTCCTCTGTCCCTGACACCAATGAAAGTGTAGGTGCTCCAGTATCTTCTGGGGGTGCTTTAGACTCTCGCTCATCCAGGTGGCTGGGTCGTTGGGCAGTGCACCTGGGACGGTGTGCATCACACCCTATTTACACGTCTATTCTTTTTGCAGGCTTCCCGTTTTCAACAACTTTGTTGTTGTTTAGTCACTAAGTCATGTCTTTGCAAACCCATGGACTGTAGCCCACCAGGCTTCTCTGTCCATGGAATTTCCCAGGCAAGAATACTGGAGTGGATTGCCATTTCCCTCTCCAGGGGATCTTCCCCACCCAGGGACTGATCCCACATCTCTTGCATTGGCAGGCAGATTCTTTACTGCTGAGCCATCAGGGAAACCAGTTTTAACAATTTTATCTAGATAAAATCTACATACCATAAAATTCACCCATTCTAAGTGGGTCACTGAGTTTTAGTCATTTTGCTGAGTTGTGCAATGAGCTGTTTTTACTTGTAACAGATACGTGGGTTTTCTCCCCACACCAATCAGTTCTCCCACTTACTAGAAACCAATCAGTTCAGTCGCTTAGTCGTGTCGGCGGACTCTTTGCGACTCCATGGACTGCAGCACACCAGGCCTCCCTGTCCATCAGCAACTCCGGAGTTTACTCAAAGTCACGTCCATTGAGTCGGTGATGCCATCCAACCATTTCATTCTCTGTCGTCCCCTTCCCCTCCTGCCTTCAATCTTTCCCAGCATCAGAGTCTTTTCAAATGAGTCAGTTCTTCACATCAGCTGGCCAAAGTATTGGAGTTTCAGCTTCAGCGTCAGTCCTTCCAATGAATATTCAGGACTGATTTCCTTTAGGATGGACTGGTTGGATCTCCTTGCAGTCCAAGGGACTCTCAAGAGTCTTCTCCAGCACCACAGTTCAAAAGCATCAATCCTTCGGCGCTCAGCGCCAATAGGGTGTCCTGCAAATCAATTCAATTTGTAGTTTGGCGCCTCGCCCGGCCCGCTGGGCCGCTGCTGACCTACCCCGGCTCCTAGCGCCACGCCCGCCGGGC
>NW_011494635.1:15141650-15144357 GCF_000754665.1 Bison bison bison
CGGCGGCGCGCTCCAGCCGCCCCAATGCCGGAGCCAGGCCCTAGAATGAACGGCTTCTCGCTGGGCTAGCTGTGCTGGCTCTTCTGCTGCCCGCCCTGCCCGAGCCCCATCGCCGCCAAGCTAGCCTTCCTGCCGCCCGAGCAGCGCGGCCCCGGCACTCCCGCTCCGTCCTCGGCCGCTTCCACTCCTCCACCTCCGCCGCGGGCAGCAGTTCGAGGAGGAGGGCGCGGGGCCCGGCGCGTGCAGCCTGCACCTGAGCAAGCGAGCCGACTGCTCGCAGCGCTAGCTGGAAGCGGTCGAGGTCTTCTCGTGCACCGCCGGGAACAACCAGCTAAGCTGCATGTTCGTGCGCTGCGCGCTCTCCAGCCACTGCACGCTGCTCTTCTTGCACGGCAACGCCGTGGACCTGAGCCAGATGTGCAACTTCTACATCGGTCTGGGCTCGTGCATCAACTGCAACATCTCCTACTACCTACTCCGGCTACGGCGTCAGCTCCGTCAAGCCCCCCGAAGAAGAACCTTTATGCCGACATCGACGCCACGTGGCAGGCGCTGCGCACCCGGAAAAATCTGCATCATTGAAATGCACAAAACTTAGCTGTCTGCCTCCCAGCAACATCTTCTTGCTGTCTTTATCAGCCTGTGATGAGCTAGCTGCAGACACTAGCTTTTCCTGGTGTGCTCTGGTATCTTACTATCTTTGGAGCATGGATTGCCATATACGGCGTTAAGTCCCGAGAACGTCATCTTGTACGGCCAGAGCGTTGGGACGGCCCCCACGGTAGACCTGGCCTCCAGGTACGAGTATGCTGCCGTGATTCTCCATTCGCCTCTGCATGGCGTGTGGCTTTTCCCGACGGCAGGAAAACGTACTGCTTTGACGCGTTCCCCAGCATTGAAAAGATCTCCAAAGTCACCTCTCCCGTGTTAGTTATTCACGGCACAGAGGACGAGGTCATTGACTTCTCCCACCGCCTGGCCATGTACGAGCTCTGTCCCCAGGCCGTGGAGCCGCCGGGGGTCAACGGGCCGGGCATAGTGACATAGAGCTTTACGCACAGTACCTAGGGAGACTAAAACTTCATTTCTCACAAACTTCCCAATTCCTGAAGACGACGACTTGACATTACCTCATTGACTGTAAGCACGAGTCCTCCATGTTACATATACTTTCACTGGACGGCGGTCATGGCGTGATCACCACAAGCAAGCACCCAGCTTTTCCGGCATCCTCATCAGACAGCCGAGGACTTCTCGGTCTTTCGTATCCAGAGAGTCTACCGACTCACACATCATGTTAAACGGAATAGTTGTAACTTCCAGCTTCATTGCCTTGCAGGGCGGGAATGAGAGCTGAGTGGGGGGACCACTTTCTCATGCTGTAAGAAAGGATGCTCACACCCCTTTCTCCACCTTAGCCGTCATGTAGGATTCATTTATGCAGGACTCAACCTCTCTCCTTGGTGGCTCTCCCTGGTGGCTTTCCCTGGTGGCTCAGAGGAGAAAGCATCTGCCTGCAATGCAAGAGACCCGGGTTCGATCCCTGGGTTGGGAAGATCCCCTGGAGAAGGAAATGGCAACCCACTTCAGTATTCTTGCCTGGAGAATCCCATGGACAGAGGAGCCTGGCGGGCTACAGTCCACGGGGTCGCAAAGAGTCGGACACAACTGAGCAACTTCACTTTTTCACTTTCAACCTCTCGCCTCCGGTGTTCTCAGTATTTGACCTGCAGCTCTCTTTCAGCCACTGGATTCATGGGTTCAGTCTATTTGTGAAGCTGTGATTAGTTTAACTGGAAACCATTGTGATGAAAATTCCTTCATTTTTATTGACATGCCAATCTTTTCCCCCAAACAAATCAATTAAAGGGTAATTTACTGGAACTATGGTGATTGGCCATAGTTCTTTCAGCCACTGGATCCATGGGTTCACGGGGTCACAAAGAGTCGGACACGACTGAGCGACTTCACTTTTTCACTTTCAACCTCTGGCCTCCAGTGTTCTCAGTATTTGACCTGCAGCTGTCTTTCAGCCACTGGATTCATGGGTTCAGTCTATTTGTGAAGCTGTGATTAGTTTAACTGGAAACCATTGTGATGAAAATTCCTTCATTTTTATTGACATGCCAATCTTCCCCCAAACAAATCAATTAAAGGGTAATTTACTGGAACTATGGTGATTGGCTTCATCAACTGGAACCATATAAATATAACTGGAATATTCTTAAACAAAATGAAACTTTTTTAAAGTGTGAGTTTAATACACTAGTCCACAGTTTTAATATTTGGATTGTCTGGTTGGTTTAACAAAGAACCTAGCCAACTTTCCTCTTTTGTAGGCTTTTTTAAAGTACTGTACATATTTGCAATCACATTGTGCATAGATTCCTACTGAGTAATTTTCTTCTGTCAGGCCACAGAATCTGTGACTGCAGATTCCTTGTTTGTAATGTAAGTGATTGAATACATTTTGTTAATATGTTTTTATTCCTGTGTTTTGCTATTAAATTTTTTATAACATTTCCAAGACAAAAAAATGACAAGTCTATGCTTTGAAAAATTTATGTAATTAAAATTTCACAAAACTAATCTTTTTAATTTAGGAGTTATTTGGGTTTTGACACTGGGGTTGCACCAACAGAAATGTAAGATGTTTAAAATTGTTACACTACTTCTGTTGGTTGGGGATTTGGGTTTGAGAGTTCTT